>NC_090716.1:5586760-5911917 GCF_040954835.1 Lepisosteus oculatus
CCCAGGTTTGATAACAGGTGGCTGTTTTTTTTACATGATATTTAAAAGGAATGCTCCGTTTTTTGTGTAGTTTGTAATCTAGCTAAGAACATTTGTAGCATGCTGGAGCATTTAAGAACCTAGCTATCTTTTTTGCAGATGGCATTGCTCTTTATTATTCACTTAGTCACAACCAGACCTCATTCAATGACCATTTCTCAATCAAGGTTCACATTTAGCTCCTGAGCATATTTTTCACTGCTGTACTAGAGATAGTTTTGAAAATGTTGGTAGCCATTTTTAGCTTGTCTAACAGCTGAATTAAATGCATTGTGCTTAAATTCTGTCAGCAAATAATTATTTAGGTGACACTCTCCTATGATCATGGACTAATATCACATTAAAAAGCAAGTAGAAGGTTATATCACTATTTTGCACTAATAAATCATTTTAGTGCCACAAGACACTACACTTCAATTCATCACCTGAGATTTATGAGGAATTCCTTTCATTCAGAGCAAAGAAAATCTATACCTTTTCAATTGGAATTAGCATTTTGGCACTAAAGCTAAATCATGCATGGATGGATACTAAAAGTAAGGTATGAGCTGACATTTTAGTTGCACCTTTGTAAGTGAAGTTATATATCAGTGTAGTGGTTGATTAGAAAGCAGCACTTCAAACTATACTATGAAAGGAAGGTCCTTTCTCACTTGAAATTGGATAGGCTTTCTTATACCTTCAGATCCCTTTGATTCCTGCCTTCAGGTTTCAAATACCTTTCAGAAGGCATTAGAATACCCTGTGCTCCAACAGTAAAATGATTGTGATGGCCTGTAACAGTATAAGCCATCAGTGACTGTCACACAGTGAACCCCCAGTACAGGGGTAAGTATGGGATTGGCGAAAGTAGAGAAACTCACAGCGAGTGGATTTATTTAAATGGCGGTTAATAACTCACGTGTTTAAAACAGTGCCAAGCATGTACCAAATTCAAAATGTTTCAGACTGAAAAAGGGGCCTTGTTTCAAAGTCCAGTTTCGCTCTCACTGAGGTGAATTATTGCTGGCTAAATATTCCCAGCACATGGAAAAATGAAGTAGTGGCAATGACATTTGAAAAATCTCAGAACAGCTATATAGGGGTGAAAAGGCTTGTAGGACAAACATTGCTATTAATCATGTTTCTTTTCTATTTAAATAAAATACTTCACTTCATGTCTTGTGTTGGTACACATTGTGTCTTTGGCGACTGCAGGGTAAATAAGGTCTACTGCCTAACATTTGTGATCTCCCTTAGTCCTCTTGATCTCAGTGTGTATTTGGACCAGCCCATAATGACAAGACCAAAACAAATGGGTGTCTTGTCAAAGAGCACTATACAGTGGTGGTCAGCTGCTGTCACCACTCATTTGAAACTGAATGTTACCTAATTTCCCTTTAATATAAAGCCATTAACAAAGTGGCAGAAAGTCAATGGGAGCATTTCAATAAGAAAGATGATTATTTATAATTAGAAAGATGGACAGACAAGACGGAGAGATAGTCGTCATTGTTCTCCTTTGAATATACTGCCGGGAAAGTTACACCAGACAAAGTGTGAGGGAAACAGTTTTTTATGATTTCAATGTAGGTGGTGTTTCGTAATTTTAATTAGGTAAGAGAAAAGTAAATGTTAATCTGCATTTTGTTCCTTTCCTTTTCATTAAACACACAAAAAATAGTTTTTGTCTTTCTATTGGAATATTCTATTATCACTCTTTCTTGATACAAGTGTTTATTAGTGGGGTACGTTTACTGATAATAGTTTGTTGTGAAATTCAATTAATTCACTAAATAATGGATTGCCTAATGTTAAAATATTTTTTTTGAAGGATTAACATAATGGAAGAAGTATTCATGTGTGATAGATAGCCACCCATCATTATTGTATAAAAAACATGCTAACAAAGGAGTCTGAGCTTCTGTGACCACTGGAAAGTAAAATATGTCTGGGAGAGAGAACATGTCTGCCAGCACTTGGGGTCACACAACAGTTGTTAAGGGCTTATAGCGGAGATAAGACCGTGACTCAGCTAGACACAGAAGAGAAACCAGAATAATATTCACGAGGTGTGGTATGATTTCAGTTATTTCTAAATTTCCAGCCTTACTGGGTAATTCATTCAATCTTCTTCACATTGTGAGCTTCTCACAGTGGTGAATCAGGACTTGGCCTGAGTTTTGACTCCACTCACACCTCTGTGCAACCAAGCAACATATTGTTCAGCCGCTGGTGTCAGATACATTCCTGCTACTAGTTTGTAATTTGCGCTGTTGACAGATGTCTTTTCTAAAGGCACTTATCACTTTAGCAGTGTTTGCTGTTATCTTTCAGGGGTCTTTAAAGTGACAACACTAAGCTATGTTAATGCCAAACATTTTATTCATAGTCTTTAGCACAACCAAAGGACAGAGTAATGCAGTGTGTTTACAGATATATTATAAAGCAATCAATTTTATTAATTGAAAGCCACTAACTCCATCTTATTATAAATTTACAAAAAATAAAAAATAGAGTACAGCAGTACTGTACGTCCCCATTATTATTTCATAATAAACATTAAAAAATGGGTGCTGAAAAAGATTGTTTTGAGTTTCTTGTTACAGTAAACATCCTTAATTCTACTTATATAACAATACTAGGGCTAATACAGATTTAGTTATATCTCAAAGTATAATATAGCACAATTGTTAATAAAGAAGGCGGTATTCTGGAGTGTTAATAATAGAACACAAATTTATGACAACTTTTCATGATAAAACACCTTCTTGTGTCCAATGTTTTATATGTATTGGGCTGAATAGGTTTCCAAATTACTGAAATTCTTTTAAAGATATTCAAAGCAATCTGTTAAAAAGTGGCAGGAATATGACCAAATATTTAGGAAAACCATTGCACACCATTGTGAAAATAGCTTCTTGGCTAAAGCTAGATACAGGTACTTGATTCAGATACACTTCTGTTAAATGTCAAATTATTTCTTTCCTCACAAAATATTACATTAGCATACACAAAGAGTGCTTAGCATGATCAATTATGGACAAATATTGTGTAAGAAATTCTTTTTACAGGTGAGATAACTGAAATACTATAGGGGGTATTTCTGGCTGTTTGATAATGTAAGGAGAAACTCACACTGGGTCAGGTGTTGCTTTTATGTTTTCTGTCATTTGACAGATTATTTTAGCACAAAAAACCTTAAAATAATAGGTTACCTGGATATAAGGAATGCCTTTCTAGCAGAATATATCTGCACGTCTGCTTTTAGAATCAGTCGGTGATTTTGTAATGAATCTTTTGAATCTTTGATTTACTAAGCCTCTCACCTTAAACAAGAGCTGCACAGATACATTTCTAAGTACAATTTATTATGACATAATTATATTTGACAGCCTTGCATTTTTTCTCTTTTGCCATTGGTGTTGAAAAAAGAAATTCAATATGTTCTTGCATTCCTGGGGGGGGAGGTGCTGTTGATTTTTTAAAGATTTGTTATTTGTCTTTCTGGCAACCACTGTTTTCGTTTCAAATAAACAATTGTCAAGAGTTTAAAATGGATTGGCTATTGTGGATAATGGAGAACATGAATGTTGTTTGTTACCAGTTGTATATTTTATTATTATTTATATTATTAAATACAGTGAGTCTATTCCTAATTACTTGAAGATCATCATGTATTTGTTCTGTTTGATATTATTTTCAAGGGATAATATGTGAAAGACAATTATACCTGTTTTCATACATCAACTCTGGAATGTAACCACATTAAATTGATAGTTTAGAATAAATCACAAATAGCAAAACACACTTGTTCATTGAGCAGAAAAATCTTACAACAATAGATAAAAAAAACTTTTTTTCACATGCCTTACCATAGAGGAATTCACAGGAACCTTTTAAACCACTGCAATTCTTTGATATCTTTGTCCATCCATCAATTTTCTAACCTCTTCTTTAAATCCAGAGTAATGAGGTTGCCTAGCCCAACTGGCAAAATCAGGGTACACCCTGGACAGAACACCAGTCCATTGCAGGGTACATGCGAACCACACAGACACTAACATGCACACACCCATAGCAGAGCTAACTTTCCCAGAAGTGAATTAACCTACCATTATGGACTGTTGGAGAACACTGCAGTACAAGGAGGAAACCCATACAAACATGATCCGCATGCAGAGTTAACAAGTTTATTTTCAAGGTTGAGAGCTGTTGTCCAAGTCGAGAGCAATATTTCTATTGAATTCAAAGATGTATTCACAGGCCTGTTTGCTTACAATGTAATAAGGCTACTTCATGTCACCGGAAGCTTTGTTGCCTCGTTCTGAGTCTCCGAATATGGCGCTGCGCACACCTGGAAATTTTACCTATTTTGTGATATAAATTGGAGGCTTTACACTGTGTGCATTTTGCTTTCGTTGCGGTTTAAAATTCACTCATCAATGTCGATCCATTCTGACTCTAAAGATGGCATTGCAGTTTTTCTTTAATAGCACTGTGCTTATTGTTTTCTACTCGTTCTTATACAGTCTGTCAATTTTCATTTTCATGAAGTGAACTGCCATTGCACGCTAATGACACATTGTCTTTTTGAGAACAGGATAATGCATGATTATAAACATTAAGGCATACTGACAAAATGGTTTCGTATAGCGTAAATAATACATTTTAATAAATTCTTCAAGGAATCTTACCATGAATACTACAGCTAAAACAAAAAATACTGTAACAGCATCCAAAACCTTCAGTTCGATCGTATACTAGCTCAAAATATTACAGCAATTTACAGAATGGTGATTCCCTTTAGGTATGTGTATGTTACAGAAATGCACATGGTTGATACCTTACTTACACAATATGAAGATATATGCATTGAACTGTTATCATAACCATAACATCACGTCTCCATGCTAACATACTTTAGGTGTGGACTGTTTCATTGTGTGATTTGACATGGAGAAGACCCTTTGAAGAGCATTCTTCTGGATATCTTCATAAGATCGAACTGAGCTGAAGATGCTAAAGAAGCTACCCAGAAGTATGATGTGAAAGATAAGTACTGTCTTTGCTTAGACAGAACCAAAGTGTTCCATTTTTTTCTTGCTTTTTCCATCTATTCACCTGAATAAAACAAAGATCAGCAGTATTATTTTACTCTTAGAATGGCCTAACATATTTAAATAATAGTGCAAAAACACAGAAAAGCTCAAAACAACAGAGCACAAAAGTGTTTCAGAGAAATGAAATTATAAGGTATCTATGTATTAAACAGCAAAAGAAAAAAATAGCCTGGGGTAAAATGCAGTAGAAGATAAATTTTGCTGTTTCTCTTTGAAGTCAGATTAGGATTAACAATGTTTAAAAGAGGAAATTGGTGTTTACAGAAGATTTGATCTTGTACTCTTTGGATTAGGAGAAAAAAGGTTTGGAATTACTAGGTGATAACTTGAAAACCAACGTTCAAGACATGATTTGCACATACATCAAACCTACTAATAAAACTGATTTTTAGCAATTACACAGTAGCTAAAATCTCGTTAAAATGTGAAAATACATTTTTATTCGGGCTTGTTTAAACTGTTGAATTTTATTCATTGGATTTTAATGTTTTTAAGCAGACCATCCTATGTAACTGAAATAGTTAAACAGCAGCAGATCAGTGAACATGTTTTGGTGCTGTGGGTTTCAATTCTTGTTTTCATTTAGAACTTCACCTTTCACTTTTCTTTTAATTAAATGATGTTGTTGTTACAATGCCAAATACATCAGAAATTTTTAAAGGCAGGTACTAGGTGAATTTTAAAATCTGTACTGGAACTCCACATTTTTACACATTTGTCTTATGAAGTACTTCATAAAAAAATAGCAATGCCCAGGTCTGTTGTATCATTGCTTAATCATTGTTATCAATCCGTCAATATGTACATATCTGTGTATCTAGCAATCTATTAATAATTTTTATGATTGTTGTTTCATTATTTGTCATTGCTTGTCAAAATACTATGTTTTGTTTACGATGATGTTTAGTTTTTGGAGCAACTTCAAAGATTTTGCTTCCCTCACGCCGATTCATAGTTACCACAAGCAGTTTTGTGTTTATTCTTATTAAAATATTTTATCTTGTGTGTTTTAACACTTTTTTAAAAATAATGCCTTCCTGTTGCAGCTGCAGAAACCATTTAGTGAGCATGCACTCTAAAATTCATGCTAATTGTTTTTCAGATATGTGCAAAAATTTTCTTGTAGGCTTTTTATGGTGGTTAGGGCTTTAGGACCAGGAGATTTAGACGGCCAATTCAGTGATGAATAATGACATGATTGTTTGTCTGTCAGACTGTGAACAGGTGTTTTGGAACTGCAGACTGTAAGGCTATAGGCCAGAGGCTCAGAACATCACAGTGCTAAGCTCTCTGGTTACAGATAGAAAAATTCCTATTATGCAGTCTGATGTAGAGTGGACACAAAAGGGCATATTCTATCGGATCGAGAAGTCTATCGCACTTTTAACAAACTGGGTGGTAACATTAAAATATGCACACGCACATTCCTAATGGCAAGGTAACCAAAAAACTGTATTCCCCCAATTGGGCAAAACATT
The DNA here is from genome assembly GCF_040954835.1 of Lepisosteus oculatus. Classification (NCBI taxonomy): domain Eukaryota; kingdom Metazoa; phylum Chordata; class Actinopteri; order Semionotiformes; family Lepisosteidae; genus Lepisosteus; species Lepisosteus oculatus. Next base: position 5,593,380 of record NC_090716.1, read on the forward strand.
TTAAGACAAAATCTGATTCATTATAAAAGAACTGTTTTCTGCTTTCAGGATGTTTCTTATGTAAATGGGTTTCCCTCTGTGTTTTGCAGTAGGGGCTCTTGTGATTTTTAGTTTCACTTTTTTTGACAGTTTAAAGTATTTAAGAAAACAAGTTAAAACAAGTGTGAAGCATGATGCATGTGAAATGCATGGTAGAGTTAGGATCCTGCAGCTGTCAGTAGGAAACCGTGTTAATATATGTGTAATGAAAACCACAGCAATGCAAATGTTTACAGCAGTCTTCCCTAGATACTTGTCACATGCAACACTTATAATTTATTAAATACAGTCCAAATCTGTCTGATCGCTCATCTTATAATTTATTTGTTTGTTTCTGAATTAAATTTGCTTTCAGAAAACAAAGTGGGAATTTGCATGAACATCTTCATGTTACCACCAATCACTGTTATCGCTCTTGAGCCAGAAGAGTGAGCTGCACCTGAATTACTTTATATTATATTCCATCTTTTGAGTCATTTAAGGTTTATAATAGAAATAAGGTAACATTGCTATATATCGATGTGATGGATAACAAAAAATGGAAGTGATGTACATTGGGAGATTAAGAACAGGGCACATACCAGGCACAGACGTCTTGATAGTTTAAAACCTGGTCAGACTTTGTTCAGACTTTTTGGATGGATCACAGACCAAAAAATAAAAAAACTGTGTAAGGAAAGGACGGAAAGAGAAATGTAAACTATTATCCTTCGGTACTGAACAAAACCACACTTGTTATGCGTTCGGGTAATAGTTTATATGCATTCCACTGGTCTATGTGCAAATAGAACATAGGGAACAGAGCATCAGAAATAGACTATTGTGAAGGTGAAAGGTTAAGTATTGTTGTTTTTTCTAAATATAGTCTTTTATCCTTGTAATTAGACCTTGAATATTATCTTTGCTAACAGAATATTCTTTTCTTCACAGTTATTGTTTGCACACTAGTGAAATTTCTCTCAATTATTTTCTGCGGTCTATTCAAAACCATTGCCCAGGTTTAAAACTATCAAAAAGTCTGTCTCTGGGATGAGCCCTGTTCTACATCATGGCCCAATGTACACTTCCTTTTGTATTTATAGCATTGGTATGTAACAGTGTTTCAGTGCTTTATTTATAATACAACCTTTTAAATTATTGGAAATCTGGAATATGTTGTAATCCAGGTGAGGCTACATCTGTACTGTTTATTTTTCACTTACAGAAGGGCTATTGATCAAAGAGACAGTATTAAAACATTTGTTTATGCATTTACTTTGCTCGTCTTGATAACCAGTTAATCATTATGAAGAAAACAACATTCACTTAAGTACATCCTGCACAATGTTGGAAAAAGAATAGAAAAGAAAAACAAATCCAGATTTGTTTATGACTTGTGTTTTTTGTGACCAGGAAAATATCGTCGCAATTTGCAAAGCTTTTCTCAGACTTTATTTACTGCAGAGATAATTTTGAGAAAGGACTAATGAAAAGCAGAGATTTGCTCAATGAGCCATGTGTACCTAATCCCCTTCTACTGCCCATGAGGAAGTATAATGTTATGCCTGGCATGCCCCAAAAGGAAAAAGAAGACATTCTCTATAGGATTTTTATAGTTTAAAATATTAAGAGGAATAGCATCTCAAATGCTTAAATGCTGAATGGAAGTCTGATAAAACGGCACCGATGACTTTGGTATTTCATAGAATTTCAGAATAAGTTACATATGACTCTAATAATGATTGCTGTTGAGACAGAAAACTTCAGACATAACCCTCAGATTGCCAACCTAGAATGCAGAATTTCAGTAGATAAAATGCTTTAGCAAAATGTGGTTGTCTATGGTTAACTGCTTATAATGTGCACTCTACTGAGTGGCACTAATTTTCTGCATGCAAAAGACAGGACACAATTAACCTGTACACAAACAGCTGTTATGTGCAGAATAAGTTGTTAAAATCAAATCCAGTTGTAAAACCCCATGCCAAGTGAATCCAATTCATGAATGGTGTTAAATCTAATTAATTTCTTCTTGTGCACTGGCTGTCCAATTTCCTTTTCTTTATTTTTCTTCCCCTCATGATATTTATTATGGAAAGGAGAAAGGTATTATTAATGGAAATATTAAGCATGCACAACACACAAAGATTGCCCTGAAGCTAAAGCTTAGTGATTGTATCCAGCATTATGATCTGGGTGATGAGCAAGATGTTTATATATTTAAACTATGAATTACCTGAGATTGACAATGTATCAGTAGAGGGAGGTGTTGATACATACTATAAAGTTTTGCAATTATAACCAAAAGACTGGAGAGCATAAATGTGTTCTCAGAAAAGCAGAGAAAGCAGGACCCATTTTTACATTTTTCACATTCTCTTTATTTCCAGATATTTTTTGGGGGTGATCCTCAAGTGCCCTGTTAACTTTTAAAGTGGTTTCAATTAACCCTGAATCATTCTGTATTAAATCATATCGTTAGCTTTTATCGCTAGTTGGTATTAGCTGCCGAAAAGAAAACCGAATCACTGTATATCAAGACCTGGATAGAAAAGTACTGCTAAAAAATGAACCCAAGGCTGTATAATTGAAATTACAGTCTGATGCACCAGAAAAGTAAGTAACTTCCCTTGTGTAAATCTTGTAAGAACCATTTGTCTTTTGTATTTCTAAGTAGTGTATAACTGAAACAACATGAAATTGCTTTTTACTAACAAGGAAAATATCCATAAATCAATCAGTTCCATACTAATTGTAATTGACAGTTTGAAGGATATATGATCTCCGGGAGGACTTTCACAAACTCAATGAAATGCACATAGCACTGTGAGGGGTTAAAACAATAAACTCATTCTGGTCTTCTATCAGATTAACTGATCATATCTGTTTGTCTTTAGATCATAATGATAATGAGCTCTCTTTTCTTTTGCATACTGATAAAGATATACAGCTACATAAAAACGTCCAGAGACAATGTCACTGCTGTGCCTAAGGGGGATGGTTGCGGATCTCAAAGGACTTTCGGTGCAGAGTGACAGAGAGAGAGACCTCTGCTGTGTATTGTAGAAGAGGGATGATTCCAGTCACAGGGATTCACCCACAGTTGACCTATCACTGCTTGGGGTCAGGAGGATGATATGTAAATCATGTTTTCCCAAAATAATCTGCGAGAATGAAGTACAGGACATGGACCGTCCTTTTGCACAAACAATAAAACTCGCAATATACTGCTAAAAAAAGATCCAAATAACTGGGACTGAGCAGGTGAGCCCTCCCACAGAAATTAAATAGGACCCTAGGGACAGAGCTCTCCTTTCGGGCAGAGCCACTCAAGAGAATTGAAGCCATTAACAGCCTTAATATACTGCATTACCTTTTCAGCCATTTGTTGTCCTTTTGTTGTGATACCTACTTAAAATATCAAAGCTATGAGAGGCTCAATAAGATATTTGAAAACTGAGAAACACAGGTTTTATGTGACAACACTAAATCCCCTCCCTCTCGCCTTTTTAAAGAGCTCTGAGCAGGTATCGCTAGATGAAAAAGGAATATAAAAAAAAAGTTGATGGGGAGGACATCAAGGGCTGACATGGTTGCGACAGAACAAAAAGGAAAGCTAAGGTTAAAAAAAAATCAAAGAGCTAGAACAAAAGCCAAATAGCCACATAGAATTTTGACACACATAACCTAGATGTAACCTGCTTCACTGAGAAGCCTACACTCTCGGTTGGACGTCACCGTGAGTCCTTTAGTTTTATCGTACCTTCCTGACTCTTCCTGTGCTGTAGTTTGCTGGGGCAAGAGTTAGGAGGGATGAGGTAACTCTGTATAAGAGTTCTGAAAGGCCATGCCTGCAGGTGCCCACCGTGCCAGACTGATTCCTGTTTCAAAGTGTGACAGAGTGTGCAGTGTACAAATTAATTCCCCCCCTGAGGGGGATTTTCAGATACCTTTACTCAGACAGAACCACTGCATGTTTTCCAAATGAGTTTGCACAAAACATACGGACTCTCATGTCTCCACCCCAAGCACCTTCTTTTTTTTTTTGAAACAGTTGAGGGTCCAAAAATGTCAGTAAGAGTCACAATAATCATTGACAAGCGGAGCCTCCTTAAACTTTTTGTGCTAAAACAAATCTACTTGTATGTTTGCACTAAAACATGCGAAGGCACCCTGTGTTCACTCTCTGACCATTCAAGGGTCTGGTCTTTTTATCACCATGTTTCATTGAGTGTGTTTGCAAAAATGACATGGATTTTGAAAATATTGTTTAATCATATGAAGTGCTAGACTGAAATGTGAGGTAAATGTGAGGTGGCAAAGGTGAGATCTGAAATGTAATTGGTATTAACAACAATAAACATGTTCACAATGCTGTTCTCCTTGGCGTTTGGAAAAGAAAAGCAATCATTGGAGGTTCAGCCTAATTCTTGAAAACTTTGCCAGTGGTGGCTTGTGGTGTACTTGTTCAGTGCTTCATCTTACTCTCCTGAATGAATAGAAATCCACCTGTTGGTGTAAACCTCAATCCAGCTGTGAAAAGAAGTAGCCAGGAAGTGCTGTCCCTTGAACTGAACCGTATTTATCTACCTTTACTTCAGTAATTCTCCTTATCTTCTACTCAGGTGTTAGAGGAGACACTTTTCATGGTTCCCTTGATTCTAATCTAGAAATCTAGTTTCCCGCCCATTTAACCTGGAAAACACCACACACTTCATATGTATGAATTAATCTGACACTCAGCGGTGGGTGCCATTTTGACAAGTGCTAATCTTTTAATGTTTGGTAAATCTTTTTATCCTCTGTAACTCACCAATGTTTAGAATTACAGCTTTGGAGAGGTTTTGATGTGGTGTTCCCTACAGTTTTAAAATGTGCTTGCTGAAGTCTGAAACAAGTAGCATGACAGTGTATTCTCATCTGTATCAGAGTTCTGAAAAACCGTGAGCATAATTCGAGATTATTATTGTAGTGTGGGCATTGAGCTGTATTTTCACGTTTTTATTTTCATTGAAAACTGGAGTTCACAGGTACAGTTAACAGCTTTCAAAAGTGTGGATATATTATCTTTAAACAGTCCTTAAGTGTATATTGATTTTGTGTCCACACATCTACTGCTGGATCATGTAAACTGTTTCCCATGGTGACTGTTAAAATCAGATTTGATCCTTCCATCCATGATAGACCAAGAACTTATTCTTTACTGCTGAGGTCAGATTGGTTCACGTAAACCCTAGTAAATCTGCTGGGTTCCTCTGTGTTCAGGGCTGAAATAGCCATTAGCTACATGTTCCAATGAGCTGCATGAAGAATGGTTATTCAAGACGGGATTAAGTTTGTCTTCTAATTTGTGCAAGGGCAATGTGCACTCTTCAACTATCAAAGCTAAAAGAACTTTGCAGTTTAGCTTGTGCAGTATCCAGTACCAACTGTTTGAAGTACGTTTTTTATGTTGTTTTCTTTCTATGTATAGGAGGGCAAATAATCACTGTAAACAACAGGTGTGGCTCCTGAACAAATCTACAAAAGTGTTGTCTCTTTATAGTCTTCTTAGACTGATTTTTGTTTTATGAAAAGAAGAAAGCAACATGCTGGTCTCTTTCATCTATAGAAGACAATAATAGTATGTCCTCTCCCTTGTTCTAGACCATTTTTATGTGTATTATTCTTACATTTAAGCATTGAGGCTTATAACAGGTGTTATTATTTTGATTTAGGCATACAAGAAGAGATTATGACATGCGTCTCCTCTATAGTGGGTGTTCCTACAAAACAAAGGCAAAATAAACCAAAGCCCTACTTTCTTATGAATTTGGAAGTGTTCTTATATCTGTATCTTTTAATCATATAGAATTTTTCTAATCCTCATGGAAGAACAGTATAATGAAAAAAATATACATGGTGATTTACAATACACTATAACTATTTAATGTTTGGTATTTTTTTACAGATATATTAAATGAAACGTTTTCTTAAAATGCAGCAATTTCACAAAGTGAATATCAGGAAAATTATATATATTTTTCTGCAGCTGGTGCACATTTTTTGAACAGACATGACATGGCTGCATTCATTATGCTGATTAACATTTGTCATCAATGGGATTGATCAGCAGGGGGTTTAATGTGTAAATCATAGGCTAGTATTAAGCGTAGCCACTGCTGGAAGCAATACAAGATGTACATCTGTGACACTTGCTTTGCACCAGGTTTGCATTGCAGATACTGTTGCTGTACTTGGTTCTAGGCCTCTTGTAGAGTCTGGACAACCATGTGCCTGGTCATTGATCTCTGAGCCTTAGCTGCATGCTACATGTCAACCCCATTGAATAATGATGATGATGATTACTTACACTTATATAACGCTTTTCTGGACACTCCACTCAAAGTGCTTTACAGGTAATGGGGACTCCCCTCCACCTCCACCAATGTTCTGCCCCACCTGGATGATGGCAGCCATAGTGCACCAGAATGCTCACCACCCATCAGCTATCAGTGAGGAGGAGAACAGACTGATAAAGCCAGTTCAGAGATGAGGATTATTAGGAGGCCATGACTGGTAAAAGCCAGGGGGAAATTTGGCCAGGACGCCGGGGTTACACCCCTACTCTTTTCAAGAAACGCCCTGGGATTTTTAATGACCATAGAGAGTCAGGATCTGGGTTTAACGTCTCATCCAAAGGACGGCACCTGTTTACAGCATAGTGTCCCCGTCACTATACTGGGGTATTAAGACCCACACAGATCACAGGGTGAGCGCCCTCTCGCTGGCCCTGATAACACCTCTTCCACAAATTGAACATTTATGGGACCAAGTCTAGTGAGCAAGACATCCACAGCATACTTGACGCATTCCTTTATCGCAAGGAAGTCATTGCTACACGAGTAGCATGTGGATGTGCATGTGTCCTGCCGTAATGCTGTCACTTCAGGAACGGCAACAGGTGATGTCTCAGGACTTCACCAATGTAGTCCCTGTCAGGTTGCCATTTTATAAGGGAACTGCATTCCTAGTTTTGCAGACCAGTTATTAAATCTCAGTAACAGCATACATTCATTGACTTTATAGAAAAATATTTACAAATTTCCAATTAAATGCAAAATTATGAACGTTGTGGCAAACCCCCTGGTCTCACCTCCGATGAGAGTGAGAGTTCCCATGAAGTGGGACGTGAGGCAGCCCTTCATGCTCACTGGTCACTGTAATGACTAATGTAATGCGATGTACTGGTGAATAAGTACAGGTTGTGCAGCAGACGTTTCACCACAGAATTGCTCCAGCGTGATCTGCATGCAAAGTTAACAAGTAAGTAGTAATCGTTGGCCAAACATTCTTGAAATCGAGAACAATATTTCTATCGGATTTACAGAGATGTATTCACAAGCCTGCTGGCTTACAAGGTAATAGAGCCGCTTCACCTCACTGATAGTTTTGCTGCTTTGACACTTTGAAATGCCCTCAACAATGCTGATTCTTTCTAACCCCTAAATATAATAACCGAGTTGCAGTTTCCCTTTAATTCTAGTGAGTTGAGTTCTGTTGCAGCTACACCCTCTTGCCCAGAACATCACACTTGGACCTCCCCATCAACAGCTCTGTTGTAAACAAATAGCACATCACTCGGTAACTCTGCACTTCAATTACTGACTGATGTCCATCATGGTGGTCTTGACAAAACCCTGATACATCGTTAGCGAGGTCTGCTGGCAAGTCCAGCTAAGGTGTTGCTCGCACCATCAGAGTATTGCTGAGCCCTGGGCCCCTATGTGATCAACCAGCTTGCAAATGACAACTTTTTAGCTGCCTCTTCACAGCTGAACCACTGAGATTGTTGCACCCTGGTGTTAATAATGCAGTGAAACAGTGCGAAAACTATCACAAAGATGGAATATGTGATCTTGGCAAAGTGTCAGGGTTTAGTGGTCTCCCAGATCATGGTCTATAACTTTTTAGATTGTATTTGATTGTAATATCTATCTAAAAGTTGGAAAATAAGGGCTATTAACACCACTGATAGCAGATGGTTGTGAAGACATTAGTGTGCTCCAACCATCAACATACTGTAGCCTGGCATGAAGGCATTGTATTATTGAAAATCAGAGCATATTGGTTCCTTTACTTGTTTTGCTTTCTTGAATTACACCAGGCTTTATATTCAGCAGCTTAAATCACATAAAAATCACCTCATCACCTGTGCCTAGTAAACTCTGTTACTAGTAAAGTAATTCAGTTCTTAGTCAAAATTACACAAGTGTATCATGGTCATCCACAGATTATCTGAAATAACACTGAAGATATTTAGTCTCTTCAGTCCATATGCTTTTCCTTATTTCCTAAAAACATATAATCATGAATAGCATGCAAAATGAGCTACGCTTTTTACATGAAAACATGACCTTTAGGAACCTCAGATATTAAACTTTAATAATGAAATATTAATGAACGAATGCTGATATCATTCACATAGAAAGGGTGTAAAGAAAGATAGAGCTAGTGACATTGGAATAAATGGGTAATAAAAAAAATGTTGCACTCTGTCTTCAGAAAACAAGTAGAATTGCAAGTAGGAGGAACCAAAGTTTTAGAATGGGTCTGAACTGTGTGAGTCATGGCAGACACCAGATGCCTGTAAACAGTTAAATTGTGAGTCAGTAGTTTAGAACTCGTTAAATTCTTTCAAAAATGCACTACTTTACATATGACACAAACCTCAGTAATTTTGTTTCAAGTTTAGATTAGATTTTCTGGGACCACAAAAGGTGAGTGAATTTTCCAGTTTTTCAATTTCTGAAATTTTGGAATAAAGCTTCATCTTAAAATGATAAAGATTACACTTACAGTCCTTTACATAACTGATTCTCCTAAATGTTCTCCTAAACAATGAGCAATGTGGATCTACTATTGTAACTCAATACTGATCATTTTAATAATCCTTGGAGAACGGTTATGCCGCCTGTTTTTTTGTAATGCATTTTTTATGCGTTCAGATCTTTTTTCATTCACATTCTGTAATAGCATTGAAGTGTTGTGACCCCATTGGTAACACTGGGTTACAACACAAGGTTGATCGACATTTGTGCAGCATAGGGAATTATTTGAAATATTAAGGTCAGTCTTCAGGAGAATGCTAACCATTAACATAGACATCAAAGCCCACACGAGTTTATTGTTGGAAACAATGAATGAAGATTATAAGCACACTCTGCAAATAAGTGACCTTTAGACAGACCTTTTCTTCTCAAACAAACTAGAGTATTACTTTAAATCAGTGGTTACATAGAACAGGTCATCCTTGATTTGTGTGTTTAAGAACCCACAATGAATCATTTAACAGGCTATATTTCCTGTACTATTACTACAGACTGAATGAATGAACTATTTGAATTTTATTTCTATAATTATTATTGCAGAACAAAAAAAGCAACAAATCTAAATTAAATTAGCCTCTACATGTTCCTATAGATTAAATGGTCCATTTCAGAAAGGCTAATTACACATCTAAATGGGCCCAGATGCCAACATTAACCCTTTTAATATAAAAGGTATCCAATTTTGCCACCAGCTTCCTTTTTGCATATGTCTCCTCTTCATCAGCTAAGAATGCAGTAAACACTACCTCACTATAACCAAAGGAAGCAGCTTCACCCATAGGAAAGCACTTTACTAATTGTTATGTATAGTATCCTCCTCCTACTCCTTGCAATTAAGATCACTCAAAGCTCAGACAGTGTTAATTCACATGCCAGGCTTAACTACAGCATACATCATCATCACTCACAATCTGTAAATGCACTTACTTAGCACTCCAGCCCTACATGACACTGTAAGGGCTATTTATCGACTAAAAAAGGCAGAAAACTGGTTTCATCTGCTTGATTTACCACATATCACAGACATGTTTTTGTCTTTAATTATGCCAGCCTTTGAAAGTTGTTTAGCCCTAATGCACATTTTGTTGCCATTATTTTATGGCGAATGCATGGGTTAAGAAGTATTTCTTGTATTTGCAATATATATTGTTGAAATCTATTCATATTATTTGCTTAGCAAATACCCATATCCAGGGCATCTTAGGAAATTACATGGTAATACATAAATAACAACAAAGAAAGCATTCAACTACAGCAGAAGAAAAGTCAATATGTTGTCAGTTGCATAAAATTAAAATAATTCTATATTCTCCAGTAAAAGTGTAAACCAGTGATTACTGCAAAGAAAATAGTAAGTCTTTGAAGAAAACGCAACTTATTGTGTAATTATTTAATAAATCAATAAATCTTCATGACATTCTTTTTTTTTTTGGAGCTACACTTTACTTAATATTTTGGTAAATGCATCTTAAAGTCTCTGCTTAAAAAGGTTTAGAGTCTGGAATACCCTCAGTAGTTTGGAGTTAAGAACATTGGCTAAGGCTGTGTTTTTAAAGGAAACGGCACATCACAGTGTGTCTGTCTCCCTGCTCTTGCCTTGTGCTTGCATACTGTGGTTGAAGTGTATAGCATTTTATTTTTGCAGTGATCTGGATTCCAGAAATGTTTGGCACTAGAAATGAGCATAAACAGAATTGGAATAATTCAGCGCGTATTCTGAGAATGTCAACAAGAATCTGGGGAGTCTGCTGGATCAGTGCCTGAAGTTGTCATGCTTTATGGAGACTGAGTTGAGATTTGTTTTGTTTCTTAAATGTTTCTAAGCCTTAAATCTGCAATTAATTGTAAAACATGGAACACAATCATGCTTGCAAAGACTGACAGATTCATGCTCATTTTTAAATAGCTTTTAAATACTGCATGTGGTTAGGTTCATGCAGAGGTAGATCTTTTCTTGGCAATATATGAGGAAAATCTCTTCTAACAACAGGCATCTACTGTTGAAGGACATGTTCCAGGTAAGAACATAAGTTCATGGTTTTGTATGTCATGTTAAATGCTACTTTGTTATTGATGCTTGTGAATGAATTGTAAACAAAATGTTTAATCCAAAACAGATTTCTTTCACCAGTGAATGATTTGAATGAACACTGCATCATGCTTGCACATTTCTGACTTGCTGAGTGTGCTCTGCTCTATTGTGCATTTCAGGTGGGGATAAAACAGCAGTTTTTTATTCAGATACCCTTATAATACAATTTGACATTTCATGTTCTTTTAAGGTAGTCATAGACTCATTAATAAGAATTAAGAACGGTCTTGACCCACTGCCTGTCTTTCTAATGTTCTTATAAGAACAAGTAAACTGAAGCAGAATACTTTCATTTTCTCCATTAGAGGAAACTAAACTAGAAAATTTTACTTCAATAAACTTCACAAGACAAGGGGGGATTTTTATTAATTTTTCATTTCCACTTTTGTTTATACAGTGTTTATTTGATATTGATGAATATTTGTTTCTTCCTTTTTTAAGGACATGTTATCCCATATCAACTCCGGCTATATATCAGATATTGCATCAGAACAATGGCTTCTATCAGATTCAATAGTATGCCTCAAGTAAAGTTGTCTGGGTTTCAGCTGGTGACTTGGTAAAGTGAAATTGTTTTTAAGGTGCTAAGAGCCTGTCAACAACTTTACTTAATAAACCAACAAAATTGGACGTTAGTATCCCACATGTTCCACTACTGTGACCTAGTGCAGCGCTCATCTTATCTCAAGCCCATTAGTGTACTCCATTATTTTATGTGTGTTTCTTCCAGGTTTTGGTGTGTGTTTGGATTTGAGATGTCAACGTTAATTTGGGCTGCTTTAGCTGAATAACGCTTTAGCCCAGACGGGATAAGTGGTGGGCTTTGCTGTATTCAGTTACTGTGTAATGAAATATAAAACAACTACTGACTCCGCCTGGATATGCGCCAGCAAACTTATGGCGGAATCTCCCTGGCAGCTGCTTGACACTAAATCACACAGCCTGCTCCAGAACTGCAACATCCTGGTGCAGAGTCTTGACTAAACACTTAGAAGAATGTCCTCATTACAACAGGCAAACTGCATTCAGATTTGTAATGCCTGATTCTGGTAGTCATCTTAGACAGTAAATAAACAGTGACTTTTGGTTTAGGGTTTTTGAAACATTAGAAATGTGGCACCAGGGGCTACTGTATATGACTAAAAGCCAAACGTGAAACCTTTTTGTTTGTCTAGTGGTTTTGCTGAGCTGTTTGCTGTCTGTGTTTTACATTGTAGTCATTAGTTTTGCTCACATTTCTTCTGCCAATTAAAGCAGAAGGACCCCATTCATTGCTCTCCTTGGTGAAAATGGAAGATGCTGGTGGAATGATGTGGACGAGAGTTGACAGTCACTCGCTCTCCTGCCCTCCTCGTTTACTCCTGTAACAGTTTGAAAAAGTCTAATTTTTAAAGAGAAATAGCTAGGAGAGCTCTCACTAGATACAAAATTAAACATGTGTAATATAGAAGATAACATCGTTATCCCTTCCATTACAGCTGCAATGTACGATGCAATCAAGTGACAGTTTGAGTTCCCTAATGCAGTGTGGTATGGCCTACAGTACAGCAGAATTAAAGTGCTCTGTTTAATACTAGTGCATTACAATGGCACATTAGAGGGGAAAATCAATTGGAAGCTATTAGTCTATGTATGAATATTTAATGGTAAAGAATTGATATATTAATTTGTCCCTGTAAACTGTAATTATTGATAGCTATTGTCTGTGATAAGAGTTTCTTCTTAATTTGTTTGATTACTACTTGCACATATCATAGATGACCTCTTTGATTACTACTTGCACATATCACAGATGACCTCTGCATTGCTCCCCTACCATCAAAATAATTTCCTTTTTTGTGCTTTTTTTATGTTGTTGTTATATGGGAATGTCTAAATATTGACATAAGACATCCTCCAGAAGTGACTAATTAAAAGAGATGCATAATTCACTCCGATTACCTCAAATAGCTGCAAAACGGAATAGTTATTTCTTTTACTGACACTGAGTAAACTGTAAATGCCCTCTGAATAAGTCATGATCTCATGTACAACTGAGTTTGACCACACAGATCTTTGCACATATTTATTGTGTCTTGTCAAGAGTCATTTGTATTTGTTTAGTCCATGTCAGAAACCTCCCAAGTCAATAAGCTACTTCGTTTTAAGGATGCTTCCATCTCATAATATTGCAAGTCAGGACAGAGAGCCGGTGTCTTGTGTGCTTCAGACTACAAAAGCATTCCTCAAACAAAAAGGTTTTCTAGTACCTTGGACAAATTCTCCTGTGAAGGTTTACCTTTTGCATCCAAGCAATAGGACATGGCTCTTTGAAAGCAAGGGCTTAAAGATCTTTGTATAAATATCCCCAGATAAGTGGACAAAGACACAAAAGAACAAAGACACAAACGCTGGAAGTGCTCCATTTTCCACTGGTTAACCATGCTATCTTCCTAAATAAAACAGATAAAAGTGCAGTGACACCTTTTGGTGGCATACACTTAATTCTGCTTTTACGGACTTCTTGTCAAGAGCTTGTCTGAAATCTTTGTGCTACCACTTTCACAGATGCCATGCTACTGCTATACCTTCAACAGATCACATATGAAATGTTTGTCTTTTAATACACAATGCAGTGCTCAGCACACAGCAAACCATCCAGTTAGAACTTTGCAGGGAGGTTTAAAACTGAAGCAGAAGATTGAACATGTATTCAGACATCCCCCTCTTGTTCTTTTTAGAAGATACTACCTCTGGGACTTAAGGAGTGATACTTGTAAAACAAAGTGTAGTTAAGAGATTTGTACTGCCATCATTTTCTTACTCCTCCTTAACAGTCTACAGCAATGTCTTTTCAAAATATGTATTTAAATGCCAAAGTTAAATCACAAAATTTCTATTTGTTCAACATTGAGACTGCTTATATTGGTATTGTTTTGTTTTTATGGAATAGGTATTTACTGTGATGTTATACTCAAGTTTCATGTCATTAGCAAAGTGCAAGGTAGCTTTACAACTTTGCAACTTTTTTTTCCATGAGGATTTTTCTAAACAAAAGACTACATGCGTCAATTTGGTTTTTTTAACTCAAATACCACTTAAGTCGAACTTGTTTCCAGGCATGCAATTAAAACATTTTCACAAGCTTGAGAACAACCTTTTTTTTTCCCCCAAGCCTGATTGTTGTCATCTTCTGTGAAAACAATAACTGTCTTGCTTGAGGCTTGGTTGGTCTCTAGGCTGGCTTAGATCTTCGCTATGCCACATTTGAGCTGGGGATCTGCCAAAACCCAGAAACTACTTGACAATTTGAAAACAGCCAATTCCTCAGGCAATACGCTGTGATCCAGAAATGTGTCTGGCAATGGTACATGCAATTAAAGTTGAAGTTTTTTTTTTAAAAGAGCAAGATGGAAGCAGGGAAATCTCTCACTGCAATGCATAGCAGAAAATACAATACTACTGTATTTCCTCAAAAAAAGTATGTTATAGAACTTGCAAATATTTACCATAACTTCAAAGCATTTTGTGTTTCATACTTCACCCAGTGTAAACAATTTTAATGGAATTTAAATGAACTTTTAGTGGTGCAGATTTTACTTTATTCCCTCATTTATTTTTTATCAAACCTACAGTACAAGCTTTTAAAAGGAATTATCCGATTCCTTCCCTTAAAGACGTTTGTAAAACACTGTGCAGAATTTATTTACAAGACGAAAGGGGATTCTTTGTCAGGTCTAAATCATTCTTTGTACATGAATCATCAGGAAGTATCTGAGCCAGCAGTGCACCTCAGAGAAGTGAAGGAAAGAGAAGCTCACTTTTTCTTGGTGAAACTTCAGTGGAAAGGGGCCATTTACAGGGAAGCACTTAGTATCACATTGCAATTTGCGGCTTGTTTTTGATGTTGTTGGTCTACAGTTTTAGCAGCGAGTGAACACCAAGCAATTCTAAACAGCCATGCCTGGGAATGCATACTGAAAACTGGATCTGCTATACAGACACGGGTAGTGCCTCTGAGAATCTCTCGGGCACGCAGTCGATGAAGGCATGCGTTTCTGTGCCTGAGTTTTAAAAACACGCTCCTCTGTGGTTTATGACATTTCTTGAAGGTGCAATTAATGTGGGTAATTTAAATTAAAAAAGGTCTTGTGCTACAGAATCTTGCAAGTCTATAAATAAAACAAAGTGTAGCCAATGTCTTTCAAGTAACACATTTACCATATATCATCTCCTTTTCCTGGCCTGTACTGATTTTTAAAAGACTGTAAATTCTTTGTCTTTTGCTATTAATGATTTTGAATATATGTTTATATTTGATACTTCTGATTGTCCAGGTATTTGTCTTTCCTTAGACTGTTGGGCTGTCTAGTTTCCACCTTTCTGGTCTGTTTACGAGGAGTATCCATGCACTGACTGCGGATAAAAGTGGAAGGGGTTAAGTGAGTGCAGCGCAAGTCCTGAATGCTCCCCTCCACCCTGCCCCCTGTGTACTGTGGGACAGTTGAAATGGCTTTTCTCGTGTTTCACTAATTGATCAGCAGATTCCTCCAGCTTGCATCGATGAGGCCTGAACTGGGTGGACATCGTTCCTTCGGCCCTCGCCCTGTCATCAGTCTTGTCGTACAAGATGAGTCTCACCCCGCGATTGCATGGGAGAGTAACTGTGGCACTCAGCTGTCAGCCTCCTGAAGGGCTTTCTTTTTCAATGGAAAGAACAAGAGATACAAAGTGGTAGATTCCTCACATAGCTTCCCATTTTCATGCACTGCTGCCAGAGGAAAATGAGGGTGTCCTCTTGGCCTTTAGCCAAAGTTTTCATCTCCTTTTATCTATATTCAAAGGTAGCCCTATACCTGCCATTCAGCAGTAGTTTAAATGTATGTGACTGCCTGTAATCTGATGCCATTTTGTGAAGTTTCATTGTCTTGGTAGAATGGGTTGGGGGACTATTTAAGCAATATTAGACAGTATAGTAAATAATCTTACACTCACTTGAGGAGATTTAGGGAGATCTGAAGATGTTCTGCATGTCACTCAGGTTTTTCTACGATAACCCACTCTAACAGGAGATCAACTGTAATTACTTTGAGATTAACAAGATTAATGGGAGTTATGATTTTATATACATACACACGTATGACGGAACGGAGAGGGAGAAAATAATTTATGGAAATAGTGGTTTATTGTAGTTAAAACATGACTTATTTCTAAAATTATTAAATTGACAGCAAAGGCTGGCATATTTCTTCCCATCTGGTTCATGATCAGAAAAATTGAAATACAGCACATCAGATTGCTCTCATTGAAATAAGATCAGCAACTCTGGTACTTTTTCACATATACAGTAAATGCACCAATGTTTCCTTTTAATGATTCCGGTGGTAAACAAACGTTTTCCTGAGATTTTCTCTAGCTTGGTACCCGTATTGTCAAGTACATAAGATTTGATTTTGTTTTGTGTTGAAAAGTGTTAGATTGTGAGTACAATGTTTTTGTCTCTTAAATTATTAATAATCAGTGTTAAAAAATCCACAGAGCATTTACCATAAAACTGAACTCTAAAGGCTAAAATTTTGCACTGTTTATGTTTTAAATGCTTAGTGAAGAGGATATGGTATATTGATGGGACAAGTTATATGCAACCTTTGATCTGAGGAGCCTACGAAATATCCTCACACTGATGTATTTCTTGATGAGTGCACTTGTTGGAACTTGGCATTGTCACACATAATTTGAGAAGCTGTCACATGGATGCATAGTTCGGTTTTCCAAGGGGCCCTGTTCCACACTCTTTCATGTCTTTGTTGGTGTTCAGCCTGGGACAATTGCAAGTAATTAGTAACAGTTGTCTGTTTTTTTTTTATTCTGTATGACAATATCCTCGGGTCTTCTAATGTTCAAATCTGTTAATACTCAAATCAAAATTCAAATCTTATATGAGCATGGCTTGCAGTACAAGATATCAGCAGAAGAAAGGTATTCCAGGGGCTGTCTTGTGTGAAACATATGTTGCTGAAATTCTATCTGCACACCACTTCCTCAATGGCTTTTCTTTTTAATACATGCACACTGTGCACATATGGGCCCAAGCCTCAGTGCCATATGATCATGTGCCACAAGACACCATAGATGATGCACTATTTAGAAGAAACTACTCTTCAGAGAGACATAAGGAATTTCAGGCATTGATTGACATCATAGTCTTATATAGTATAGTAATTGAAGAGAACAAATGAAGGCCATAAGAAATGATATGGTATACTTGATGTTAAAGGTATAAATATGTAAAGTGAGACCTCACTAGTCAATCAATAAAACAGAAATATTCTTGCAAGGCCTGAGATTATATTTTCTATTTACCAAGACAATCACATCAAGTCAAATGAAAGTATTTCAAGTTGTATTTGTTCTGTACTAGCAATTAAGGCAAAAACTAAAAGCATTTCTATGAGAAAAAAATCATTTGAAAAATCAATGTGTGCATATCTGATGTTTTTCTTTGGGAGGAGGAAGTGAGTTGGATGATTTTGTGCACAAATCTAATTTTTATCTGGGCATTGAATTTTGTTATTCTTCTGTCCTCAAGACAAAACTCCATTTTAGAATATTTTTCTCACTTCTCTGGGCTCCGTTTGCAAGTACCTGAGTTAGTTCTTTCTGAATTATATGACAGGACTATGGCATAACCAGAAATGGCAAATTACCTACTACTTAGCAAACACATGTACCACTGTGCCACATGGCCCACACTATCCAGTGATGAACGTCCATTTCCCACAATTCTTTTTGTTTCCTGCCTTTCACTTCTGCATGTGCACTGTGGAAGCTGGCATTGTGAAGGTCAGCACTAGAACCTGGCTTCACTGGATGGAAGCATTCTTAACGGAAGTATTCTTCTAAATTTGTTTTAGACCAGATTCAAACCATGACTGAGCAGAATACACTATATGGTAGGGTAAGATGATAACTAAAATGATATCTAACTAAATGGATAATTAATTTGTGGTATTCACAATCTTGAAAGCGATATATGAAATTAATTCTGACATTTTTTAAACTCTAATTACCCTGCAGAATTACAACAGATTAAATCAAAGAATAGCTATATAAGATTATCATAAAGGTTACAAACAATGAGTCCACAAATCAACAAGAAAACTTTTGCTAGACTCTCTCAACCTTTTGTGTGAAGCCTTGCCTGCTGTTCTCAGCACTGAATGCATGTTGATTTAATTTGCACTTGTGTCCACAGGGCCTTCTTTCACTAGTGGTCCGAAAGTCAATGTTGGTAAGCATAGTTCAGGGTTTCGATTATTTGTATCAAGTCCCTTTGCAGTTTCCTTTCTTCAAGGAATGTCTCCTTTAATCTGTCTGACTTTCCCTCTAGACAATATTTTGAAAATGGGTTGAGCGCTCAAAAGTAACACCCATAGTGCTTAAGATGAGTAACTAACCCTTGCTGAATCCAAAACACTGGTTTATCAAAAATTACTTAAGTCCTTTTGGAATCATTACATTTATTTGACTTCAATGAAGTCTGATGGGAAGTACTTTCATTCCCCAGTTTCTCTTTTTTGTGTGTTGCAGGGGCAGTATTGGATGAAGAACCATCTTCTGTAAAGCCCATTTGCATAGCAGAGCAGAAGTTGTTCATGGAAACTCCTGAGATTGTCAAAAGGTGCAGTAGCAAGCCTTTAGGGAAGAAAAATAGTATTGATTATGATTAGTGCAAATCAAACTCATCTCTGTTAAATGAATGCGTGAGGCTAAAAGCTGCAGTAGACTGTGACCATCTGGATCATTTAGACACAAGGACAGCAGTAAAGACAAAGGAAAAATGCACTCTGAATGAAGACAGTGGAGGTCAGGAATGGAGAGTCAAACCTTCGTAAATTCCAAGGATATCACCAGAAAAATGAGACAATTGATGTAGCATTTGTAAATGTAGAGTCAGTCTTTAAAAACACTAAGCAGGTTTGAACATTTATTAAGCACTAGAGAAAGGACACCATAATAACTATTATAAAAATAAAATGCCTGAACTTGTATACATGATTCAAACCTGGCCAAAGTCTTTGTCCTCATAATAAATTAAAAATGTACAAACCAAAGGAGTCCAGTCATTCCATCTAGACCGTTTGGTAATTAGTAGCTAATTGACCATTGACCCAATTATGTTATCCAAACACATCTTGAAAGGAACAAATGTATCACCTCCAACAACAAGGCAGTGTAGTTTGTTCCAGATTTCCACAACCATTAAAATAAAAGGTTGCCTTCTGCTCATAATTTTGAAAGCATCTCCAAGTTTCCACTTGGTTCCTGTTCCTCTGCTTATTCCTAAGAAATGCATCGAGTTGACTTTGTCAGTGCCTTCGAGGATTTTGAAACTTTGATCTGGTCTCCTTGGAGTCTTCTCCTTTCCAGTTACTAAAACATGTGGCTATTTTAGTCTCTCTTCGTGGGACATTCATACAGTCCAATACCATCACAAAAGAAAATGAAAATGACTAGAATAAATAGTGAACTCATTCTACAAGTATTAACATTTTTTTCCCCTAAAATAGAAACATTATATAAATAAGTTTTAATGCTTTGAAAAAATGTGTACATGTCTTTACATAAAAGTGTGTACCGATATTCAGCAAGTTTTCAAATGGTGTTACTTGTAGGCAACCATCAGATTTTCTTAATGAGAAACAAAAGATTTTAAGCTTTGTCTCTTCAACTCAAGCTATGAATACTTTTAGAGCAGTTCTGTAATACTTTTATTCACTGTCAAAAGAGACTGGTGCCTTTTCATATACTGTGCTCTACTACTCTTGTAGCTGTCCTTTTTAGACAGAGAGAATAGAACTGGGAAAGAAAAACAGGTTTTCTTTCCAAACACAAATACTTTGTCATGCACATGGGTTCCTCCCTAGAAGTGCATCAGTCTCGCGAGGGAGAGAAGTTTAACAATTACAGTGCGACAGACACTCAAAAACTGCCCACATCAATCAAGTTGATAATGAGGTGGCGAATTGCTGTCTTAAACGATACTGAAGAAAGCACCTACTGGGTTCTCTGTCAATGGATGTGTCAGATTTGTCCCCAGGAAAGGCAGGGGTTGTCCTCAAATCTCTGCATTGTAAAACGACAATGCCGAATTCTTTATTGATCACCTTGGAAAGTTTTCACTGACATGCTATTTCCCCAAGACATTTGAAGACAAGCTATTTTATGGAGTTGATATTGAGCAAAAAAAAATCCAGGTGTTTTGTCTCACTAAAAAGATTTACTTGGTTAAATTAGTATTCAAGGCCTTGAGCGACTAAAAACGATAATGTTAGCAAGAGCAGTTTTTAAGACAGCATATCTTTTAATATAGAAAAAGAAAGAAATGTTAAAGCCAGAAAGAACAGAAAAGGGCTTTGAAGGACATTGCAGTTAGAGAAATGTCAAATACAAAGTGTATCTGGCAGTAATGCATGAAAGAGGAAAAAAATATTTACCTGTATTAATTCTGTTTTATAGTCATGTAGTGTTGAGGAAGACACGATTTAAAGAAGTATAAGACTATATTTTGGTTAAGATAGTAGTACGTTTGTTTGAAAGTCTGATGGCATAGAATAATTGTGGAAAATAATTGATAACCATGCCGAAATGTTATATAAAGTTTGATGTATACATTTTTATTTCAGTAATCCAGTAGGTGTTATCATGGAAAGAACACTTAAACAGAAATATTACTGTAATTGCAATTGGAAGTCATTTTGTATGGGTGTCTGCCAGAGGAGGAAAAGTAAATTTAATGTGAAAGATGTTTCTACCATCATGAAAGAAGCAACACGAGAAACCAAGTTTTCAAAGTGTTGTGCACAATTCTGTTAAAGTGCCTTTACTGGGGTTGAATAACTTGTGGTTCTCTTAAAATTACTGTTTCTTGCAAAGCACCATAATTGTGGGAAAAAAGATTGTTGTGACAGAACAAGAAACAATCACCTAAAATGTTAACACCCACTTTCTCATATTTTGTGGTGGTTTTCAAGCTTTTAAGGTTGTTGTAACATTATTCTTTCACTGTAATCTTGACACGCAAAGAGAACTAAACACCTCAATATGCACCTGCTAATGCAAATTTTCTTGCAAGGAAGCTGCAAAAACTGTCTTTTTCTAGCCCTAAAAGAATAAAAATAGAAGTCCCACCCAAAATAAGCTTAATTTTAAAGTCTATTCATTTATCTAGAAGAAGAACAAGGAACGCATTGCAAAATGTAACAACAAAGCAAAACTATAAACAATGAGGAGAGATAGGCAAAGAAAAAAAGTTTTTAAACAAAAATGGAATTTAGTTTAAATAGTTAACAATTTTACCTAGTTAGCATCCATATTTTCATGAGGTACATTCAAAGTCAAATTCAGTAATAAGACATGTAGTGCAGGGAAATATAACATTTTTAAACAGCACTCTTGGGCACTAATTATATTGCTTATGGAAACCTCTAAGTAACAGGATCAGAGTTCTTATGAAGGAGAGAAGCCACAAAGTTATGTTAAGTTATTTTAATTAAACGAACCATATTATTTTCATGCTGTACCAACATATTTGAGTGTCACAGTTTTAATTTTGTGTTGATACATTTGCCCTGTGCTTTGTACACGTTGAATTTAGAACTAGCAAATAGAAAACAGAGTACAGATAAATGCTCAAATTTGAGTGAAGTATTTAGTGGAGATACATCTACTAATAGTGGAGTGTATAATCTACTAATCAGAATTTTGTGTACATGTCTGGACACCACATCACAAAACTGATATTGCTGATCTGGTATCTGTCTAGACAAGAGTGAGCAAAATTTGTTCCCTGAGTAAAGGGAATGTCCTACACTGACAGGCTAAAAGAACTTCACCTTTTTGGTCTTGAACAGAGAAGATAATGAAGAGGAATGATTGAAGAGTTCAAAAGTCTAAAACTGACTGACAAAGCCTACCCATTGGACTTCTGCAGAAGTAAGTGCATTTAGAATTGACAACAGAAGGCAGAAGTCTAGGACAAACTCCCAACCCATATATTTAACCTGATGTTCTGGCTTTCTGGCAAGAACCAGCTGGATGAAATACTCAGATCACCTAGCAACTAATAAACTAGATGACTCAAATGGCCTCCTCTCACTTATAACTTTTTATGTTCTTAAGGGATTCCCCCCAAAATATCCTGGCATTAGTAATATGTAGTTAGTTTTCCATATGCAAATGCTCTGATAACCCAGTTTTTTAAATATTTTATCTTAATATTGGTGAGATTGAGCTTGACTATGAGAATAAGAAATGAAACATTTCCTGAAATGTAACCCTGGGTCAAAGTTAAACTAATTTGTGAAGCCACGGGTTTATTCAGGAATTCTGCCTTATGTTTTGAATTGTTTGCAGGATACATTACATTAGAGGCAAAACCACTAACTTTTTAATGTATCACAAATTTAGAATCCCTCATTCCAGCCCACCACAAAATGTAGTTGCATCTCTTATTTAGCCTTAATACCACTCTGTACAAACAGTTGAGCCTACATAGTATATTTGAAAAGGTCCCAAACTCAGCTGCTTTCTGCTACTGCAACCCTCAAGTAGTTCATACAGTACCTGTCTAGTGTATCATTGTCATAGGACCCTACAGTGTTTAATATATTGCAGGCAAGGCTACACAGTGACTGTCCTACATATTTATAATATTGAACATTGCTCCATCAGCTCTTTTTCTTAATTTTAGTGAAAGGTGTAATAATCAAGAAACAGACCCTAAAGTGCTGTATGAGAATGTCTACTTACTCTTCTCTTTCTCTTACTGTTTCTCTGTAGCGGGCATTGTCAAAATAGCACTGTTCCATTCCAAAACTAATACATTAATAGGGTTATTGACAAATCCGTATCAGTATAGAGCAGCTCCATTACAATTGTGAAAAGAGGAAATAAAGTGAACCCTTAGAATTACTGTTTTAATTAAAATGAAAACAAAATAGTTTACTTCCTGAAGAAATGTTTCTTAGATCATTACTTATATGTGATGATTTTCATATTACCATTCAAGAAACATCTTCTAAATCCCAGAAAAAAAACATAATTATGGATTCACAGTAGAATGTAGTTAACATTTTGTAATCAGGGAAATTTTCAACTTTTTTCCTCTTTGGAAGCATACAATTGCTCTTTCTTAAACCATACAAAAAGCTTCCAGCATTTCTTCACAAATTGCAATATTTTCTATTATTTTGTATGAATTCCATATCTAGCATTTTATTTATTTTTTTAGGCTTCATAAGCAAAGCAACTTTTGTTAATTCAAAATAAACTTTTAACACATTTTCCAACTCCTTCTTCAGAGATGGAACTAACAGTTCAGATGAGCATTTGTGTGTTGGAATTGGTACTTCATGAACCTGAACTGACCTTAAGTGCACATGAAAGTAATCTCTTAAATGCACTAATGGCTGATAGTACAATGTTTCACGAAGTTGGGTGTGAGATAGGGACGTATGTGTGTCGTGGAACAAGGAGAACAGCACCTCTTTAATCTTGTACCTTGTGCACTTGTGTTATTAAGAATAAACACAGCATACGGGCCAGATGGACAGAGATGCTCTTTTTAAGAATCCTAATTGCTGTTATTTATCAATGGGACATTAAAGCAGAAAGAAAATGTGTCTGAGATGAAAGCAGCAGACTGAAACGGTGTAGGTACCCACATAAATTGAGTACTTAGTCTGGAGGTGGGCACAGAGCATCCTATGATGTCACTCGGCGAAAGAAGCTTTCTCATGGGAAAAGTAACACTTTGCTTGCATAAAAGAAAAGAAAGCCATAATAGTTGCAAGCGCAACTAGTTTGCTGTTTGATGTAACCATGTTATCTGTTGTTTCAGCTTTTTGTTTCTATTCAAAGCATAAACGTGATTATTGAAGTGGGCTGTTTCGTCTTCTTGGAGCACAAAAGTCCCTTCGCTAATTGCTGCCACATCAAATAAGTAGGAACACCCCAAAGGGGAGCCTTCAAACTAATGTGAAAAAAATCAAGCATTGCTAAACGCTGGTTACTTTTTTTTTGTTATTTCCCATCAAAGATTAGGATTCTGGGCTGGGGAGTTGGGGGGGGGGGGTGCTTATCACACAGGAAGACCTCTCTGCAGATTAGTTCTGCATCAGCGGCAGTTTGCTATTCGATTCGGGTGCAACCAATCTACCGCTAGCACCTTTATTGTTTTTCTGCGCTAAGCAAGAACACTGGACTGTACAGGGAACAAAAAAGAAAGGCTGAGGACACTGTGTTTCCAAAGTGTAACCTCTCTTCTTTCCGTCATGCCCCAGTGATATGAGTGCCTAGGACGAGAGTTTGCACCACACAGAGAGAAGAAGCTGTCAATTTCAGGTTTTTCAAAGAGCATCGCTTTTGTGCAAAACAGGGCCTAAAAGTCACAGTCCATATACTCTACAAAGCATGTCAGGAGTCAAAAAGCCATTGACTGTTTTGCATTTAACATGATTCATTTCTTCTTTTTTTCACACCATTTTTCTAGCACCCCTACTCTTGTCTTTGTTGCTGGGGGATGGGGGAGAATTCGAGGGGGGGGGGTTAGGTCTGTGATTCTGCTTAGCTTACTAGTATCTTGTGAAGGTCATGACCTCCTGGTATTTAGTCATAGGGACTGGAGGCAGCAGCACCTTTTTGATGCCAACAGGTCAGCCCAACAGTTAGAAAGCTTAAAGATAAACGTATCTGGTAGACACAATCCAATCTATCACCACTGCTTACACTATAGCATTGAACCATGGAGTGTTGTCAGTCACAGATAAGTAAGCTGTTAGAGGAGACCATAAATCATCTGACAAAGGGTTTGATTATCCCTTTCTTCATAAATATATGTATGATCATTTTAGTCTATTTAAAAATTTAATAAAAGTGTTATAATTTTTTCCTCAGTTACTTCCTTAGAAGATTGGATGCCCCATATTTATAGACACTTCACAAAGGCTGTCATTGAGTTTTGTACATCTGAGTTAATATGCCATGAGGATGCTCTGACATATTAAGTGAAGAAGCATAGCTATCAGGTAGTTTAGTGCACTGTATAAAAGATAAATTCTAACATTGTCTTAGAAGGCTAACTTTTGGGAATATTCTTTTGATCAATGTTTTATTGAAGAGGAGAATACAAGCCTGTTTTTGTTCACTTTCCCTATTTTTTACTTTTGGGATAGGTTATTTGTCTCATCTCTGCATTAATATTCCTATCACAAAAATCCAGCACTTTTATTTTCAGGCTTCAAACAATTGTGCAAGGTGTGCTTCTTTGTGTAATGTGTGTGTTTTGCTGTGAGTTTAATGTACAGGTTGTCAGTGCTTTCTCTCTGCTTATACTTTGCGTGAAGAACACTTTTAAATTAATTCGAGGCAATCCAGAAAACCTGAAAGGCATCTTGTGAATAGAGATCTCAAAGGAAGCATACCAGAAAAGGACTAAAAATATGTGATAGGCAGATAGGAGCCCACTATGGTGCAATTGGAAGGTTAACAGAAATGTATGTATTCTTTAAGCATGTCATATTAATCTCTTCATTTCAAACATTTTCCGGCACAATTTAAAGAAGGTAATTGTGTGTGGATCAACGAGATTTTTGATTTCCAAGACACAGTTCAAATATTAACTCTATCAAAAAAAACTTTCCCCGAGCTGCGTATTTAACTGTAGGAGAATTTTATAAATAAACTGTCCATCTAAAAATACTTCGATATACTGTATACAGTACATAGGAGATTGTGCCTCTCCCATTGCTTTCTAAAAGAAAGGTCATGTATTTTTTCAAATTAAGGGGCATCAAATTAGCCGCGGAAGGGACATATCTGGTGTTACCTGCTGCACGACAAAGCTTCTACTTCCAGCGACGGTAATGGAGCCTTCAGCAAGGTGACACAGCATTGTAAAGCGAAACAAAGCAAAGCAGATGATGCTGGAGTTAATTATTTTATGGTTGGTTCACAGAGAGTGAATGTGAGGACAGGAGCCTCAGTCACAGAGAACTTTTGAGCTCAGAATAAACAACAAGCCTTTGATCCAGCAAATGATTTGACAGGACCATTTCAGTGCAGCAACACAAAGACAAACAGCATTATTGAAAGACTGCAGCACAAAACACCTTGTAACTACTTTGGCGTCATGTTCATGGGAAACCACTTGCTTGTGAAACAGCATGCACCTTTCTTTAGAAGAAAAGCCCTGTGCCTTTTCCCTATCAATCCAGAGATCTCTTGTCCATCTGCATCACAACCAAATGTCGACACTGATCTCTTCGCCTGTATCAGAAATCAGCCCTAATCTTTTGGGGAAGAACATATTTTGTCTTGTAACAGAATACCAGGATTAAATGTGTGAAAAAAGCTCTGTTTGTTTGGGATACTCTTTGTAATTTAAGTTTGGACTTTGGGAGCACGAAAGGTCATAACTGCATTAAGAACACTTTTACCTTTTCATGTAATCTGAAAATCCAGATTTGCTTCAGTGTCTAAGACACAATGTGGGATGTGATGCCAGGCCTTGTTGAGCAAAGTAATTAATCTTGCCTTTTTGTTTCAACCATGTGCCATAGATTTTAAATGAGGAACATTTCCCATAACATTTGCCATAATTTTGTTGAACTGTAATTATTAAAACTATTTTCCCTATGATATACAGGAAAATATTTCTGATAATTACTTTATTAAAAAAATGAATCAACTGTGTAGAATACGTGTTTTGTTGTAAATGTTTTTTGTGTAATGCTTTTTTTTACAAAGGGGGTGTCCTTTCTTCCACTTCATAAAAAGAATTTTATCCCTTTCATAAGTTTATCCTTCCTTTAAAGCCATGTCATCTCAAAACATTAGAACATGGGACACTTTAGAAGCACATTAACTCTAGCTCTAGCTAGAAGATGTAAATGTTTTTGGACAAGACCACCGTGTAACCCTAACATTCCCTCCATCTCAGCAGCATAAGGCAGGGGGTCATTTTTCTTGGTCTCAGCGTTAGTACTTTGCCGCTAGAGAGGAAGACGGGGTTTGTAAGAAAATTATCACAAATCCTTTAACACTAACTGCACAGCTGGCTAGAAACCAGGAGACAGCTTTGAAAGGCACTGGCCACAAGCCGGCTAGTGGGTTAGCTTAGCTTCCTCTCTTCCATTCAATCCTGAGTAGAGTAGAGGAAGGCAGGAGGGCAATAATAGCGGATTACAAATCACACAAGACAAGCATTAACTCCCTATGTACAGAAATACAAAAAGCTTCAATACTATAAAACCGTACGGGAACAGTACAGAACCAGTGGAAAATGTCTCGTGCTCAGCAATTTCTTACCATGATTAATGTGTATGTTGTGAGATTACAGTGGAATTCAGAAGTTATGAAATAATTCATAATTCTAATCATACATTTGTCAGCCTTTCAATTTCACCATTATATCCACACATGCGATTCCTATTTTTAAACCTTGGCTTCTACACTGCAACTGCTCATGAGGGAATACAGGCACGCACTGGGTTAAAGGTTCACTCTTATAGGACATCTGAGTTGAAGGATTCCTCAGTGCTGATAATTTGACTAGAATAACCACCGTAAATCGTTTTCTTAAATAAAACCTTTTTTTCATTGCTGTAGGTCTATGGCGAATGAACTCTCGAAGGTACTTAAAAGACCCTTGCTGACAGAAAGGAATTTGGAGTGGCCATAGAAAATCTGTCCAGCCAAAGAATGTTTTTTCTTTATTATTGTATTATTTTCAGCGTGTCCAAGCAAAAGAATTCAGTGGAAATAATGCAATTTTGCAGCTTGTTTAATGAATTTAATGAGGATGTTAGAAGAGTGCAAAAAACAAAAACCAACAAGATTTCTGGACTAACATTTTTTTCTTTAATTTTATTATTTTCAAAACAAGAGTAATCATTCTTTTGGTACTTGGTGATTTTATTATTATTTCTAACTAAGCATTTGATTTGAGTATATTATGGAAATTTCAATGTGTTTGAAATACATTATCTTGATATATCAAGGTGCATATAAATTTATTGATATACATTTTTTGATATTCTGCCTTATGCCCATTGCTTGCTGGGATTGGCTCTGTCTACCTCACAAACCTGTCCTGGTTAAAAAAGTTAGAAAATGGATGAATGGAATAAAAGGTATCATTTATTTAGTGTGTCTACTGCTAAAAATCAAAATCAGAAGTATATTAGGGATATGTAAAGCTTTGTAATATTTAGATATTAATATGTATGTGATATGTATAGAGGTTTAAGAAAGATGTACAGAAAAAATAACAGTAATGAAAACATGCTCATTTAAAGCTAAACCTATGATTATGATGTTTGAGTTGATTATGCATGTACACTTGTTGCATGTCCTCTTTTCATTGGAATACTTTTTTTTATAAATCTCGGTTTATAATATTGAGCACATAAATGTTATTTACAAGGTAAACTGTTTAATTTAAAGCAACTCTGCTAAATAATAACCAAATAATAATCAATTGCATGCATAACATACGTTTTTTCATACTATCTGGGGCAGAGCACAAAAAGTTGTCATCTGTCATTCTGAATTCTATGGATTGTAAAGATTTTATGTATGTCTTGCTGTCCTTGACATTCTGTAAAAAGAGCCCCAGAATACCAGAGCCATAACTGCATGATTTGAAAACACCACAGATAAAACTGGTGTTTACTAATTTAGGTTGTGTAGGACTACAGAGGAGTTGGCAGTTAAAGAAACTGAGCCAGTGAAGTTGTGACCTGGATGGCCAAACATGGATAAAAAATGTCAATTCTGAATTAGATTCAGTTAGGACTGAAGATCCAAATGAAATAATCGGCAAATTACAGCAATTGTTCCAAAGCAGTGCTGCTGGTAAGCAACTCTTATACTGGACATCAGAGTGAGTTTCCAGCAAATTTGATTTCCATTTTGAAGTAGGCACACAAACAGGGTCTTCTTGGTTCTTCCTAGTTTAAATCACATAAATCCTCAATTCTAGTACTTGTAGGCTCTCAAAAGCAGGTTAGGGAACTTACAATAGTCCAGAAACTGCTGGTCCATTAGTTGACTATACTGGGACACCTTAAGGGACAGTACTAGATGAATATTGCCAGAGTTCAGCAGTTTGATTTTAGACAGATTTTCTTCAACATACAATAGCACATCTTGTGGCTTGGAGTCATTTGTAAGAATATAGTTTTATTATTGATGACCGCACCAGTCCTCCGTCAGTTAAACTACTCCTGTTGTTGGTGCTGTGGGATAGTGGCGACAAGGCATGTAATTTCCAAAACAATCTGATCTTTCTGGTACACAATAGCAGAAAGATGAGCTGATTAGCATTAATTTAAGCCATAAACAAGGCTTCTACTGTATAAACTTCCACGGATATTACAAAATGTTTGAGGGGACATCATACCAGACAGAAATCGACTCTTTTTCCAAAGGCAACAAAGTGTTAAGAACATAGGTGGGGGTCATATAAACAATGAAAAACAGAATATTGGAAGTGTCATGTCAGTGTTAGTGTTTTTGCGTTCTAAACCACTGTGTCTTGTGCAGATCACTTAGACTTAATGCAGGTCACATATAACATACTTATTCATTATTTGTTAGGAGACTATTAGGTTTTTTTTTACCTTCACTGAAATGTTACAAACCTCCGTGATGTGCATAAAATGTTATTGTTCCAACAGAGCAACTGTACATTGTGGTTCTTGTACCTCACACAAATTCTAGTTAACCCCCTCGAAGAAGAAAATCAACATATGGAAACATTTAAATCTAGACATAAACCACAAATTAAGTAGCCGTCTCAACTAGGAATCACATAAAAACATACCCTTACAAATGTTTTCTATTCTTAGATATCAAGAAATACAAACACACAATTACATCCACCCACCCCAGCTGTTAAAAAAAAGATTGCTAATGATCTGATTAAACTATAGAAGTAATTCCTGATTTTATAAGCAGGTTATGTTTAACGTGTGTGTGCATATATATATAGTGGCCATCTATAGACATCTATAGCCCTCAAAACATATGAATACTCATTTATACATCTCCCAGTTATTCCAGAACGCGTCAAAATGTTGCATGTCCAAGCAGCAAACACCACAACAGCAAAGTAAAGGGAAAATGCTGCCATCTAGTGATTTAAACTCTCTTCCCAATTTAAAGACTCTGGTAATGGGGAAAAAAAAACAAAGAATGGTAATGGACTTTTTAAAACTTTATCATAAAGAATTCTATAGTATATTGACATATATATCAGATTATAACCAAAATCAATGATATCATTCATTATCTATTTGATAAACATTCTTCATAAGCTAGTTTAATTTATGAAGTCCTTCAAAAAGTGACGTAAACTTTAAAATGGGAAGCATCAATGGTTATTTCTGTAAATGTTTCAAATAGTAGTTCTTGGACGTTTGATAATACTATAGTATTACATCAAGCATTAGAAAAGGTCGCAATAATTCTTTGTCCATCAACTCCTACATCTTTCTAAAAATAAACTTTATGGCTGTCTTTTACTGCAGGAATGAGATGCAAACTAGACAACAGAATATTCATATTCTCATCTCTTGCATGCAAAACTAGGAATATTCTTGTGGTGTGTTAAAGTAAGAGTTATTACTTTTGGTATTTTTATACAAAAATCCTCCCATTTTCTAACCCCTTCTTCCAATTCAGGGCAATGGGTGAGCCAGAGCCTATTCCAGCAAGCAACGGGCACAAGGCATGGTACACCCTGGACAGGGTACTAGTCCGTCACAGGGCAGACACAGAGAAGCACCACAATAGGGTTTTGGACTATGAGAGGAAACTGAAGCACCCAGTAGAAACCCTCACAAACACAGGGAGAACAGATAGCAGATAGAATTGAATCCAGGGCCCTAGCACTGCAAGGCACTAATGCTGACCACTGTACAACCATGCTGCCCTTATATACCCCCATCTTGCTTTATTGGCTCATATAAATGTAGGAATAATACCATTGAATGAAACTTCTTTTTTTATGCCACAATTAGGAAAAATGGTTCCAGACTGATAGCCTCCACCTTCAATGGTCTGCTGTGAGGTGAGCAGACATAATCAGTGATTGTGCACTAAAGATAGTAGTATTATGAGTCAGAACCCACTGGCTACCTGTCCTCAAATGTACTTTAAAGCAACAGAGAAGCTCATCACCTTAAACTTAAGAATCTTTTTCCTGCAACTTTTTCTTCTATCAGTGTGTCCTTAGAAGCCAACAAAAAGAGGTAAACTTTGACATCTGATCATCCTTGATAATGTCTTACATGGCTGAACGTTTTCGGCATGAGTCTGTGATATTGAGTTTTTTTGTTGGTGTTTGTTGCCTCTGGTTTAATAATCCAATGATACAAAAGACGTTGAGGGAGAAACTGTGCAGATGCATAGAGGAGCACAGTGCAGAATGGACTCCTTGCTATATGAAAGGACATCAAAGACAGATGCTACGGTATGCTGAACTGTCATCCTTCTTCAAGTTTTGAGAAGTCTGTGTTGACAATTTTTTTTTCTCTGAAAAAGATAGAATGAGTGGTATTAATCTAAAAAAAAATCTCAAAACATAATACATCCAATAATATCCAGGAAGTAAATTAAATTATCAGAGGAGAAATATAATAGGATTTAGATTGAAATACTGCATTGACTTATATACAATTCCTATTTAGATTGAAATACTGCATTGACTATATACTATTTTTTGTATTCTGCTCCTATTTTATGTTGAACATTTTATAAGAGTCCTTTTTTAAGTTATTGTACCCATGGTAGAGACACTGTGACATAATCAATACAGCAGTTTACACAGGTGTGGAAGTCATTTGCCAGCTTATTCAGTGAAAGGTAACTGATTTATAAAGGCATTAATCTTTGATAACCTTGAAGGATTGCACACTGTTAATCTGTTTATTTAAATGATCAAAACAGTGTCATTCACCTGTGATGATGTTTCTTGCTGTTGAACACTACAAAACAGCTGTTAGATACAGTATCAGCTCAGAAATGGTTCTGAATATGTTGACTCTCAACATCTTTTTTATATGAGATCTATTTTGTGCAACCTGTTTGGTGTTCAGTTTTTTTTACTCAGTCCATTTTTCACTAAACACTTAACACTAAAAAGAAGAATATCAACTTTGTAATCAGAAAGGATGACTGGAATCTGACAGAGTAATTACCTCTCTAAAAGTCTGAAAAACACAACTAACATCACTACCCTAAAGTATTTTGTTGTGTCTATAGAAAACAGCATGGCAATCCATGTGGATTTTGATATACCAGAGTAAACCTTTGCTTATAAAGGTTTCATTCTCAGACCAATGTGCTTCAACTGATGTGGTTGCAATTAGACCACTGGGCCATGGTCAGGGTTGAGGTTGTATGATTGGAATGGGTTTTGGAGGAACTGGAAAAGGTTTGGAATACTGGGTGGCACCTACTGAGCCACTCAATCATCTTGGAGGTGCAGCAGGTACCATCCAGCCCATTCATTGTCACTCCACGTGCTCCCAGTACTCAACCACTCTCCTCAATTCCATTCCATGCTCTGATCATAAACAGATTGCATGGAAGATTTTCTGTCTACTGTGATAATAAAACTGAAAACATGACACCTGTTAATACATGCAAAAAAAACAGGGGAATTTACACAAGACAAAGATATCAAAAGATTTACTTGATTTTCTTTTTCTCTGATTTGATTTTCACTGCCAGTCCAATCCACTGCTGTCCGTCTTGTTGTCTCACTCAACTCTTCAGTGCCCAGTGGTTTGACAATTGGATGTTATGGACTGGTGTTAATGTGTGATGTGCTTAGCTAGTAACCAAACCCAATTTACTGCTGGAAAAAAGAAGGCTTAACAAACACCACTACTTTTTATGTGTCTCATAGAATCTTGTAATAATTAAAAATACGTATATATACTTACAATTCTCACTGTTTTGCAACATGTTGCAGCACTTGGAAAACCAACCTCTTACACTAACAGACTGTCAAGATTTATACATCTTTCATTTTACAGTTTTGAAGTGGAATGTACATATATTTGGAAAATTCAGTATTTGCTTTTCATACTGTGTTACACCTTAGCATTCATGCAAAGAACTATTTAAATTAATTAGCATTAAAATAACATATTTTGAGAACTTCTAAATGTTATAAACATTGGAAACAACAGGAAAGAGTTATTTTGAATCATGCACAAAGGGTGTTACAAAGGTGTCATCAAGAGCAAGTGTTTTGAGAAGCATTTAGCAGAATGGACATCTGGTCACTGATATTTTAAAATGCCAGCAATGAATCACTTCAGTACCATTCTTATCAATAGAAGTAGAATTTACCTAAGGGCAAAGGGCACTGAAAAGAACTAATATACATGATTTCAAGCTTTCACACTTCACTTTCAGCCACTGACATGAAGAAAAAATTGATTTCAGAAAAAAAAAGTATGGCCTTTTGCCCAGGGGGGTCTGTATTAAATTATGAGCGGATGCCTAAGTCAGCCTGCCACCATTTTCTATAGGTCACTGCACAGATCATCAAAGTGTATCTGTCTAGGTGCAATGACTCACAAGTGTTAGTTATTACTCATCAAAACTTAAAACTAAGTGGAAGAAAAGTCCACTTTTGGGGTTAGCTCCAAAAAAGTATATTTATAATAAAGAAAGGAAACCAGGCACTTCGGAATGACTGAAAAGAGGTCTAAGATTGATTTTTTAAAAATGTACAGTGTTTTTAAACATATACTGTATAAGCAAGATAGTTGTATGGTATTGATGTGCCTGTTGTGGGATCTAAACTGAAAGTGATCTACAGTAATTCGATTACTGTGTTAGCTGATGTATATCTTGACACCAGCCTCTCAATGTATTTGGTGCAAGTTAGAATATTAGTTCTGCATTGAGATTCATTGCATCAACAATAATTTTAGGTAATATGCTGTCGTGCCTAAAGACCTGTCACACAAGACATTATCTAGAAATTGTTTTTCAAATGTTTTTTTAAGTCACAAATTTAAGCTTATGTACACAGGAAAAGTTTCTGTTTTATAGAATGAAAATGAGCCAACCTTTCTGTACTAATTTTGGATAAAACAATTGAGTTTGAAAATATTCAACATAAATGTCATTGACAACACACACACATATTCTTGGTTTTCTGTAAGTGACTGCTATTAGTTTTGTGGCTTTGCTGTTATGAGTTTCAAAGCCATGCTACATCAGACAATGGTTGTCAGTTACAAATTACATTCAGCACATGATAACTGTTTTTTTTTTGTTTGCCAGTGGCAAACAAAACAATCTTTGTTCTGCCTAATCATGAAACCTGCCATCAAATATTAGACGTAGTCAACTACAAGTGGGGTCAAGGTTTTGATTTGAGCAGTTGGGTTTACTCTTGAGCAGGGTTTCTCTGCATAATTATCAAGTACAGGCATCTTGAATTGTCTTCCAATCAATCTTTCTGTATTATTTTTCACGTTCTGTAGATGTGTGGTGCAATAAATTATGTACCATATTATATATTTAATATAGTATATCACTACACTGTATACACTACAGTGTAGTGTATACAGTATATATAATACATAGCACTGCATATCTTAAAATATAGTATGTTTTATATAGTATATCACTATATTATGCAATGTAAAGCACCTGTATGTTGATGCAAACAAGCTTCAGCGTGATGCAGGGAAATAAATACCTTAAAATTCAGATTAGTGTTGGTAAACTCCTGAACCAATATAAAATGTCCATAGTTCCACTAAGGTATTAAGGCTGGATTTTTATAAAGCGCTTACAAAGTAAAATAAAGTATAGGTTGCAAAAAACTCCTAAGATGCACCTTGTTTGACTTCCATAGTAAGGAAAAATCCTGCAGGCCTGCGGCATCTCAGTGTTTTCTCAAGAGAACAGGGAAGCCCCCACCTCCATTGCCACTCCAAAAAACACAAAAGAACATATGAGAGGAATACAGTTTTCCTACTGAACATAAAAGTGAAAGACAGTGGGTACAAATCACCCAAAGTATCACTCATCAAGCTAAGCCTCACTTTAGAAGGGTCGCCGTTCATATGGTAGTGTTGTCTCTGCCCAGGACAGCGGGATACCCCTGTTAGTGCATGCACTAAAGTGGTAAAGTTCCAGACACTTTCATGCATTTATTGCAGGCTGAGGGTAGCCACTTTAATGTTTGAATAGTCGTGCTTTCCCATGGTAATAGACAGAAAAACAATGATTTCATCTCCCAGAACAGTATACCCATAGCGGAGTCCAAACTCAATGCCCACTCTTACCCAAAACAAAATGGAGCAGCTGTCAAAATCATAATTATTCTATTCTGACAAATTAGGGAGCTACAGCCTGTCACTCCTGGCTCACAGCATAAAATAACTTATATTTTACTGTTTCCATGCATGCACAATTGTGTGGATAGGGCTTTCCATGAATTCGGAAAATTCTGTGAATTCTCAGTTTTCTATATAAAAATACTTGATAAGTGTATTATAAAAAGATTTTTTAACAATAATAGTTGTTCCAACATGGTAATGATCACACTATAGTGCCAAAATGGCCAGACAATAATTTAAAGAAAAAAAAATACTCAGGCTGCCACCCATTCAAAAACCACAATCTGATTAGAAATCTGCAGCCTATCATGGAAGGCCACTGAAAAAAAACAACAACACTGAAGAAGTCATCTGTAAGACATCAGTCAAATTATGCCTGGAAAGCTTTAAAAAATTGCCTGCATTTTTTGGTTCAGGCCAAAAACAGAAGGGTGGTCTAATAAGTACAAGGGATGTGAATTGAGTCAAGGGATGAAGTAAATTAGGTATTTTAATCCCTTCTTTAAATAGGAAAGGCACTGAAGAGGTTTTTTTGTAGTCTTTGAAGATACTCTTTTTTTCTAAAAAAAGGATGACTTTACTTAGACAGATGCACTCCATTTAAGTGTGCTGCTATTGCTAGCTTTTGTCCGTGTTTTGTAGTATTATGTGCTGCACACGCAGCTTCGGGAGACTGGGACTCCAAGGCCAGCTTGCTTGTGCAGTTTATGCAATTGACTGCTCCTGTTCGTCAGTGTTTAGGAAACGAGGAGAAAGTGGATTTGAAGGCTTGCTTTCGTCACTGACCCCCGTTCTCCTGCTGGTGTTTGTTGCTTTTTTGGGTCTGTTTGATGTCATAACACGAATCATCTCCTGATGCTGTCAGCTTGCTGGAGCACATCAAGGTTGTAATGTCAGTCTCCAGTTTAGTTCCTGTAGTTCTGAAGACCAACTGCAGGTTCCACAAGCTCTATGACGTAGACAGTGTCCAAGAACATTAGATCCTGCCTTTACAAAGAGCAACTCGTGTTAACGTCACTACAGAAATACTGTATGCATGTCACATTCTGTTTCATGTATCCAAGAACTGCCAATTAATCTCTAGAAGCTAGCACATAGTAGCTTATTCCTTTAAGGAACAACAATAAAATTTAACAGAGCTTTTAAAAATCTGCTTAATTTTGTACTTGGTTCAATAATTTATTCATTCAGATTCAATTCTATTATAATAGCACTGGTACTGAGCAGATTCTTTCTTCAAGTGAACAAAGTATTAACAAAGGATGTTTTAAAATCCTGAAGAGGAAGAGGTATCTGTTCATTTCTTTCCCTTGGCTAGCCCCTGTAAAACACAGATGCATCCCATTTTGGTTGAAACAGGACTGTGTAGGAGCAGAATAGCCTGGAGACAAAGTGCCAGTGGAAATATGAAAACAAGTCCACATAGTCTGCATGTGGCCAAGTGGAATGCCACATGCAGAATGATGACTAGCAGCAGAAGTTAAATATTTAGACTACCGAAGGGAGACTCTCACTGTGAAAGTGCTGGAACTGATAAGGCCCCATAAGATGTGCTCGGTGTTGAGCTGGGGGTGTAGCTTTATCTGTCACAGGAGGTTGCTGTGGGCTGCCACCGACAGTCTTGGACAGAAACGGCTGGGGGTCTCTCCTGCCCTGCTAGGCCACAGAGAACCCCCACCACAGCCTGTCATCACTGATCTGACAAGGCCGAAACAAGATCTAGCACCTCCTAATCGGGTGCTATCTTTAGCAGGCTAGTACATGAAAGTGTCCTGTGTACCCAGAAGAGGCAGAGACCATGCAACAGTCATCGATGACAGAGTGTCAGGAGCAATTTGTACACATCTTCTTGAGCTGGGGTGTGAGCAGCCCCAGCGAGCTTCAGTCTGGCTCTTGAGGGTTCCGAAGGGAGGTTATTTATTCAGCAGATGGTCAGAACGACATTCTCAACACTTGATGGACGGGACCTGAAGTTCTGGATGAAATCTGTTATAGAAAGGAAATGAAGGGAGCAGGTTTACTTTCACACACACATTTTGTTTACACAAATTTTGTTTTGTGAAAGTAAAAAATGTAACAAGAGGTTTTGAAGAGGTTTTCAAAGAGGCTGCAAAACCATGGCCATCTGAGAATGGAAATGTATTTCTGTTGGTGCTCAAGTTTGCTTTTGGTACATTTACATAATGCACAGGAATTAGGATATTGCACAGAAAATAACCAGAGAAGGTGGGCTAATTTCAAATGTTCTCAGGGTGTGGCACAGCATGGACCACACAAGTCCACTGAGGTTCAAACCACATAATTGGGAAGGTTATGGAAAGGATGTGATCATTGTTCTGTGTTGGTGTGGCACGCAGCTAAAGAGAAGGGTCTGCATCACAGCTGGAGGGGAGTAAGAGTATCATTCCTGTACACTATATTTCTCAGTTCTCTGTCATCATAAAGACAGAACACGCCTTCAGTAGCCGAGTAGGCGATATTGTCTAAATTCTAAAAATTCCACGTTTTGTTTTTGATTTCCAAAAACTATATTAAAATAAAGAAAAAAAAACATGATTTTTTTTAATATTACATTTGTATATGTCTTAAACTTGGAACTTTAAAATCTCAGATGTGTTTTAAGATTAGGAATTTAAACCAAGCTGAAGTACTTGATCATTCTTCGTGTCCAATGCCACATCAATCTATATCCCTCATTTCACTCGGTTCTGTAATATATTGTGATGCTTCTTTTGCTGGCGGTTCTGCTGTCATCACTCCAAGGCTGCAGATCACGTATTCAGCAAAATTCACACAGCTGTGCTAATAAAGAGAGGAAATAATAACCACGTAACTGGAAAAGGGGGGATGACCTATAAAATAGGGTACAAAGTCACGTCCAGGAGGCATGAAAATATTGATTTTTCTTTTTTTTCAACTCCACAAACAAATGGGATTTAAACTCTCTTAAGCAATCGGGTTTACCAAGCTAAACTGTTAGATGGCTCTCCTTTATTAAAAACTAAAAAAATAACAAAAGTGATATTATTTGAAAACACCACTTTTCATTATCAGGAAACATTATTTTAGCTTTTGGCTTTAAAGGCAGAGCAAAACAGAAGCACTGCGCCATGCTGTAACTTACCCTTCTGTAAAATGCGATCAAACTGCTTCTCAAAAGGAAATAAATGTAGGTCATGAGGAATTGTGCCCATTCCCAAACGGAGTTTCAGAAGGTGAAAAGATAAACTTAAGTTCTAAACTAAAACTTACAACTGCTGTACATTATGGAAATAAAAAAAAACATCAAGGCATTCTGTACCCAAGCACTGTCAAAAAGTCCGCTAATTCATGTTTATGTGTCAAAAGGTATAGTATCTATTTTTTCATCTCAGACTTATTAATTATTCTCAGGACACCTAAGTACCTTAGCTAGACTATGTTATGATAGGGAAAAAAATACCACTAGGCTGTATTTTCTTCTTAGATTAACACTCATACTTTTGAAAGTGAGATACTGTAGGTAAGACCATTCAACCATCTATGCACATTTGGTTACTAGAAACTTATTGATCCCCAAATTACAGCTAGACGTTTCTTGAAGAGACTAAAATCAGCTTCGAAAACACAGCTTAGGAGCATGCTCCAAACATCTGTTACTCTTTCTGATGTACTGCGCCTTGCCATTTTAATTTATTGTGGGTGAAAAATGATGGATGGTCTGCTGTATGTATCTGACAGAAGGCCATGGTATTAAGTGCCAAATCAGTAATGAAGCACATGCCAAATCTCTGTGCTGGTGATTGCTTTCAGCTAACTGGAAGGAAAAGAGCACAGAGGAAAAGCTACTTCTTCACTTCCTCCATGCACTCTAACCTCAGCATCTGGAGGACATCAGCGTGCCACAGCGGATCGCTTGGGGCGGAGCTGAAACAAAATGCGGTTTATTTGTCAAGAATTTCATTAGACATTAAAAATACCCCTGTCTTTAAGTGAATTAGGAAAAGGAAAGATAAATCCAAATATATGCAGGGTCTTAGACTAACAAAAATCTTATGGAAAGCGCGATGGAGAAAAGAAAGCCTTACAAATTCTGAAATAATACTTTTGTATGTGCTGTGCTACATCTAGTGGTGGGTAGCGTGCATAACAGCATTTCACCTTAAACGGCAGAAGGAGAGAACTTGGGCCAGTAGAACTTCAAGTTTGCAATACAGATACAATTGACAGAAAAGGATTAAAAACAAAGAGGCTAGGGTAGTACCCCAGATTAATGTTATATACTACAGATAATAATATGAATACTTGAATCATAGCCCAGAGCACATTTCTTCATCCTCAACATAATAATGATCACAACAAAAGAAAATGGATTTAATACAGAATTTTATGTACATAACAGGTGTAAAAACATCCTTTATAATGTAAAAGAAAAATGAGGTAAACATCAGCTCTAAGTCCAAGACCCATTACGTAACATTGATATTGAACACCATCACTGCTCTGGTATCCCATGTAAAGATATATGCACTAACATAAAACCTTTCCACACCTATCGCAGTCCAAAAATTATTTTGTTTTATTAAGTAATACATAAACCTTTTCAGAAACTCCACACTTCCCAGCTCCTCAATTTTTTTGTGCTGTTTTTTAAATAAAAATGCAGCTTCTAGATGTTCTAGATATTTAGAATCCAAAACCATATGTTTGTATTTATGTACTCAACCATGTGATAATAGAGAGACTAGAAATAAATTACTTCCCTGATGGTTTGTTGCTGCACATGAAACTTCTTTCTTGTGGCTTGAGAGGATGAGGAAGCCACTGGGGCATCAGACGGTTTACTAACTAATGTGTGAAGTGTGTTTCCAATTAAAGAAGGAAACAGTAATTTGGTGTTATAGTAAAGAATCTGTAACAGCCCCCAATTGTTTCCTAGCTTCATTGTTAATGAGCAGATGTGGAGGAATAGCGGTAGATCAAACTAGGAGCTGTGACAGAATTCAATACTGACTGTGCTTGGAGTGCAGGAGAAGATGCTTGGAGTGTAACTGCTGGTGGGGGAGGGGTATGTCTGCATCTCAGCTGTTTAATACACACATAGAAGGAAACAAATTGACTGTAATATTTGTTTAACTGCGCTAACACCACAGTTCAGGAGCACCCAGCGTGCTGTGGGCTCTGTTTTAAAAGAAAACGGTAGCTCAATACACTGTTGGAAACCAACCAACCAATGGAGGTGGGAATTGCAAAGCATACGGTCAGGGAGGCTGCTGTTTCTTACACACCCTTACAAAAAACGCTGCACTTAAACTCTATGGGAACATCTAATGAGATTTTTTTTATATTTTAATGAAAAAACAGGAAATACCAGAATCGTTTAAAAGTTTCTTAGGACAATCTAAATCACAGAGCTTTTCATTATTTATTACTAAAAATCCAGTTCCAGACCCTAGGAGATAAATACTTACATATTATATAATGCAGCATAAAAGTGTTTCTACTTAGAGAGCAGCATCAGATTCTATTTAACATTATTGAATACAATATGCATTTTGTACTCCTGAGGCTGACCTTAATTCCAGTAAAGAAGGTAAAATTGAAAAATGCCTATTTTCATCAGGCTCAGAATGTGTTCTAGTTTTCATTAAACATTATAAGCATAGTTACTGTAGTAATTTAACCGAAACCAACCTTGCTAAGGCAATAAGACAAACGACTAAATAAAAAATTGTAAAAGCTGTAAAAATACATTTGATTCCATTAGTCAAACTGTTAACTTTACAATAAAATAAGTAATATAAAGGACCAAACTGTAAACACCTCAAAATACACACATTCCACTTCTCTATTAATACAGAAGCCTTATATATGACCACAATATATTTCCTACACTGTAGAGGTTGAAGATTATATATAAAGCTATACAAATGAGCTTAGTAAGGTGTCCCATCATAATAGACAACAAGATCAAAACTTCAGATTAACCAAAAAATTCAAACTGTCTGCCAGTTCCAGCTTCTATGAAGATAGTCCAGTGTATGTTATTAAAAAAAAAACATTCCACAGGTTGTTAATTCCTGAGAGTTACCATTTCACAATATGACAACAAATTCCTAAATAGTTCCTTTGATCATATTTGTCTCTGTTCTCTCCTAGCTGTCAGTATTCATGGTTCTTTAATTACATGAAATATAACCTTTTTCCACTCAGGTCTCTTTTCTAAAAATCAGCTGGACATCTTCCAGTATGCCAAGACACCTGTGAGAACTGCAGCAGCAAATATAGCCACATTCTGCCACCTCAGATTCTGGGAATAATTCCGGACACCCTCCTGGAATAAAAGATGATTCAGTAAAAATAATTACAATGGATTATTGGCTGTGGAACAGGAACACTACAAATGTAATGAAAAACTCTGTAGGTGAAATCGTAACATTAATTAAACATAAAACATCCTACAGTGAGTTTCATTAGTCCATCATATGTTCAAAAATAAATAAATAATAATAATGTTTACTTTTACTCATTAATATATAAATATAGACTACACAATTTGTAACATTAACCTGTGGGGCTTCTACCATATGTTTTAGTAAGACTCCTTTGCAGGCATTTCAATTTTAATTGTAACTGACCACAGTGTACTTCATACCCAAGACACTTTGAAGTTGGCAAAAGATTCCTTCCTTTTAATAATCACGTCTGCATTGTAAACCAATAGCATCCCCACAGTCTTAATGAGCTTCCGGACATTCTGCCATCCATATGGGCAAATAGTCTCTGTGTTGGTGTCCATGTGGGTGGGCATATAAGGAAATGCACCAATTTCTTACTTACCCATCCTCCATGCTCTCTGATCCAGCGTGAGACGTGTTCTCCAATGAAATTTAATACCCAGCCAATGATCGTTTGAATAATCTCATTGCGGTCTCTTGTGATTGCCTTTTGAGATTGGGGGAAGAATGAAAGAATTATGGCTCATGAAGCCAGGGTATTATTATGTGATTAATTCTGAGTCAACTTCACTAATATTTGCTCAAGTTCCACAACTCAACAACTCAAGTTCCACAACTGTACACAATGTTTCCTTTCCTTTATGACACTTGGATAAGGACTTTAAACATCCTCAAGCCTTTACACATACATGCAAGTTTACACATGCCAAACTTGAGCAATTCCAATAATTTATTTTCCCCTTATTCTTAGCTAGAAAATAGCTTAGTTCTCTGCATTATCCAAGATTCATTCCAAACCTGAACTGCAGTGCCTGAAAGAATACATACAGTATGTAATGTATTTAGGTGTGATGATTTTTTTTCTTTTCTACTGCAGATAAAAATGCCCATTGAAGTCATTACCTTGATTATAAGTTTGTAAGCCAAGTGAAAAAGAGCCACCACTCGTCCCCAGTTAATACCGTCTTCAAAAATCTTCCTTGCCACAGTGAAAAACAAACTCTCTGCCGAGTCAAACTCGACCCTGCTGAGAAGACTGTTAGACAGACAATATTACAGAGCACATCAGAAAAAGTCTTGATACATTTTCTTCAAAGCAAAAACATTCCATTGACTAATGGAAATACTAACTAATAAGGTTCCAGTAACCATATCAGACAGTCTGACTAGTTTAATCTGTATGAAAATGACGGACAAATAATACAAGAAGTGTAAATAAAGATTTTTATATGTCAAAACTAAAGGAAAGTTTTACAGTTAATGTTTAATTGTTCTGGCATCTCTGTGTCACTGACACGAATGATTAGAACGTTTTTATGAGTGATAATTGTCTCCTTTTACAGTCTGAATTGTGTAATTATCAAGTTATCACTTCAGAGCTTAGAAGTAAACTATTATATTATTATATGAAGTTAGAAGAGGTGCACAGAAACAGATATTACAATAGAGCCTTGATATCTAAGAATTTGACATTCGTGATTCAGTCTGGCTGACAGGGTCTTGTATGGAAGAAGGGCGGAATGGGCCGTAACCAATTTGAAGGTTGTTAACCGCAATTTGCAAATTAGTGGTGCAACAGACTAGGATCAGGAGACAAATCCAGTTAGTGAGTGGGTACCAAATGCCCACTACCCAGCATTCGCTTCTCAACATGTTTTAGCTGTAACAAACGCTCCCGGCTCTGTGTTCGTGGAATGGGAAATGACAGGATGGAGACCTTTTTATTGTCCTTTTCATTACAGTGGGGAATGCTAAATACTGAGGCAAAGTGAGAGAGAAAGTGCAGGCATCCTCTGGATAAAGAGGAGGGATTCATGTCAATTATCTTAACTGATGACTGTTAAAATAAATGTAAGATAATGTACGTTTGTTTCTTTTACTTGCTTAATGTTATTTTAATTTACTTATAGCCAATGCATTAGTACTTTTATTATCATATAAGGGAGGGTTATGTACAGTGCATTTTTTACCATATATTACATACTGTATACTGTAATACATTATGCTTTGGCATAGGGGTACACACTGTTATATGCAAATTTGTAATATTTGCAACAATTTTGGCTATTCATGATAGTTCTCTGCATCAAACCCTTAGTGAATGTTGAGGCCCTACTGTACTCCAATAAGCAAAAGGTGATTTTTAAATATAATTCTAAATTATATTATATTACAAGCTCTTATAAGGAATTAGTGTTACTCTTCAGCTAATTTGAAAGCAACAGTTTAAAATAATCCAGACACCCGAGCATTAGGGAAACACCACAAAAATAAAATGCAGACTTCTGAAGAAACTCACCTTTCCAGTTCAGCATTTCTATTCAGCTCATCAGCTATTTCAATTAAATTTCTTACAATGTCTTTCACTTGACTGTCCTGTCCTTCATTTGGTCTCCCTCCTAAATCCTCCGGAGCAATGACAAATTCTTGGTTATCCACACGAGCTGCCTCTACAACATATCTAAAAATGAAACAACAAACAAGACCAGTTAATCCAGATTCCCTTTATAATGGCAAAATGCAGTATCTCATGCATACTTCTCATCCATCACAATAGACATCAAAGTGATATGATACAATTGGATGAATTATGTTTTGAAACAACAGGGCATACGGTAGCTATGCTAGTATAGAGCATGTTGCATAGCTTTTCTTGCAGTTTCATTGTCCATATTTTATGTGCCAGGTATTTTCTGGGCTACAGATAATGCCAATCTAAGTTTCCACTTGTTACTGGTTATTTACACATTAACAATTATCTGCATTCAAATCATTAAATTGTAATCCAGTCCTGTGAAGTTGTTTATACAGTTCATCTCTTAC
The DNA here is from genome assembly GCF_040954835.1 of Lepisosteus oculatus. Lineage (NCBI taxonomy): Eukaryota > Metazoa > Chordata > Actinopteri > Semionotiformes > Lepisosteidae > Lepisosteus > Lepisosteus oculatus. The sequence continues at coordinate 5,638,036 of NC_090716.1, forward strand.
TGATAATATATATAGCAACACTACTTACCCTCGAAAAACAACAGCTCCTTGTTCAATGATTACATCATCAACAGTATCTGAAACAATAACAAGACTCACCTTGTAGAACATTTTAGACACAAGTTTTGTGTATGCAATTTTGTTTATTGAGATTCAGACTGCACTTTACACTGTTTTTCATAATTGTTGTACCAAGGCGAAAGCTTTTTGTTTTTCATAATTGCTGTACCTGGAACTCGTGGTGTTTTTCATAATTGCTGTACCTAAGCCTGACCTACACTCTCAGAATTGTTGTAACTAGCCCTACCCGCCATATTTGCATGGATTAAAGTAGGTGTGTCTGTCAGAATGTAGTAATTAGTAAATTAAAAGTACCACGTTTATGTCAGTTAATAATTAAGGTGGAGTCACGTGTAAGAAGGTTTCAAGCAAAAAAGGTTTTGATGACTGAACATATAAGTTATGTCAAGGTATTTTTTAAAACAATATGTTCTTGGGTTACCAGTCAGGTAAACAGCTGATTTTAGCTCAAATACTATAACTAATGTAGTTGTGTTACTTGAATATCCATTTAACAGTCACACTGATAAACATAAATAAAATATCAAACTCAAATATTTCGAAATGTAGTGGTGTGAAGTGCTTTTGGGAGAACTGTAATAGTTATGCCACAATTTATAGCAGCTCTGCTCAATATTTGCTACACAACAATCCATTTGCAAAATCCAAATGACATTTCTAAATACGTTTTTTTTACCTTCACCACCAACTGCTCCGTTTTCATCTATCTCGTTACCCTGGTTGCTTCCGGTAGAATCTGCCATCGACTGCCTTTGTGAAAAAGGTAATAAATTAATAAACCCCGCAACCTTTAAGGTTGAATAAAAATGTTATTCCTGGATTGGACTTCCGAATGAGACGCCTTAAGACAGTTTGTATGTTTCAGCTGTGTACGAAGGGCATCGTGTTAAAAAGTTTTTAACTGTTTTATGTTCAAAGTTATTAAAATAATGTCTAAGTGCTAGCCGAACGATAAAATGTTGATGAAAGAGTAATTTAAAAGGAAAAGCAGAATAAATCTCAATGAAAGTGAAACAAAGCCTTCTCCAGATCGCTGATGGCACAGTAAAAACAGGTTACGGAAATGCGTCCCGCAAGTATTGCAGGAAACGTGTCTTGGTATGCGTTTCACAATCAGGTATTCCCTTGAAATATAAAGTCATAAGTTTCAAAGTTCATAGATCCACTGATGCTAACCTGACTGGATATATGTTTGTGTTTGGTAGTGAACACAATCTAGCAGTTGGAGTCTACAGTAAACATCCTAAAACAATAGACTTTTCAGGATGTTTTTACGCATTCTATTACTTAGTAACAATCCTGGAAAACAATGTTGTGAAAGCAGTACTTTTCTGTTTAAATTAAAAAATAGCGAGTGTTTGATTTCATACAAAATTGGCATTTTTGTGTTCTTGTCTGCAAATGTTACTGAACGTGTTAATGCAAATGGATGCATATACATGTGATTGTTTTAAAATATTCGGAATGTATATCCATGGCATACGAAGATAATTGCTTAATCAGAAAAGCACTTAGATGTCGAATTAATATAATCTTGGAAAAAGGCAATTCGGTTTGAATGGTGGTTAATTAAATCAGTGCTTCAATACATTTTCAAAATCCTTTATTACTGCAAAACAGTAGATGGCGCCGAAATACCAATTGTGCTTTCTTTTTTAAAATTATTAGTCTTTGAACACTTTTAATAGAATAAAGAACAATATTTCTTGAGAAGTATTTAATACACAGATCAGGTCTCTAAAATAGCTTTAGGTAAACCTGAACATCTTAGATAATCCTAACAAAAAGGACGTTTTTTTCCTGCTTTGTCGGTTGTCATACCGATTCCAATTTGGTTCTACGATACTGTTAAAAGCGCACAGATAAGGTACAGCATTTTCAGCAGATCCATTTGTATTTTTAGCGTTGTTATACTATTTTATGTTTTATTTAAATAGCGTAGACGCATTCTACAGCCTTTTATTAGGCACTGAAAACGTCTCTGAACTGTACTTATAAACGTGTATAATTTAGTGATTTTCCACACAGATGGAAAACAACACAAGAACACAGAAGGACTCATTTCATTTGATTATAACTGTCATTTACTTTTATTTTTTTAATTATTTAACAAGTCATTTTACGTGACCTGTACACTCAACATAAAACGTTATAAATTGGAAAATATCTGTTGTGGGTTATCTCTAGTGTAATTTTATACTATATATTTATACAATCCCATTATTTGATTATTAAAATCCACATATATATATATAACAAAAGGTGGTAATGATTGTAATTTAAAATAGCTGGGTTTGACTGGCTTGTCTGATGTTTTCCCGTTATAATGACATCAAAGAATTAGATGCTTTGCGAATGTTTGAGTATTTAAGTACACTAAGGGTTGGCTCAACCCACTTTGGGTTGAACAAGAAGCCTTGAGCCCCCCAAAATAAACAAGTAACCCCCAAAGCAATCCATACAGAAAGAGAATGAAGGGATGTACAGGCACTGTATGGAAATGCAGATGTTGCGATAAAAAGGGAAGCAGACATGAAAAGCTGTAGGATGCCTGCTGATTAAGTACAGAGATAGGACGCCGGACAGACCAGGGCGTTGAGGAATTGGCATCAAGAGCAGCGTGGCTGAACAAGGTTGAGCAAGGAATCTGGGGCCACTCAAACCCCAAAAGAAAAAAGTGAAGAACCAAAACAACCAATGCAGAAACTTGGAGATATGGACCTTAATAATAATAATAATAATAATAATAATAATAATAATAATAATAATAATAATAATATAATAAAGGAGAAGGCAGACATGAAAAGCTGTGGGTGCCTGCTGATTGAGTCAGGGGTAGGACCCCAGGAGATGACATCAGGAGCCACAAGGGCCCAAAGGGAGAAATCTGAGGTCGTGTTGGACACCAGGGAGCAAAGGCAGAAGAAAGAGTCCTGAATAAACTAAAGAATATGAAGGAAAGAAGTCGTTTGGCCTAAAAATGCTATGTAGCGCAGTCCATGTACTGGAAAAATGAATAATGCGTGAGGCAAACACAAGACAAGTAGCATCGTTTCTCTTTCGTTCCATTGTTTTCGCTGTTCTGCTGGTATAAAAATCCAGGCAAATGTGGAAGGCGAATGCAAAACAAGCAGCGTATTTTTCTCTTTTGTTCTGTCGTTATTTCTGCTTTCCTACTTGTTGTTTGGAGCACGGTCTACAACAAGTCTACACCTAAATGAATTAAAGAATGCAATGAATGTGAATGCAAAAGAAAAAGTGCCATTTTTTTTCTTGTTTTGTCTTGTTTTAGCGTTCCTGCTTGTTGTTTGAAGCACAGTCAAGGTATAGAATGAACAGGAAAAGAGTGCAAGAGTTTTATATACAGTATATAGCAAAAGTCAGTAATGAATGTGATTTAAAATAGTTGGGTTTGATTAGGGTTGGGTTGATATTCTGTTAAGAACTTCCATTTATTGGTTGTGCTCAATGTCTTTTAGCCCTTGTGTGTGAATGCTAGTCTTTTCAGTAGTTGCCCTAGATTGCCTGTTTGCGTTTTCATACTTAGACTTAGACAATTTTTAGTATTGTTTAGAAAAAATATATATACAGTATATCAATGAAGCAAACCAGAATCTCAACTTGCATATTTCTTTTTTTTTACCATTTTGTGGTTGGCTGGTTGAGAAACCAATGTTGTTAATGCTGATAATTAAGCTACTGTATGTTCAAGAAATGACAGAATGAGATTCTTAGATTAATTAGCTGCTAGCAAACAAAGGGTCCTCTCCTGGTCAATATGCCAATATGCAGTGAAATAAGGAAGAAAGAAATGCCCCTTACTGTGGAAACACCTATTTATTTTACATTTATAGATGTTTTTTTTAATGTAGAAACTTCAACAGAAAAAAAAATTACACGTTAGAAAATCATGTCTTCACTAGGTACATATATTTCAAAGACGAATATCTTGATTTTGTCAGTCAAAGTGATCAGAAGAGAAATGCATTTCCTGATGATACTAGTGGTCTGACAGATATTATCAAGTGTTGGTTATGCTTTGTAAGACATTATAGTTTAGATTAAAGTTGGCCTAACTTGAACTTTTTTAAGTGTTCTATAAGGGAATATGTTGGTCCCTCAAGGAGTTTGCCTGCATTACTCCATAAAATTATATTAGTCTATAGGGAGATTAGGGTTAAGAGTCTTGTGCACATGTCAAGAGCTCATTGAGTTCTTGCTAACTCAAATATTTGTTAATGATTAACAAATCATCAGATGTACCATATACCAGTTTATATGTACTGTAAGATTGTGTCTCCCTGCATAAATACTTTAAGTTCAGAAAATTTCTGCCATTGCCTTAGTGGCAAAAATGTTGTATATTTTAATTAAATAAGCTATTCTATTTTCAAATGAAGTTGAAAAGGGAGCCATGAAATGATGAAAGAGATCTGCTGAAAACAGACAAATATGTAGACTTACCGACTCGACTGAATGTGACTATTATTTAATGTTATCTTGCTTGGCAGGTTTTATTTTTAAACGCGTGACTTCAAACCCTAAAGGAAGAATTTAGGATAGACGTGTTAAGAATAATAGGGTGGTGAAACGTTACTAATAGTTTCAGGGTGTGTCTTAACTGTAGCTTTTCACCTTTTCCCACTCAGCCAGTGTTTTGCAAGGTGATACTGTTATTTCTACAACCACCCGGTTTGATTGAGAATTTCAAATCATCATGATCTAACTTTCCATGTAAAATTGTCTTGTAGCCGTGCAGTTGTGTACAGGTGCTTGTCTTATTTCTTTAGCCTCTTTTCAGAACTCTCATTGAAACATCTTTTTATGAAGATATGAATTAAATAGTTTTTAAATTAGCACAATGAGTCAAAAACCAAAGCCGATATCTTTCCTGCACACTTGCCAAGGTTTCCCTGATCTCATCCAAAGAATCAGGTGCCCTTGGTGTGAATATTCAGAATTAATTTGTCCTCAGGATCTTTATTGAAATTATTGAAACCAGAGCTGTCTGCTGTTGGAAGACGTCAGAAGGAGGAGCCTTCTTTACACATTTGACTCATCAAATGTTATCAGGAAAAGAACAGGTCTTGCCTTTGAAAAACACAAACCAGAAGTCACCACATATATAGCTTCCAGTTGTGTAGTAGGGGTTGTTTATATTCTCAATGATATTGCAAAAAAGAAAAGGTAATATGTTACCACAGTATTTATTTAAGTAGCAAAAGTAGTAGTTGTGCTACTACTACTAATAATAATAATTCCTTTCAAGTACAGTATATAGAGCTCTTTAATATAGGAAGGCGCCCATTTCAGCCACTGTAGTCCGGGCCCTGGATCACCATGGCTGGTGCATGGGAGCCCACCTTCACCGTAGGTCAGTGAGAAAAGTGAAAAAGTGTTGTATCCATTTGTTCAATAATGTATCAATAATTCTGTAAGTTTTCATATCCCAGTAAGAACCAGGAGGCTTGAAGGTTTCAAAAGAACTGTTTCAGTTCACATATGGAGATATTTTTCTTTTGTTTCATAAAACATACTGTTTGAATACATTTCCTTATGATGTACTGGTGTCCTGCAAGTGACATATGTGTCACGGCAGAAACATGCAGCTTTCTAAAGTGATATCCACCTTAAACTAACTCCCTTATCAAATGATTCAGTTCCCTTCTTTTCTCCTTTACAGGTTGGTAGACATAGACAGCATAGAATCCCTGCAGAGTAGATAGATTATTTTTTGTTCACTTGTTGTTAACGTGTTCAGCAGTGCAGCAGCAAGCACTGTGACCTCAAATTTTTTAATATACCCAGTTACTATTTGGTTAACATAAGGGATGTTTGTTAACATTTTCATACTAGAATACCCATGAATAAAGGTCTTATTAAGCCATTGAGTCTGTTAAGTGCTTTGACTTTAGGTGTTGGAAATTGGAAAATTTTAGGGTACTCCGAAATATTAATTGATAATTAAATCTTTCTACTGACTTTTTCATTCTGAACCACAATTCATATAATTGAGGGTCACACCTGCTCACACCTGAAGAAGGCTCCACAGCCGAAACATTGTTTTCTTTCTTTTTTTTTCAGCATGGAATAAACCTATTACTTGTTCCTTATGTTTCATATATGTTTTATGTTTTTACTGGAAGAGGTCTGTATTAAAAATGTTTTAAAGCACATTAATGGATTTCTGATATTTTCCCAAAAAATAATGAACGTGTTTCTTCTTTAGAAAGATAGAAGTAATCTTCATAACTGGGAAATCTAACAACATCTAATATTGATACAGTTTGCTCCTCTTAGGATATCAACCTTTGCTCTCATTTGCGTGGGAAAAAATTCAGAGAAACCTGGTACAGTACATAACTGCAGCAACCTTTTTACTACAAATCAGTCCGTTGCGAAGTTACAGTGTATTTAACTGAACACCAGTAAACCAAAGCCCCTATATGTAAAATAAATGGCACACCCTTAAAAACTAACATTTATTTATAGATTCTGTGTAGTGAGCTTGCCCAGCCATGTCAAACAAACGCAATGATAAGCTAAAAAATGTTGAGCTTTTGTGTCATTTTAGCATTACGCTTTGGGCTTGTCCCTGGTGCATTACTCTTAGTTTTATGACACAATGATTCAACTGTGATAAGAAATTTTGCAATTTCAATCTCAATCACATTGCTTGAGATTGTAACCCTGAAAGAATTTAAATCAAAGGAAGTAATGATAACCTGAAAGTTTAATAAATTAAAAGAAAGCCAGTAGATGCCCTTTTATTACACAAAGAGTAGTGGAAAACTGGATCAAGCTACACGGAATATTGAAGCAGATTACATGCAAACCTTAAAGAAAAATCTGAATGTGAATGTTTAATAACCATCTAGCAACCAAACAGCCACAACAGGTCAAATGGGCTCTCGTCATTTGTAACCTGCATGTATTCTTATATGAAAATAACCATTTGGCATATTTAAGGCTGGCCTTTAGAGGGTACCATCAGTGTTTAAATTTGCTAAGACATTTCAAAAAGCAAAGAAAAAACAGCATCTTGCACCCACTGATATACACTCATGCACACCAGGAATTTTTCAAGATATGTTACCGTTTTCCAAACCAGTAATAGGAGAAGGAGAAGTGCTCAAACTTGGCATTTCACATTTTGCTTAGCCCATCGCTGGTTCTGTCACCAGACATGTTCTAAAAGGGGAGAGATTAATGCCCATCTTTCAGATGCAGCATGGCAGATTGATGTTTCCAAAGCTGTATTTTAAGAGACTTTATCTCACTGTTGATTGCATGTCCTATAATGTTATTAAAAATCCCCTTTGGCCCTTTTTCCATACAAAGAGGGCAGTTCCGCTTAGTAACATTTCCATGTGGGCAGCTTTCTGGACACACCTTCATCTTAATCTGCAGAGTGCCATTGTTATCAGTTCTGCAGCCCTAGATCCTAGTATTATATTTACCATTTAATTTTCAGTTCTATATTTATTGCTTTTAACACTTATTGTGGTATTTTATCACCTATCATCATTTTCAGTATTTCTAATAGCAGCATTACACCACAAAAACCCAAGGAGTATGTCAAAATTCAAAACATGTATTATTACTTCAAGGCCTTTGAACAAAGGAATGAAAATAAACTAAATATACTATTACACAACAACTAGAAAGCAACATCTGCATGGAACATTTTCATGACACTCAAAAAAATACATCACGTGACCAAAACAAGGAATATTAAATTTGACTGTGAGATTATCTGTGGCATTTCAAATGATTTGCATGTATACACATGCTGTTATAAAAAGTCATTCGAGTCACGTTTAAAACATTGTTCAAAATACTTTGAATTGCTATGGTTCTTTGAAATAGATTCAAGTATTTATCATCTTCAACTTACACCTACAACCCTTCTGAGATACATCCAGCACCTTCACATAAGAATCTGGACTTCTTTCTTCACTAATCATAGTTTCTTTGTATATAAGTTCATGTATTTCTTGAATACAGGATGATACTATAGTAAAATCCATTTAAAGTAAGATCTTTTTCTCTTCACCTGTGGATAGATGCAATGATACAGCTTTTGTCATTGCATAAGTTTATTCCATCTCTTGTAAAACCTTTCAGGGCTTGTAATAAATCCAGCCACCACCCCCTACACCCGCTGTTTTGTTTTAAACGTGTGCCTAGTTCGCAAAAAAAACCCATCAAAGATTGCAAATATTGTTTACTACCAGATAAATCTGATCTTCATCACACTTTATTTGCTTGTATAAAATGAATGTCAAGTGTTGCCACTTTCATTTTGACAGCTTCATCAGGGCAGAGATGTATTTGCAGCCTCGATCTGCATCTTCCAAATATCTTCTCTGTGCACAGTTCAGAGAAACAGAGAGTTCTCAGGCTTTCTTTCAAAAACCCGTATAATTCATCAGGGACATGTTACGTCTCAGCAACTAGCCATTCACCATTTTTCTGCAGTTATCCATTTTCTAAGTGAATTGTTTTCATTAAGCTGTTTACTAGAGAAAGCATCTTTGGTTGTTTGATTCCAATGCCTGTGGTGCGGACAGAACCGTTCCCACTGCTGTTCCACATTGTCCAGGATTGTTATCAGACCCCCAAAGACCACAGCCCATCCAGCTGGCATTCATTTAAGGCGATGTCTATTGTTCAACTGTGAGAAAATGGCTTCTAAATTAAAAATGCTCACTTATTTTGGGGGGTATATTCTTCATGATTCTGTTGGCCACTGTTTCCTTTAAGGAAAACGTATTATGAACTTGAGAAAGTGTGATGATGTGTGACTGCAATTTGGTAACTCTGGTTTAATTTAGAAAAAGATTTCAGGGTGAATACTGAAGCTAAAATAATGAATAGAAGAAAAACTTAATCCTACAGCTATTCAGTGTATTTCGTAGCACATAATTCACTTCTTTTGTTAGTTACCTTTTTTGACCCTCTACAAATTCCAGATTTTCACTGATCTCACTCAGGAAGCGTTACTCAAAAAGAAGCATGGAGCAATAACATTCACAAAAGATATTTTGTCTGATTTTATGTATGTTGGAAATGTTTGTTGCTGGGTGCCCCAGAAACAAAGACAAGCCCACTTTCGTGGGAATTTAAACATTTTCTCAGCCTTGTTATTCTTAAATGTTATTCTTAAAATCTTTTTTTTTACATACAGGAAACAATTGAAGGATATGAAATTTGAAATCCATCAGTCAGAGTACTGAATGAGTCTGAGGACTTTCCAAAACGATAAAGCAATATGAGCAATGATATATGTGTGTTATTGGACACATGTTATGCAGAAAAACATCTCAGGTAAATATAAACTGTTGCAAACATTTAGGTCCTGATTTGAGGGAAGTGTAGAGTACACACAAAGAAATTATATTTCAAAAAAGGTATAAAACAATCAACACCTTTAATTAAAAGATTAGACTGTTCCTTCTAAATGTGGCAGCAGTATTGTAGGTGGCTCACAGAATACAAATGCTCATAAGATAATTGATTCCAAGTATTTAGACAGTTAATCTTCTATTATCTGTAAATAAATCAAGTCAGGTGCAACAATTATATAACTGAATTGTTAAATGTTTCCTGTTACAATCAATCGAGCAAGCCTTTAAATTTCCCTTACAAACATAAGCAATATTTTTGTGTTAAAATATAAAAATCGAATTTCAAGTACTCTCACATTAATTAATTTTGTGGATTAAAATGGATCACTTATTTTTCTTAGGAGGCCTTTGGCCTTTACAAGTCATGAGGCCCTAGTAAACCCTATATGTGAACTGGCTTCAACACTCTGTTCTCCTCCTCACTGAGAGCTGGTGTGTGGGGAGGGTACTGGCACACTATGGTGGCCATCGCATCATCCAGGTGGGGCTGCACATGCATATTACATGGTACCATATATGATAATGAACAAATGTGAACAATCGTCATGGTATGAAAGACTTGATACCTAAACAAACTGTGTAAATCCAACATTAATATAAAAATTTGAATAATTCAGCAGAAAAAAGGAAACCAGAGATTTGGAAGAGATAAGGAAAGGAAAAAGAGAAAAGAAATAACAAAAAATTCTGTTTCTGGTGTTGTCTAGTCATTGAGTAGCTGTATGAGGTAGGTGATATTGTAAAATGTGTTAATGAAAGGTTGTACTCTCATCACATGGTATTGGTTTCAGTCAGGATGAGGCATTATCATAACACCACATTTCCAAAGAGACTTCATGAAAGCTATTACAATTCCACAAAGAAAAAACCTATCAAGATGGTTTAGGTCATACCTTAAACTGAATGCTAAGAGCAACAGTTTAATGATATTCTGTTGTGGAAAACGGTTTTAGATCACACCCAAAGAATCAAAGAGCATTTCTAAGTAATGTTTGTTTTACTGAATTTTACAAAGCATTATGATTATGTAGGCTTTGAGCTATGTAGTTTTAAATATGAGAGGTTTCTTTTAAACATACAACATTTGAAAGAAAGTAAACTAAGGATGGATGTATGCTTGTATGTTTTATGATTAGATAAGAAGGTTCAAACTGCTACCTGGTGGTTTTTGAGAAACAGTTTGGCCAGGACCATAGAAGCTCTACCAATCTGGGTGTTCCTACACTGACTTTGCTTTTTTATATTAGACAAAAACATGGGAAACAAGCTATTACCTGAAAATCTTTTGAAATAATAAACTAGGAAGTGAATTGGTTTATCAATTATGTTAGTTTGTATTGGTTAAAATGTGTCTGTGACTGTGTTTCAGATGAATTGGGTAGAAATAGTGGTCTCTGGATCCTTTCACAACAGACACACACTGATACAGCATTGCAGCTCCTGAATAAATTAGTGGAAATCCATGTTAAAGGATTTCTGTGATGTTATTTTTCATAGTCCATAAATTGGTACATTACAATGACAAATGTGTCTTCTAATCTTTCCATATATTCCCTCTGTGGAGAGGAAAATATCATTTTCAGTTGAAGTTGAGCAGCAGGAGAACATCATCCACATTCTTTTTGTTTAATTACCTCTTCGACTGAGCATTTGAAAATTGTTTCGTTTCATTGTTAAGTTTCCTCGAGAAGATATTTACAAGTAAATAAGGGCAGGTTAAAAGCTTCTTAAGAGGACACAAGTTCATTCTTTTTTGAAGAGGCATCAACTGGGTCTCTTACTTTATCTGTCTGTTGTGGCCTTTGTATCCTCCATGTCTTCATGCTCCCTGGAGAGGGAACGAACTCTCCACAAGACCTCAGCACATTTCCAGAGCAGGGTCCTGCCCCCCTGAAGGCCTTTTTGTGTCTTGACAGGAAAGGAAAGGGTCAAGAAAAGGAAACCGAGAACTTTACTCATTTATAGTTAAACAAGGGCTTAAAATCAGTTTTATTGGGCATTTGACTACAAAAGCAGCTATGAATAGATCAGTCTGACTTTGTTCTCTTTTTTTCTAGACTACTGCATGTAACCTCCACCTTTGTTATCCAAATCTATTATACATAGGAGATAAACATTCACTCTGTTTGTGAGGTAATTTAAAAAATAAACCAAAAGATATACAAAAGGCCAACTTGTGCTAGCTTTGAGCACACACAGTTACAGGTACACACACGTTCTGTGCTGTAATCTGCATTGTACAGGAATATGCTTGACTAACATAAATCTGTTTAGGGGTTTTATTACAAAAAAGAGGGTTTTTAATGGATGGTTTTGGCCCAATTTGTGTACTATAATGTAACTAGATTTTTTTTAAATGTGCTACATTAAAATCTTCCCAATTAAAATAAACTTGCATGGTATCGTACAGTTTTACTGTATTTTGACTTAGACATTTAGAAATGTAACTAGAGTATTCATGAAATTGCTCAGTGCTGTAAATATTTTTATTACATTGTACATTTATGACTCGTGTCCTGTCCAGGGTGTAGTTCCATCTTTCACCCTATGCTTTCAGGATAGACTCCAACTTATTAGATCCAGGAATAAACAGCTTTTTCATAATGAGAGGATGGATGTCCTTATTCGTCCAGAGTTCTTCTAAATCTATTGAACACCCACTCACCAAAGTGTAAAATTATAGTCAATATGAATTAACTAATATAAACTGTATATTGTTGTTTTTTATTAACCTTTGCATAGATTGGTACATTATTTTTTATCCCTCAGCCATAAACATAACATCACATTGAAAACAGAAATTCCAACACTGGATGTGTTCAATTTTCATAAATGCAAAAGTAGAGTCCCCTGTTGAGGGCAAGGATTGTAGAAATCTGCATGATTCTGTAGGCCATAAGTCAATATGGTTTAAATGTTTATATGCAAATACGTTCTGTTTACAATACTAAAGATGAAACGCTATTATAAGAAAACTTGGTTATGTGTCCCTTCCAGAAACAGTCACTGAGTATGTTAAACAACAATCCCACGCCACCAGTTCAGACTACAGATGTTTTTTATTCACTGTAAAACTAATTAGTCATTTATATATAGCATCCCTATCTTCCCATGCAGCAGAAAGACTGCAAAAAACAACCACCAGTGCAAAGGTCAAGGCTGTTAGACATAGTGCTGATAGTTAATGGTCACACTATTGGATATATCAGGAATGAGGCAGATCTTCGTGTAGGTGTCTCACTTGCCCATTCAGAAGGTTGCATGTCATCAGAAAAGAAATGAATTGTTTTCATGTCTGATTGTAGTGGCAAGGCACAAAGGTGATCTTTTCCCCCAGCTTCCATCTTTGTTGATCTTTCTCTGGATTTTTGTTCTTTTTTCTCTGGCCTTTTACAACTTTATAAATCCATTCAAACATTCCCCAGAGCCCAGGCCCAATGAGGTGTCGTTTACTACCACAGGAAACTATACATGCAAATGGAATTCATATGGGACTAGTGCTGTAAATTAAATTGGCAATTCTCAGAGTCAGGTTTCTTGATGGGAAATAGTGTCTGAAGCAACCCCCCATTTCTTTGCCAGGAACTTCCCACGATGCTGTTTATCAGTTCTTCAGTTGATTCAGAGGAGTCGTCATGGCATGAGCTGACAAATTTTATTTAGACAAGTCAAGCAGAGTATTGCATGCAAATCTCTCAGGGAGGTTAGCTTACTGAAATGGTCTTTTGCTCTTTAAAAAAAAATTAAAAATCAAATAGACTTCAAGGCTCTGTCTCAATCAGCCGTCTGCTGTGCAGACTGAAAGAAAGACTTGTGGTTGGATTCAGTACTGGAAGAGATAGCTGGGTTTTCCAAATTTCTGCAAAAGAGGTAATAAAGGCAGCTCTGCAAAGGTTTGTTAAGGGGGCACAAAGATCAAACATGACTGCATTGATTACTTTTTAATCCTTTATTTAACCAGATATGTTACCTTAGAAAACACTTTAATTTATCATGGCAACCTGGGAAGCACTAATTTATAAGCAAGGCATTTACTAAAATAGCTTGAGTGAAATAATTTGCTCAAGGTTGCAATGCCATCATCAGCCATCCACTCCAAAGTCCTGACCACTGAACTACTACTACAACTACAACTACTACTACACTGCTGCTCTCACCTGCACTATGCTATTGCATTAAGTCCATCTTAGGGTAACCACCAGTAATGTTGGTACCTATTGAATTTGTACAGCTTGGAGTACAAGAACAGCTGGGTAGAACACCCTGCTCAAGGATGACAGCAGTTTATGGTCTGCAGATTTGAACCCATAATTTCCCAGCTGTGAGTCCAGTGTCCTAACCACCACTCTTCCCCATTTCTCAGTGCGAGCACTGAAGAGTGAAGCTGCATCTGCAGGGATGGGTCTCTTCTGGTTGTTACAGTCAACTGCCCTCCTGGTAGTCATGTCTGAAGACAAATCACAGGCCTTGAGAACAAGTCATCAAGATAAAATAGCTTTCTTTCAACATTAATGCCACTGCAGTGTGCCCAGGATGTCACTCACCAAGAGGAGACCAATGGTGGCTCTGTGGCTAAGGATTTGCGCCTGTGGCTGGAAACCTGCTGGTTAATATCCCGCAGCTGGCAGAGGGATCTTACTCTGTTGGGCCCCTTAACCCCAGCTGCTCCAGGGGTGCTATATACAGTAAATGGCTGACCCTGCGCTCTGACCCCAAGCCTCTCTCCCTGTTTGTGTGTCGCATGGTGAGCAAGTTGGGCTATGCAAAAAGACAAATTCCTAATACAAGAAATTGTATATGGCCAATAAAGTGATTTTATCTTAGATTCCATTTCTTTAGATGTGCCGTAAGTCACCAGTGAAGAAAATTATTAGTCAAAGGAAAGAAGAGAAAATGCTGCTCTGAGGAGGAATTGTAGAAGTTTCTTCAGAAGCAGGGAGGGTCATGAGCAATGGAGACCAACATACTAGCCAACCTTTTATAAGAAATTCCTTTCTATAGGAAGAATGGGTTGTGGATTGTGTTTTTATGGTTGTTGGCAGGTGGTTTCTGGTGATAGAGGTTAGCTGATGTACTGTACACGTGGAAAGGCAGTAGGAGGTTGTTTGAGAAGGCTGTTGAGCAGGGTGTGGCTTGGCAGGTGGTGTTGTCAGTCCTTGTTGAGAATGGAGGGGGAGGTGATTAGTGACCCTGGCAAAACAAATTTGGTTATTTCCATCAGCTGATAATATGGTAAAGCCATGAGGAGTAGGGAGAATGGAGACTGAGGCTTCACAGCTCCTGCCAAAATTAAGACAGGTGGCTGGTACGAGCACTGAATCTGAGTAACACATAATTGTTTCAAAGCTAAATGCATGATTCAAAATAAATCATCCAGCCAGGTACAGTAAATGCAAATTCTTCTTCTTACCACCTAGCTTACAGAAAACCATTATTCTGTTATCTACTGAGGTTCTGCACATATCTATTTATGCTTGAAAACTAAACATTTCACAGATGAGCTGCTTTCATCTGTCTTTTACTCAGAATTGAATTAACTGGTTCCCTCATATAAAACAAAGCAGCCAGTCATGTCGTCAACAAAATGGGATCTTGACCTCCCATGACCTTGTTAATTACTGTTTTCTTATTGCATATCTCTTCTCTTTAAATTGTTAAACATGTAATTACTATTAAAACTGTTTTCCAGTAACATGAAAAAAAATAGAATGATTAGATTGATTTTTTGAATTCATTTATTCATTGATATAGATAATATGATATATTATTTGATATAGGTTAAATTGGGAATTGCTCAAGAAATCATAATTCAGACAGCACTAACTTGTAAATAAAATTCAATATTGGCCTGAATCTTAATTACAAATTCCAATAGAACATTATAAAGGATGTTGCACAGGATGAGAAAAGTTATCCGGCCTTTATATAGTCAGTGTAATCATTTTTAGTGCTATAATTAAATCAGTATTACCAGACATAAAAACAAGTGATTTGCTCAGAGTTTATATATTTTGTGTTATCATCAAGTGCTATTTTTACTCATTCTCATAGTCTCTATGGAGAGTCTATCATTGAATTTTAAACTTATCACAGCACACTGTGTATGCGTCGGTTCTAAAGTCTGTCCTCACTTGCACATGAAAACAAATTCTCAAAGGTTTTAACCTTTTACTGACTAGGATTGTTTATCAGGCCCAGGAGACTTGGCATTGAAGAGAATTTGCTGTAAACAAAGTTTTTTTTCAAGAAGCAGCTCAGAGTGTAACTCAGATTAGAAGCACAAGTTTGAACCCAACCATGAGCAGCAAATTCCAAATGCAGTATTGGATGGTTCTTTCCATGGAGAGGTTAAAAGTATTCCCTGGCAAACGGAAAACCACCATCAATTTATGCACACGGTACTTGACATTGATAGCCAAGCCAAAGATTTGATGTAATGTGGACTCCAGTATTTTCAACTGCTGAGTTTTTGGAGTAAGAATAATAAAACTGTTGCAGAGTTAAATGTATAAATACAACTTCTTGTAGACAATGCAGACAAATGTTTGCGTGTAACTTTTAATGGCAGTCAATTCTCCACTTTTTTGAACATATAAATGGTACAAGATTTGTACTGCATTTGTACAGTAGGTAAAACATTTTTGGTATGTACACCAACCACTTCCAGAAATTGTGCCAACCTTGTTTTTCAACTTCTGTGTTGTAGCAGCAAACATTTTTTTTCTGTAATGCCTCTAATTCTGTCATGTGAAAGGAGCACACATACAGTACCTTTTTTAGGTGTCATTTTTCACGACGGGGTCCTTGAAGTTAAAAAAAAAACATGGGAATTCAGCTTTACAGCAGAGTGGAAAAAGCTCCTCACATTTACAGTTCAGAGTGGAACTAGCCTCACACTTTTTAGAGCAGCTCTGTGAATATGATAAAAGTAAGTGAATAATCTGTCCTTTCTTGGAATCCTAGTGCATATATTTTTTTAATTAATTGAAGCTAAAAGTCCTGCAACTGTTTTAACAGGACAGGAAGTAGAGACCAAAAAATAGAGAGTTTTTATTTCAACAGTGGTTCATTCAGGTTAGTGCAAACACCCATATCCACACTTGCTTCAATTTATCAGCCAGAATACTCAAATTTTAGACCGGGAAGCCATATCCAACCATTGAAAGATACTAAATGCCTTGTTTGAGAGAGCACTGTGGTATTTGCATAGTAAATGTATGGCTTCTGTTTCTTTATCAACTATAGTGTGTTACCTTGGTTAGCTGTATTTTTATGCTCACTAGTCTGCTTGATTGTGGTATTATTAGATAATATTTGCTTTCAATTAAAGGTCAGTAATCAAAGATAATTTTAGGGAGGATCTACAAAAGTTGTTGACAAAACGTTTATCCTTTTTTGTTTTATGCTAAAGGATTCTGTAATCCAAAGTAATACATTCATTTTACTTTTTGAATAAACCAAACTTCTTTAACAATAATCATTCTTCTTTTCGAGAAGATTGGTTGTCCTAGTGCTTTCACAGGTTTTGCATCAGATGTTAACCCAGTCTTTTAAGAAAAAGAAACTTGATTATTAAATAGGTTTATTCCAGGCTGAAAAGAGAAGAAAGGAAACAGTTTCATTTGCCTCATATTGACCATATTAAATATGAAAAAATAAACTTCAACCCATCTGCAGTCCCAGATTACAGGTTTCATGGCCAGTTTTCTGGCAGAACAAGACTTCTTTGAGCAAAATCTTTACAGTAATTACTGGATTGGGATTTTGCAACTGGAGTGAGGCTTTAAAGTTGTATTTTAATCCAATGTTTAATTGTTTTCTTATTAAACATTAATTAAGGGATACAATATATTAATAAAGGGTGTTATGATAAGTAAAACTTTTGTTATATCTGGGAAAAAAAATCCCAATCTTTTTGGGAGTTCCATTCCTGTACAGGGCTGTGTTATTTCAGGAGTTCTTTTATAGAAGCTATTTCAAATTTAAGGATCGTTTTGGCAAGCAAATTCCACTTGTAAAAGTGAAGTTCCTTGAAAACTTTTGATTTTTCAATTGGCATTGCAGAAATTCTATGTTCCAGAGAATTACGACTACTACTTATTGTATCTACCGACAATATAAACAGCAGCCTTGACTTAAATTTATTCATTACATAAATATCTCCAATGTGAAAGATTAAAAAACACCAAGTTCCAAATCATATTAGTAGATCTACTGTGCTTACAGGTCTTTGCATATGTAAAGACATTGCAGCCATTTGTTTGTTTATGAAAATCAGTTGTCTTTTACCCATTCACATGCAGTATCTGCTGTTTCTGATGTGTTTTAACCTTGAGAAAGAAGAGCTCATACAATCCAACCCACCTACAGTACGCTCTCTGCTACCAATGATATCACAGTGCTCAGGAACACCTTCAAGTCTTTGAGGATCTCAAGGCGCCTGCCCTAAAGTTAGGTAAGATATACATTTCCATTGCCTTAGAAAAGAAGAGAAGAGATCGTACATACTAAGTTTCATAGTGAGGTTTGCGTTTCAGAAAACTGTTCGTAAATATCATTAAATGAAAATACCTTCCGGTTTCATACCAGAATTAATACTGCAAGGTACAGGACTAATGTGCTCCGTACATGCGCTACAACACTACACTCGTGCGATTTCATGTGCTCACCCATCTCGGTTTTAAATGATTCCTGTTTTTCAGGGATTTCCTTTAAAAAAAACATAGGATTTGGTCAGTTCTCTGCAATTCGATTGTTCGTTTTCAAAAACTTGTTCACTTTAGATTGGAAATTTATTCTACGATCCATCTATCCATATATGTATTTAATATTTGACTCCTAGAATAAATTACAGTACTCCACATACCTCTGATACATCAAGTTTTTAAAAACCTCATGTCAGAAGCATGGAAATCATTTATAAGTTACGTTAGGGGTGACCATTTTTTTCTACGCAAATACTTTATATAATCTTCTTTACCAGTCGAAAAAGAGACCAGGAAAAGCAAATATTTTTGTTTGCAAATATCTAGTTAAGTAGGGAAACACAAATCAACCCCGATTATTCAAAGAGGACATTACAGCAGGCTCTGATGTTAGGATGGTGTGATTAATGTGTTTCACTTAATTGTTTCTGGACAGCTACAGTAAGTAGATGAGAACAAATATCAGTCGGACCTATGAGGTTCTGTTGCGCTGTTTTCCCCTGTGCTGTTCAGTTCTGTATAATCACCTAGTGTACATTTTTTATAAACATGTTCATGCGTGAATGTTCATAGATCTACCATACAATAAGCATTTCGTCATTTAGAATAAAGGTATTCAATTATTCAAAGTGCAACTATGATGAAAACTATTACATAAACAGCTGTTTACCGATATTTTAACACGTTAAAATTGAATACTGGTATTTGCGTGTCATTCTCAGTCACGTCAGTTAATAAACAGGTTATTGAATGGACTCAGGAAACGCCTGGTGTCGTGTTCATTTTTAAATCCCAGTGCAAGAGAAGTTTGTATTGGAATGTCTTCTGCACCACAGAAAATTGCATCAACGTCTCCTGTGCATTTCCTCATTCACATTTTCAGCCTTCAGTCCGCCAGCGTCTCTGGGATCGACTTGCCGATAAATTGCGGGTGGTTTCTCTCATTATTCTTTTAATAACGCAAGCGCCCAAAGGATTAGTTGACCTGTGAACTGCTTCGACACACCATCTTTCCTATTCTCAAGACCTCCAGGTAAAATGACCTACTCCCAAATCTTAGATCTTTACTTAGAAACGATTTTATCAACTGTATTGTTGTTTCTGGTTATTATTGGATTCGATAGGAAGACGTTTTAATAAGTCTTACAATTATGTTGGTACTTTTAAACGTTTTAGAGAGATAAAATAGGTCAATATATAATTTAGTTTTCACGATTTCACAGTTAGAGTACTGTAAAGCGAAACAGCACAAGGTAGATGCTGGAGCCGGGCATACCCAGGTGAACTGCGCGCTGAAAACTACACAGAGTAAACCACACAACGTATAGCAATGAAAATACTTTTCTAAAACCAAAAATCAAAAGCAGAATCAAAGCAGTAGGCCTGTGGTATATATAAATGTAAATATTGTGTTCGTGTTGGGTTTTGTCAAAGCCGAATATTTCACAATGAATGTAGTATGCTTATTCATGTATTAAAAAACCCGGCTATTTTCCAGAAGAAAGCGTAATTATCAGAAAGCGTGGGAGCTCCCTCTTGTGTGCATTCAGAAAACTAGCCGCACCTGCTCAGAGCTTGCGCTTTCTTCCTTCACAAAGAGAAAATAAAGGAGACCGAGCAGAATGAATGCTTTCGGAGGACGTTGAAGTGTAGTTTACAAAACAATGTAAAAAAAATATTTGTGGTGTAAACAAGGTTTAAATGTAACAGCACTGAAGCAAACTTCATATTTATTTTTGAAACCTCTTGCAAAACAGAAGCTTCTTTAGATGTTGATGATTAATAAACATGGACATTAAAATCTCTCCTTTTCAAGGGATAGTGGTGAATATGTTGTGTGATGTTTAAACCCAGTTAAAGTAAGGGTACTTTAGGTTGGCCAGATTCTAGAACCATTTTTCTACCGAGCATATGTTATTTTATACAGTATATACTGTAGTACATTTCACATGCAAAAGTTATGTTTTGGGTATGCTGTGTAATTCCATACATTTCTCCAGTGGAGTAAAATATTGAAGTCGCAAATCTGCAACAAAGGTGAAGCTGGTACTCGATGAGCCTAACAGTACATCCTGCGTGCACTTTGGAACCTAGATGAAATTGTCCAAAAAACAGAATTGAACTGTTTAGATTATCTTGGACTGCAACACCCCTTTCCGCTCAAGCGAGCTGTGGTGTGCGACCGGGGACCCAGTGCCGCAAAACTTTCTTCAAAGCGCGTTGCAGTTTCTACAGGACGTGAAATAGAGGGAAGGGGAGTCGAAACAGCTCTTACGGTTGTAATAACAGTGCTCCGTGTATTCATTTGCCTTTTTTTCTGCTGTCAACGTGTGAGTGAAGGCATATCGAGACCCTCATGCACCATTCTTGTTTTGTCACTTCCACCGGGCAAAATATCGTTATTCGTGATAAATGAAACAAACACGGTTGGAGTCATTCATTAATGTGTCGAGGAAGAAATAAAAGTTACCATGACATTCAGCTGTTCACGGGTGAGATTTTGTTTTAAAATGTCCATCTTCGCTTTTGTTTTTTCTTTATCATTAGTTTAGGCGCTGTGGGAAACGCGCCTCAAAGCACTTGTTTGAGTTCAGATGAATACGTTCTCTTTTTATGGTCCGCATGAAGCCACTGCCTTCTCTTTCAATATATATATGTGTGTGATTTAAAGGCTGAGTTTTGGGGATGCCCCATTGCAACACAAGGTTGTCACACGAGATATAATCCCGCAGAATGACAAACATGTTGTGACATTTAGTGGGGAGTTTTCACTCCGCGGATCACCTGCTCCTGTCGCTCTTCAACTGGGTGAGCGAACCTACAACAAGGTCAGCCAGCTCGGAAATCCTTCGTACTTAAGGTGGCCTTGGTGCATTCAGAATAATTTTATTTGCAATGACACGTCAATTAAGACCGAACAAAAGATGCCGCGTGGCGGTTTGACAAGTTTATGAAAGCACAAAAACATTTTCAAGCATTGCGCATAAAATCGATCAATGACCATTTTTTAAAAAGTTATTTGATCAGCAGGGACTGAAAGTTGTGAAAGCATGCATTTTTAAATATAAACCGGGGAATTCTTGGTTGCATCAATTCTCCCGTGCTGCAATTACGTTGATATTAAAGTGTTGATGGAGAAAGCTACCTGCAATGTACGCAAAATGAAAAATAAAATTAGGTCCAACTATTACAGTATTTACATAAGATTCATGTTTTTCAAGATACTGCCTGGTATGACGAATTTTTATTTTACATGTTTTAATTAAAATGTTTTATCGCTCATGTACAGTAACTGAACAGTATTTATTCAACAGTCACGTGGAATCTCTTCTCCAGCTGCAAGACTTTTATAATGCTGGGATATAGACTGCAGCCTTATCTTAAGTTCCGTTTAATGGAGTCGAGTAGATCCTGCTACAATGAAGCTCTTTGAGTTCTTTGGATTGTTCATGCATAGATAGTCGGTGGGAAACAAGATCTTGCCCAATGCAACAGTGCGAGACCTTCCTACATCTTGCACTTTTTTGAAGTACCAGGTGAAACCGCGAATTCCGGATCGCTCTTGCTCTTTTTCATTCACTTTCCTCTTTACATAGTGTCACTCCGATAGGAGTGGCGATGCTAGAGGATAAAACGGGCCAAAGTTCGTCGCTTCACCACACTTCTAGGATTAAGCTTATTGTAGTACAAGAGAAAAGGTTTACTGCGTTGGTGCTAAGCTCGAAAGCAAGATCAATAAAATAGTTGCCCTGGTTTAACACCGGGGTCGGCGCTCCGGGTGACATGGATGAAAATGGAACTGGTCACCGGAAAACATCTGAAAAGGATGATGCCAGGGAGGCTTGTGAGTATAATATTTGTGTCATTTTATACATAAGAGTTGTAACAATATCTGAAGCTTGGAAAAAGTCAGATAATGTGTTATTCAAGTAATCGGTTAGGTAGTGGAAAGGACATGCGATCTGGTAAATGCAACAGATATCTGACTTGAGTTTACAAATTCAAGTTGAATATATACTATCCTTTCTATGGGGTGAGATAAAATGCGGCATTCTTAGGATATGTTTGGATATGACCTCTTTTTTGTATATATTAAAAACTCCTACAAGACCATGGATGTTTTTTTTTCTAGTTGTTACTAAGTGTACAACACTTAATTTTGATTTTATGTTTTCAAACGTCGAAAATGCTCGCGTCAGCACCGAATGTTGTAAGTCGCGTATCCGAATTCCAAGGAGAATTTGGTGATTCTAATATTAGATCCAAGGAAGTTCCTTTCTGACTTCTTTTTTTTTCTAACTTCGATTCCCACGGAGACTCGCTCTAATCCTCGCGTCTGCTTATTTAAACTGCCAAACACTGTACTGGAGTGAAGCCCAAGTTTAAAATCTAACAGGGAACACAAGTCAGAGCATAAGCGAGCCCCGAGTCAGAGATATCAGCTTGATAGAAACCAGCTGGATTGTAGTTTAGTCATAGTGGATATGCTCTTCTTTTCTCCTTCAGGAGAAAGGCACCATCCGGTTTAGGGTCAAAAAGAGTCAAAAGAACATTTCTCATACTGTACTCAACAAAAAAAATAAACATGACTTTTGGATCTCTGCAGAATGACCTATGTTAAATATTTAAAGTCCAAATGATCAGCTCAACAATTTTTTTACAAGACAGATGGATTTAATTATTGACTATGGATTAATAATTTTATTAGCAATTATATTTTCGTTTAACCATTGTAAGCTTTGTATTTTGTGCTCATCATTACCAACATGTCTAAAAGACATAATAATATAAATATTTAGATGAATTTATTTAAATTTTATATGTTATTTGGTTAGCTAAACTTAGCACATTGTACAGAAAGTTTTTTTTTTTCTGAGTTACATGCCATACACCCGATCACAGGGAAAAATTAAGTTTATCTGTTACTTTTTGCTGTATCTCACAGTACTTTTTGTTAACGTAAAAATCAATTCATTGCATATCCCATTACCAGCAGTTCTTTTATATCAAGGTCAAATTCAGCCGGTTGTAAAACAATCACATAGTTGCCAATGGAAGTCTTCACAGTTCCGCAGTTTGACTTTAAAAATAGATGCTTACAATGTCTGTATCATGTTAAAGCTCTATTTTACAATGCTGTAGCTTTTCTGTGCCACAGACTTGTTTACTGCAGATGGGTAGGATCCTAAACAGGAAAATTACATAATTCAGCCTGGGTATTCTGGACTGAGGTCAGGGATGAAAATGTTAAAATAACTAGAAATGTCCACTGAAGACCAGTGTGTATTTAAAAAATGTTTTACATTTGTGGGATTACTTCAAAGTGCAAAGGACATGATGAATTACATGAGCACATGAGCCCATACCCAACTGTACTCCCCTGTCTGGTTTCATTGCTGTGTTGATAACTTCAGACACTTGATGACACAAGTGCTGTGTTCATGAGTACCATTCAGGTGGATTGAATATTGTAATCCATCCATCCATTTTCTAACTGCTTTATCCAATACAGGGTCGCGGGCGAGCTGGAGCCTGTCCTGGCAAGCAATGGGCAATGCAGGATACACCCTGGATGGGACACCAGTCCATCATAGGGCAGACACAGACAGACACAAACACACACATTCACACTCACTTCAGTGCCAGTTTTCCCAAAAGCCAAGTCACCTACCTGTTAGTCTCTGGACTGTGGGAGGAAATCGGAGCACCCTGAGAAAACCCACACGAACATGGGGAAAACATACAAACTCTTCTCAGATAGTATCCCAATTCCAGAACTGATCCGGGTTCCACCTTGCAACCCTGAATATTGTAATGTTAAAATTTCCACTTGCAAGAACTCATGAAAGACTTTTTCTGGGCAGAGTGAAATAAAAAGAAACAGTAGGGTGCTTCTGTTTTAGAATTACATTGTGCTGCTATAAAGTTGCTCACAATACCAAAGTTAGTGTCACAAGGTCTGAAATGTGAAATGTGTCCACTGGCTTGTTGATGGTTTGCTGCATAAGTGAGGCTTTTTGAGTTCTTCTGGTACCAAAAGGCTGATTCACTTATCAGGTCAGTGTACAGTATCTATTAATAAAAGTCATAAAATTGACAAACAGCTTTGCCCAACATACACAGTCTATTAACAGTCCAGGAAATGACCAATGGAGGAGGTCTCTCATTCCAGTGACCAGTATATACAGTAGCTGCTTACTGTGATGATTTCTTAGATGTATTGCTATCTGCCTTTCTGATCGAACAATTTTCAAATTCTGTATTGTATTTTTCCAGCCTCTGTAAGTCACCCTGGATATGGGCATCTGGTAAGCGAGTAAATAATAAGTAATAATAAAAATTAAGGACAAAAGGAAATTAAGTAATATGTTTTCATAAATCTTCTGTCTAGAAATAAGCTCCCCTCAGACATGGGAGGTGTAATTTAAAGGATGAGTGCTTTGACAGCTAATCCTTCTTTTTTAAAATGCAAGAAAATGCTTACAGGCACATACAAAACTTTCCATTGAAAATAAATGTATCTTTCCCTTTAGGCAAAGGCTGTTTTGTCCACAGTAGCTCAGGAGACAGTCTTGGGAAGGTTCAGCAACCAACTGAAATGAGGAGAAATGAAAAATATACACCACTGCCCATCAAAGAAAAAAGGGTGGACATTATTAATATAAAGGGAATTGAAGATATTGGATATGTCCAGCAGGATTCCATGGTAAGTCATTTTTCTTCCCAAGACCGCATTCAATTCAACTCAACCAAGTAAATGACATGAGCTGGGCTGAGGCGCAAATGAGATGCAGGGTGCGTTTAACATACAGGGGACTAGTCTGGATGAAGCATCCACTTTCGAAAGCAGTTTGAGGTTGCAGGCTCAAATACATTTGATGCTACATGACTACTGCAGGCAGTATTTTGAGAGGGGAGGGAAGGAAATCCTTGATCTGACCTACCAGTCAGACCCTTGCTGGTGCCAATGAGGTGCCAGTATACTGGAGTATCATCAGTAAGGTCTGTATCTAATTTGAAAATCCTTCTAATATCTTTCTAGGGTTCTTTTTACATTAGCACTGTTATCCAGGTTCACAACATACTTATTGGTGGCTGGTGTCCAAGTTCCTATCCCACTCAACTCAAGGTGGAACATAGTTTTTTTTAGGGTCCCCCTAAATGATCGTACTGGGGAAAGGAGGGGGTGGCTTTGAAGTAGTCATCAGTCATTTTAATTGGAGGTAAGCATCATTCCTGAGGTGTGGGGGCATATACACAACATCCCTCTCCACCACCCCTCCCCAGTTGAAACACTGAAAGGAAGCATTTTCCTTCAAGGGACCTCAAGGGTCTCCTTCGTTAACTTCTTGTTTTCTAG
Source organism: Lepisosteus oculatus (assembly GCF_040954835.1). Classification (NCBI taxonomy): domain Eukaryota; kingdom Metazoa; phylum Chordata; class Actinopteri; order Semionotiformes; family Lepisosteidae; genus Lepisosteus; species Lepisosteus oculatus. The sequence continues at coordinate 5,663,592 of NC_090716.1, forward strand.
AAGGAGGAACCATATTAGTTTTGATTGTAGGTTTTAAAAATTCAAATACAGGATTTAAGTTTTAGGGATCGTAAGTGGGTCTAACCTGCAAAATGCCTGTCACTTAAAGTGTCTTTTCTCCCAGTGGGCAGAGACCCTCTTCAGGAGCTGGGTTGACTGGGACTGAACAAGGCAAAATGCTGTTACTACAGTATGAACTTTTGAGCAGACTTGTGCCTTTTAAACATGTCAGGTTAGATTTCTTTAATACATTGCTGACGTTGCTGTCTTAAGCACTGAAAAATGTAACAGGCACACACAATAAAGCTCAAAGTTTGTATGTATTAACTATTAATATGATTTACTTTCTTGCACAAGACAGTGCTTTCAAAAGTGTGTTAGGGGAGGTGAGGCTGGGAAAGCCATTTCTGGTATAAAGAGAAGTACATCTACATCAGTAAAAGAAGGCCTTGCATGTGCACTGAAAATAAGTACTATTTATATGAAAGTTTTGTTTCATTCCTTCCTTTCTGGTCCCGGGTCAGTGCTGCTTGTTTAAACTGCACTTTGAAACAGCCCAGCTGATCTGACCTGCTTTACAACATGCAGGTCTTGACCTGGGTCAAAGTGCCTGGGTGAAAATAACATAGAAATAGCTGTGTGAGCAGCAGTGGCTGGCTTATGATTCGGAATAGGGTAGTAGAGGAGCTTTTCATATATGGTGGACATAGAAGGGGAAATGAAGCTATGTTTGCATTTGTAACAGGACAGAAATCCAATGTAGTAGCCAGAAAGGTTTTGTCATTGGTTATTTTGCATGCCTCAGTTCTCTTGTAAGATGCTGATTGTCTGTTACACTCCTACTTTTCTCAATTTTCCTGTTAAGAGTAACATAAATGCACCAGATTAAAAAAAAAAAGATGTGGGGTGGTTATGTGAAGTCAAATAGCATCCTTATGTTCCCTGCGGGAACTGAACTTTGATCTGTCTTCCCTGAAATCGTGCAGTGAGAGCTTGCTTATACGTTTGAAGGGACTGGTTAGAGTGAGTCTCATTGTGTTGTTTTATTTTATTTGCTTATTTAAACGTATCAGGGTGCAGTAAAATAAACAGAACCCATTCAAAAGGGTTAATCACTCTAAATGCCGGCTGCGGTGAAAGTGTTATCTAAATTTGTTTTATTAAAGCTGATATGATCATTAAAAATCTGCGATAAGCGAAAACATCTGTTGTCAACACCTGTGCTGTTCAATTAGGCTGAAAATGTGTTCAGTGTGAAGCCACAGCTACTGAACGGATCACTGGACATTTTAATTCAGCGAGACGCAATTACTACAGTTTAACACTGACAAGAAAACCGCGTTTGTCTTGTTCTATGTATTCAGACGCAAGTGATAATTCGCCAAAACTTCGACAATGTCATGCCCTTAAAGACTTTTTTTTCTGACCACCGCAACGTCAGGGCGGAGGAATCTGATGATATGAGTAAGACTGAATTCTGAAGGTGTTTAGATAGCGACTTTATAGTTTTGTCTAATATTAGCTCCTGGCTTTCGCGTCTCTTCTTCTCAAGTAACAAACTGTACATCAGGGAGAATCCAAGTAGCGCTCCAGATACACGTCTGGCCAAGAAGATTTAACTGAGCCCGAGAGAAGAGACGACCCTCTTTTATACCGGGAATTATACCGTCTCAGTAATGGGAAGATGGCAGTCGTTGCACCTGAAAGTTTTGGAATTTCTGTACAAAAGACGGACGGAAGTAAAGATTTCTTAAAAGATGTTATTTTCCATGGGAAATTTGAAGTAAGTGGAGTACTTTATAAAAAAAGCAAATCTCATATAGTTAGGTTTGTTTAAAACAATGAGGGATTTGGACCGAAAGCGGTTTCGGCAGATGCCAAATAATGGATTTGAGCTGTGTGTTTATGTCGTTTTTAGAATATCTTTTTAGAGTTAACCTAAGTGCGGTTATGATGGGATTAAGATTTCAGATTTCCAGGCGCACATCGTCAACAGAAACTACGATACTCTCTGTTGCCGCACTGATAGTAATTAGAATTCTTTTTAACACCTGTGTTGCTTCTGACATTTAAGTGCAATAGTTCAGGGTTGTTTGTTTAGTACCTCGCAGCCTAATGTACTGTATGTTCAGTGCTGAGTACTAGAGCGTCACAGTGGGGAAAATGAGGACTAATTAATCCAGTTAGGGTTTATTTTTTATTACCTTTAATGGAATTAACCATAGGTTGCAATTTAATTAGTCTTTTCTTCATTTGTTTTATACGGCATTTTTAACAATTACGGAATATAAAAACGAAAAGCAATGTGTTTATCAGTGATGTTACAATCATGATTTAATCTCCGTGAAAATATTGTTTGTCTTGAAAAAGTGAATTTTTAAAGAAATAAGATATTTTGGGATTGGTACATAACATAGCATAGGATTTTGATAGTGTCACTGATTTCTCTGAGCAGTAAGTCGTACTTTTTAAGTCTTCTGTTTAAGTTTTCTGTTTGGCTTTGAATTCCTGCCATCAGGCGTCACATACTGTTCATGTCTTAAATTGAAACAGCATGCCAGAATATACTTGTTGTGTAAATTTGCCCATGAAATAGTGGAATGTTTAACAAGAACATAACCAAGCTTCCAATTAAACTGAAAAATATGTACAGAACATAACAAACTATCACTTATTTATGCAGGTAAATAAAGCTTATTGAATTTGGAATTTAATTAATATTGTGATTGCATGAGTACTGAATCACCTCATTAATGAAAGGGTTAATTGGGGGCAGGTGAGAAGGTGATGTAACCTTTTGAATGCCAAGCCTGAGTGAAGATCAAGAAAGAAAAGCACAGAAAGGAACTATGTCCAGCTTATCAAGAGACCACTGTCGAAGTGCTTTCAGTATGTTGGACTAGTGGACTAGGTCAGCGCATTATCGCCTGCCGTCTGGAGTGTTCACAGTCAGTTTTTCAAACCTGGCAAGACGTTTCAGCCAAACAGAGTCTGTCAGCGATAGACCACGGTCTGGGAGACCACAAGCCATGACTTCTCTCCAAGTTTAACACTTTATCATGCTTCCATCTTCATGGATTTCCACACTGCCTGTTCCACTCCATCAGAGATCAGAAACACTAGGTTGCAATGAGTGATTGATTGCAATGTGACTGCACAGCAGTACACTGACCCAGTCCTGGGCCTTCACTTGCTGCACTTCATATGTTTCATCATGGCTGGACCATATTGCAGCAGAACAACACATGTCCTTATGCTGCCTGTGTAACAATGACAAGAAAGTGACAGCTATGCTGTGTCCACCCTGCTTGTCTGCCTTCGAGACCTGTTCAGCTTTTGTGAGATGACCGGAATTGATGTGTGGCAAACAAGACTCAGAGAACAGTGAAAGGATGTCTGGTTGTGTTGGTGCTATGAGAAACTGCATTTGCAATATGGATCAAGTGTCACAGATTGTACAGATTCCATTTAAGGCCATAAACAGTACCAGACTGCAGATTTCTTAGCAGACGGTATACATGTAGCATGTCGGTTAGTGACAATATACCTGTCATGTCTGTCCATTAAAATACTCAATCTGTGAACCTGCTGCATTAATGTTTTAGTCATTTTCCTAATTAGAACTTTGTGACTTTGTTGCAGTTTTACATGATCCATTTTATTTGGTAGTTGTTTCAGTCATTGTGAATTTTATGCTTCAGTTTGTTGTTGGTAGTGTGTTAGATTTTCTGTTGATTATGCAGCCTTGCCTACTGAGCTAACTGTAGAAAGAAAAGAAAGCACCGTGTAGAAAGAATGCAAATCTGCCCTGCTTGGTTAGCTCTGTCATTGGGTCTGGCCTGGACCCCCTGGAGGTAGAGGCTGAGAGGAGAGTGGTGTCCAAACTAGAGGCCATCATGGACAACGTCTCCCATCCCCTCTATGACATGCTTGTAGAAATGAAGAGCATGTTCAGCAATAGACTGATCCATCCACGGTGCGACAGGGAGCGCTACAGGAGGTCATTCTTGCTTCCTGCCATAAGACTGTACAACGCATCCACCTTGCGTCTGGGCAGAGGCAACATCAACAGTGACCTGTTTCTGGACTGAACAGTAAACTGCTACATCTGTTCTTTTTCTTTTTCCCGTTTACAACCGTTTTTGTGCAATATATGCCAGGGACTTGTGCAATACATTTATATTTTTATTTATATCGTGCAATATGACTTTTTTGTGTACTGTTCTGTTCTGGTTTGTTCTTTGTGTGTTCTGGACTGTGAGTAACTCTAGTACTGTGAGTATTGTAGGTATTGTATTATTATTATTATTGTATCATTCGTTACACTGTTGCTGTGTTGTCTGTGTTAAGCTGCTGTCACGCCAAGCTGTTCTGCAGTGAGGGTTTTTAAAAAGTGTCCTATCTGAAAATAAAAAGTGCTCTGATGAATCAATAAGATCATTTTTGTAAAGATAAATATTTACTTTTTTCACTGTTTTATACCTTCCCTGTATTCTCACTGTGTTTTCAGTGGGAGTACTCCTGTGCTCATGTATTTGTTGTACTGTGTTGTGGACATACACAGCACACACACGTGTTCTCACTTAGTACTAATGATGTTCTCCCTTCTATCCCCAGATTTTAAATTCTCTCTGCCCAGAGGACGACAGTCAATGTGGACAAGGCTTGTACTTCCATGATGGGAAGAGAAAGGTGGATTATATTCTCACTTACCACATTAAAAAGCCTAGTGGCTCCAAGAAATACTCGAGTCGGTTCAGCGAGAATGCCTTGGCTCGCAGCATCCGAAGGAGTCGGCACCATCCTTCAAAGAAAGACCCGGAGATAGCAGCACAGGACCTCAGCATGGATTACCATGAGGACGACAAGCGGTTCCGCAGGGAAGAGTTTGAAGGCAACCTGACAGAGATGGGCCTGGAACTGGAGAGGGATGAAGATGTAAATTTCCTTTTTCTTCTTTAATGTAATAAAAGACAGTCAGGAACGTTATGTTTATAATGGTATCACAATTCACAATATGAATGGTCCCTGTAAACTTGTTTCCTATTATTTCTTAGTTTTCTGTAAGACAACGGTAAGTACTGTACTTACAGTACTCTGAACTACTTTTTGCTGTCAACCCCACTATGAAAGACTACAGCTGTATTTGAGTTAGACTGTGCTGACTTACGCCTAGGTATTGGCTTTCATTACTTCTTGAACTAGGCATGTATCTCGGTAACAATGTAGTCTGGCTCAATACTAACTACTAGAGTTAGTATTGAGCCGGACTAAGTTGTTAATGACATACATTGGTACATAAATGTGTTTTGAAAATAAATAAACCAGTCTCTTTGTGGAAATGTTTCCATATGGATTCCACATTAATAGTTGGCCAGTCCCTTCACCTGTCTGTTCCAAAAGAGAATTATAAAGCAGTGTTTGAGCTGGAGTTGCTCAAGGTCTGTGTTAATTATGATGTGTTTTCAAACAGCTGACCTATTGACATTATAGGCATTAATCATTCACATATGCAAGAGGCTCCAGTAGCAAAATAAAGCCTTAGTCATTGTTTAGGAAAATACCTAAATGTAGTGTGGCTTGCAAGTAGACATGTCTTGAAACATTAAGCACTAGCTCATTAAGTGCTGATCATGGCAGAATATCACCTGCCAAGAACACTTTCCCACACCAGTGAAGAAATGACAGTGATACATGGGACTGATTGATGTCTTGTATAGAAGGAATAGAAATCTCAGGATCACTGTCATGCATCTGTGACTCTGGACCACTGACAGGTGCTGTTACACTACAGATAAGGTATAAAGCAGTAGGATATCGGCTGAAATTTAATTTGCCCCTTCCGTGGAATTCGCTTTGTAGATCCATTTAGTGAACAAGTTGAAAATGGCAGTGAGCATAGAGTAGTGTGTGCACACAGTTAACTTCTAAAAATACAGGGGCAATTAAGAAACTTGAACTTGTCATCTCTTTTTCCAGTAGCCATTAAAAAAGTACTGGTCAAATGAGAATCTTTCATTGCAGCAAAGCAGTAAAGAAGGAGGTGTGATCATGTAGTAAATCTCTAGTTGATTTGTTACAGTTCTTGGTAAGCTTTGCGTAGGTTCCACAGAAAACTGTGTTTTGCCCTTGTGTTCATGTTGACTGAGAAATGAAGATGCTACAGGAAGCATTTGTTTACTCAGAAAATGGCTTTTTTTTCTTTTGTTATATCGCATTGGTACTGTAGGTTGTCCTTTTCTCACACATGGGGATTTAAGCCTTGAGGTCATGTTACATTTTTGCTATGAATTGTTTTGGGAGATACAGGTCTGCAAACATTACATTTGATGTTATTTCTGTATTTACGTTTTTTTCATAATGTCTGTTGGTACAATGTTATCACGACCCATGGTTGTGTGGTATTTTGTGAACCTTGCAGAGAGCGCCTGAAATCTATTTGTGTGCTTCATAGATGAACAAAACAAATTTATATTATGTAAAGCTATTTTAGAATAACAAAAACAAGCATTTGTTTTAGGTTTGTCCTTACTTTGAAATATCCTGGATTTAAACAAAACTGATTAAAATCAAACCTGCTTGTTATTTCATACCACTAAAGCTGTTGTTGATATTACCCAGTCTATACACTTGAGGCACTTTTCTTAACTAATTTGCATCAGGATCCAATACTTTTATAGTAATAGAATCTTGAAGAGTAGGCTCGGTGGCATAGCAGTTATACTGCTGCCTCACAGCTCTGTCCTGGGTTTAATTCTGGACTGGGCTACTTTCTGTGTGAAATATGCACATTCTACCCTTATTTCTGTGGGTCTACTCCTGGTGCTCTGGTTACTTCCCACTTTCTAAAGATGTGTGGTTAGAGTAATTGTCTGTGTGCTCATGTGTGTGTGCATGCACTGAGATGGACTAGTTCTGTTCTGTATTCTATGCTTCATGAATAGACAGCAGGTTACCATCACCCTTACCAGGAATAAGCTGCCATTTTATAATGGAGATGATGGAGAGTAAACACAGATCATATAAGCTCATCTCTTAGTATTGCAGCCCTTGTGCCTGTTTGTGACGTTCATATCTGAAATCATACATTGCTTGAGTCTCATGTTTTAGAAGGAGCAATGTCAGGTTATTTGTGGTCAAGGCTGAGTTGGCCTGTACCTATTTAAAGCAGCTCTGAACTAACCAGGTCATAAGCATAACAGGGTTTTCATAGTGATAGGTGATCTTAGCAGCACTTGCATTAATGTTAAGAACAAAATAATAAAGCTCTATTTAATACAAAGCCTTTAAAAAAATGTCATATTCTCAAAGCAAAGAAAAATGAACAACAAAGGGAGAAAAAAAGTAGACAATACACATTATAGAACATAAAATCTAAGGGATATTATGAAATTTAATTAGATATTATAGCAGTCTAGTAAAAAAAAGTATCTAATCATATTGAAGCTAATACCCTGGCTTCTTTCACAAACCAGGTGGATGAGATCATTTAGTAGTATCCAAACTAATTATTCAAGCTGTATGGCCTTCTCTTCTTTGTAACTTGTTCATATTTTAAAATGGATTCAGATTGTTTTCCTAAGATAAGGAGTATTCATTAAGGAGTACTACAGTGTACGGCCAGAGACGTTTGCATTCTGTACAATGGTAAACTTGATGTGGTGACAAATGAGACCAACAGGAACTAGGAGTACCTAAATCTAAGTCATTAAATACATTTGGAAGACCAGTAGTTCCTGTGGAACTTCAGACATGACCCCCACATTTGAGTTTTCATCCCTTATCTCTACTCTGTTTTCAATTTATTCATCAGTTCTCAGTGCAAATACAGTACAAGTATTATCTTGAATACCTATTGCCTGCAATTAAAGATGAAGAACTATCCATTACTGCTGTTGTGTGTTCAGAGAACTTTACCTACTTTTTTCTTAAATCCATGTTAAATATCCACTGGATACCTTATCAGAACTTGATTATCTTCAAGTTTTGTTCTGATAATCATTTTCATAACATGTAGTGGAAGTAATTGGTCTGTGATTACTTATTTCTGCTTGTCACCCTATTTATGAATGGATGTTTTTCCAGTCAATGGTTATTAATCCTGTCTTGAGTGCTATTACAAAATAGTACACTTGACGGAATACCTTCATGTAACCCTTTTCCTTTTAATTAGCATTTTCCGTGGAATCTGTTTTAATGGCACGCTTTGTGTATTTTTTAGTTGTTTGTCCTGCTCACTGGATCATCAAGAGACTGCCCTGTAAGGCTTTTATTGATTTGACAAGTCAGTCCTTAAAGTTGTTCTGTTTTAAAGAAAGGCAAACAGCCTCTTTTATTCTTTTCATGTTTGTCGGCTGTTAGCTTGCTTTTGGTACTTAGAACTTTTAACCCGGGTCCTGTTGCTAATAGTTTGCTGTACATGCAAAAGAGATGCAGTCCATGTGACGTACTCTGGATGACAAAAACAGATGCTTTGCAGCTTTGGAAACTACCTGAAGATGTTTGTCTTTGCATGCTTTTACAGATTTAAATAATTTAGACTAATGTATGAGTACAAAGTATTGATTTAACTGATTTTAACAAAGAGCAACAGGATTGTACAGCTTTCCACTTGCAGCTCTTGCTGTCTCCTCAGAGACTGTATTTTTAATACATCCAGCACATTGTTACATTAGACCCCCTGATTTGCACTTTAGGAATCACAGCAATGAAGGTAACTTGGATGGACTGCAAGTTAAGGGGCCTTGGGTTATAATATGGACCAGAGCTGAACTGACTTATTTTTTAGTATGCTTATTGCACTCGGCTGAACTGGAGTGGTTTCAGCCAAGCACTGTCCGTGTCAGAAATACTAATACCTACAATTAAATGGTCTGTTGATTCTAGGGGAAGTCATTGCTCATCTGCTCATTTGAGATCCGAAGTTCAGGGTCATTGCTGCTCCCTTTAGAAGGTTGTGCCCTCTGACCAGTGTGTGACTATCAGTGACTCAGCAGATTCTGATATGAAGGGCAGACAAATTTGTGGAAGGGCCACACTTGACTTGAATTTAAAGTTTCAATCCAAATGAAAGGTTGTTTTCAAAGCATTACCCTAGCCACCTCTTATATTTAAAATACCACACACGGCGTGGTTATTTAGGTGGATGAAATTATGATCACAGGTAATGTAGTTAGAAGAAAACTTTTTTTTAAAACTTTATTTTGTAGTTGTGAGGTGACTGATATTTCGGAGTTATTCATTCCTGGCAAGGCAGAAGTGTTTGAAGTAATGTTTTGCGTTGTATGCGTCAAATAATAAACAAGGTGAGTGCAGTGTACTTAAGTTCTGGTTTTGTATACTGTATATGATGACTTCTCAATAATGATTCTAAATCACTCTTGTAATCAGTATAGCACCTGTAGCCATCAATGCTACTGCAACAAATATTCCAAATGCATGGCATTTCTCGTTCGGCTGTTAGGCTTTGCATTTTGTTTATCTTTGGTAACATTAATATACATTTCCTTACTGTTATAATAAACATAATGTTAACTTTTTTTAAGAAGATATGTTTTGAAATACATTTTCATAGTTTTCTAGTTTTACGTCTTCTGTCAGCAGTCCTACAACCAAAAACACACAATGGTTCTGACTTCCTTTTCTTTTACTATTACTGGGTTGGCTGCACTGTATTTCTAATTAGATGGTCATTTTTTTGAGGTGAGAGTAGCATTAGCACTCTGCTTACTAACATGGAACATTTCCTTTTTACAAAACACTCTATGAAATGAAAAAATGCTTCAGGACTACATGGTGGTTGACTTGATAATAATGCCTAGCAGTTTCTTAATAAGACAAACTGCCTAAGCAACATTAATGTAGAGCTTGCAGTTAATGAGCTCTGGCATAAATGAACATCTAAAATGTGCTATAATGCTAGACTGTAAATAATGAGAATCTTTTCCCTTTGAAATTTGACTTTCAAGATAGCATTCTGTATTTCCTAAAATGGCTTACTTCATTATTAAAGCAGTACTATTTCATGTTTTTCAACCATTTTCAGTCTGCTGTCAGTAGATTGTATTAATTCAGGTCCCGTGATTAATAAATAAATCTTTAGTATAGCATCCTAACCTCATTACTAATACTTTTTTTTTGGTGGAACCACAATATCTTAAAAGAAAACAATTACCTCCACATTTTGTAAATTAACCAGGGCAATACACTACTGGATCAACATCCAGAGTTATTCTGATAGCTGTCAAGTTGTTATTTTCACTACTTTGCATACCATTGTAACTATTTGACCTCTGGTTCAAGTCGAGAGAGAAATATTGTAATATACAGGTATTTTAACTTTTTAGCAATATGTCATTTAAGTATTAATGCATCTTTATTGTTTTCAAATACAGATTCTGTCCATTTATGATTGTTTCTTCTGAGGTTAGGCAGTATGAGTTACGTTCATGAGTGTGTCACAGCCTTTCAGAAGAAGACTTACTGCAGGGTCTTTGCATGGAGTATGAATCATGCAGTTTATTACTGAAACCCACACCTATCCATCCGTCCATTTTATCATCACTTTATCCAGTACAGGTCCTGGCAGAGCCGGAGCCTGTCCCAGCAAGCAACAGGTGCAGGGCTGGTTACACTCCGGACAGGACGCCAGTCCACCCTAGGGCACACAGAGTCACAGTCACAGACACAGACGCATCGCATTTAGATTGGAGACATTCTGCATATGCATTACATTTAAAATAGAAGGCTGAAAATGTCTTGTGTTCTGTACAACATGTAATGCAGCATTTTAAGGGACAGGTCTTTTTATATATCATTGTTTATTTTCATAAGTATTGCCTGCTGATAGCATAATTTTATGGCTCTAATGTTTCCAAAAATATAATTTTATGTGTTTTGTCAAGCTACTGAAATTCATTTATCATTATAGCTTTTTTAAATTGTTTATTTAAGATTTAAATGCTCAAACATCCTGAGGATAAGAATTTTGAAGTTTACACTGGGTGACCTTGTGAGATTTATTGCATGTTTGCAAAAGATAGCTGCGCCTGAAGCATAAACATATGTTTTAGAAGTGCTTGGTCTATTGAATGAGATCTGGCTGTGTTACCAAAACATTCCATAATCATCTCTTCAGTTGATGGTATATACAACTTCAGAGTGTTTACAGTCTCTGAATTCTGTGCATTCTTGGCTTTAACCCTTTAGTTTTATGTCTTCCTTGTTAATTAGCAACTCTATGTATGAAGAGTCTATAATGTTTATCAGGATCCAAAAACATGTGCAAACAGGTTGATTATTTAACATTTAACCCTGAGCTCAATTCAGGTTTAGTTTCCTTTTTAAGTGATGTGGCAATATGTTGATTTCACAAAAATGTTCAAGTATTTATTTTAAACTCAGATGCCAGCATTTTAGAGATTATATCAGAATTTTCAGCCAGTGATTTATATATGTTAATCATAAACAGACTTTACGAAAACAAAACACAGACAAAAAAACAGAATAAGAATTTAGCTTGAGGTTAAACTTATTTTAGTTTTGCATCTGTGTATAAAAAATGTAGAGAGAACAAACTAGTCTCCAATCCCTTAATGGTCGGTAAAGTAAAAATAGCAGTGATAGCTAAAATGTTTACACATCTTTAAGTGTTTCAAGTAATACGTGGAATCTAAAACATGAAAATGAAAAAGTAGGGCAGGAGGGCTGTCCCCCCACCCCCAACACACTGAAGGATGAAATATGTTGATTTAGTATGCATGTTCAATAACATTTACAGCTGTTTCCAATATTGTAAGTTAAACCTTTTTGCTGTTTTTGAGGCTTGTACCTAAGTTGCTATTTGAGCAGGACATTGTTTTAACAATTTTCGTCTGCATAACAGGTAGGTTTCACGACATTACTGAACATTTTCTTGTTACAGACCAAAACCCCTGGAGTAGGGTTTGTGAAAATTCATGCTCCCTGGAACGTACTCTGTCGAGAAGCAGAATTTATGAAGATCAAAATGCCAACCAAAAAGGTAACGTTGTGTTACCCTGTTACAAAATGAAATTTTAAAGACCTTCAGATTACTCCTCTTTTACTGTCTCTCCCTTTTAATTTCCACAGTTACTTTGAATTTGTTTTTGTTTGTTTCTAGGTATATGAAGTTAAGCAGGGCAGCAACCTGGTGGAAAAGATTAATGCGTTTATTAATAAAGTAACAGAACCGCTCCATCCTAACGTAGAGGAGAATAGGATAACTACTGTGAAGCACCTTTCATACCCATTTTCAAGAGAAAAACAACACTTGTAAGTATGCTGTAGTAGGTTAAATCTGTACAATGACAGCGCTAGACTATGTTTGTCTACAAGTTCTCCTGATCTTATAGCCTTCTGTTTTAAGAGGTAACAGCCAGTCACAAGGCATTCCTGAATTCTTTTGCATTCCAGTCGGTAAAACGAAAACACAAACTCTGAAAGAGCAGTCTTTCTGAACGTAATGAAATCCTGATAATATGAATTTCTCAATTCAAGGAGTAGTCTAAAAATACTAAAAGTAAAAAAATAAAAATGATATTTTAGATGTTTCTAAATTAACACACAGACTTGTGAACCCAAAATAACTAACGAAGTGGCTTATACAGTAAGTAGAGTGCATCTGGAAGAAGGAGAGAATAAATATTCCTAATCACTGCATTAATATCAAAAAGCTTTAGCTTATCTTAAGCAAATATTATTGACTTTGTTTGTTTAAAGAACATGCTGGATTGGCTTTAGCCACTCTTCAACTCCTGAGATCTCTTGCCGTTTATAAAGGAAGGGGGTGGTGTGGGAAGACAAAGGGCAGTTTAGCAAATAGCTTCTAGAATGTAGCAGTACTTCAAGTTCATAGACTGGCATCTAGTTACCTATGGATGTCAAAGAACCTTTCGTGAAATTAAAATCCATTGACTTTACAAATGTTTATTGTTTCTGCATTTTGAGTATACAGTATGTGATTGAACTAAATCCCAGTAAATTATTTTTGTACGAATGTCAGAAAATTCTGGAAGTATTTTATTGAGAGTGGAAATAATTTTTTTTCAGTTATATATTTGTTGGGTGGGGTGGGGGAGGTGTTTTAGAAAGTAGTCATAAAATTCTTTACAGTGTGCACACAATGATTACTGAAATTGTCAAATGACATTAAGCAAAGCCCATGAAATTAATTTTGTACGCATTGCTTCTTTATTGCACAGGTTTGATTTATCAGATAAAGACTCCTTTTTCGACAGTAAAACAAGAAGCTCAATAGTAAGTATTGCATGCAAGACCAGGTCAGTTCACAGAAAAAAAAAGTGTTCTCTGTTGGTTGATTAAGATTCAGTCTCTGTACTTGTTCACTTTGTGAGCTAATTAAAGAATTTTGACAGGTATATGGTATTTGAATAACGTACTTGCCTGTTAACCTTTTTCTGTAATAAGATTTCATGGCAGTGATGTGTATTTTGTTAAAGAATATCCATTTATTTGTTTTTAAAATTTTAATGAAATTAACTCATACTATGACTAAAGCCTTCATACAGCAGATCTGATGTTTGATCTGTGTTTTTGTTTTTGTTAGGTCTATGAAATACTGAAGCGTACAAAATGCACAAAAGCCAAATACAGCATGGGTAAGCTCTCTATTTAACCCTGCCTTGAAAGACAAAGCAATAATGTTTTTAAACTTCACAGAATGTTTTTGGACAGTTCGTGGCCATTTTGGGTCTACACATTGTATTGAAAAGGGTAAGAATTTATGCGTAATGCATCGTAGTAGAAGAAAGGAAGCTGTTTGGGTTTACTGACAGTCACTGCTCCAGTTGTGATCTCTCACTCTGCTGTAGAATTGAAATGCTTTTAATAGACTGTTGGTCCTTTGTAACTTTAAAGACATGAGAAAGAATTTCCTTCTTCAGAAGGAGAAAATGTTTATTTACACAGGAGTTAAAAACTGGCCTGTGTTCTTTTTATAAATATCTAACTTTATTGCAGGGATGACCAGTCTCCTTGCTAATGGAGTTTATACAGCAGCCTATCCCTTACATGATGTAAGTCAAGCCATATTTATACATTTTCCTATGGAATGGATATTACAATATATACATTATTGGCTTGATGAAATATAAATGATTTTTGTTATATTATTATTAATCTCAATCTGTTTTTTGTGTGAGGTTTACTGAATGCTTTTTTTAATAAAAAGGGATTTAGATACCTTTTTTATCTTCATTGTATGTGACAATGCTGCATTAATGTGATTGCACCACTGTTATTTTAACAATAATAGATCTCTGAAAACCCTTCACTTTATCACATAGGCCTGCTATTTGAGAACATTATGTGGTAGTGATTATGTAAAGGATATTTATTTTTAAAAAATCTTCCTAATATCTGCTTTTCATTGCAGGGAGACACAAATGGTGAAAACAGAGCACCCAATGACAGAAAGGTAAAAGGAACTTAAGTTCTTGTTAGGAGTTTGCTGTAAGTGCACAGAAAATGACTGTGTTTTGCGAATGCAGTCTCAATATTTCTGTGAACTCCTGTAAGTGAATTATAATGGAGTGTTTTAAATGTGCAAACATTTCTAGTTGTCTTCAGCAGTGTTATTGTGGAATTGACAGATTGTTTTAAAAGTTTTAAAACAATGTTATCGGGACTTGCCCAGCACAATATGTCTTGAGTTGTTTTCAGTGAGATGGGACACTCAGCATTTAAGGTTTTAAATCTGGCAGTGGACAGGTGTTTACTGTTACAAAGGAAATCTCTTTAATGAGGAGCAGTGAAATCGAGGGACTCTGCGTTGTTTCAGCCTGATTATATGCTTATATGTCATTGTGCAGCTGAGCTAATAGATGAAAAACCTAAACAATAAAGTGTTTAAAGTTGCCAATGAAATTGAAATCCAAATAAATGCGATATGGAGGCAAAATGTACTATATAGAGTTGTTTGGTGTAACCAGCCTATGTGAGGGAATGGCAGCCTAAACTTAAGGAGGAGGGTGACTGAACCTGCCCTCGTGTGTGTGTGAATGAGCTGGGAAACTGCGGTGGGGAGTTCAGGAGGCAAGATATATAGTGTATATATAGGAGAGAGGAAGAAGGGGAGATTAGGATCTGTCCTCCCTCCCAAATTTAGCTGTTTTTTTTATATGCACATATTATCTGTACAATATATCTAATTACAGAACATACCATACTATATCTGTATATGCATCTCCAGTTTTATCATTTACAATATTATCTGTATTTTTATATATTACAATATATCTGTTTGTGTCTGTATCTACATACTGGAGAGTATATCTACCATGTACGGTATTATTTGTGTAATTATACATTACAATACATCTGCAAATGTTTATGGTAGCAAGTATTTTTGATCTCATGGGTGTAAGAATTGTTATTTAATTAATATTTTTAATTGCTGACATCACTGTTGCTGAAGTTAAATATCACACTGAAATATGCATTATTTTTACTCTTATACTGGTATCCTCATGTACCTGCAAACATTGAAGAATCACATACAAAAATGACTCCCGTAGGCAAAGGCTGTGTACAGGAAAGCCTGTGCTGTTGATCTCTGTCCTCACTGTTATCCCAAAAGCTTCGAGGCCATGTTCATCTTATGGGGCTGTGATAGGAATCTGAACATCTGCAGCGACTTCAATTTCACCCTCACATAGAAGGGATCACATTACTACTAGCAAGCAGTGAGGTGCCAGATCTCTCATGGCTACCAAGAGTGTTTTAGTCACTAGACAGGACAGTCTTTCTGTGTGAATCAGCGCTCTGGAGAAATCATTTTTCCTCCCAGAGGCAGCTTTGCTCCTGATCTTCCATTTTCCAAGTAATTTCAAAGGTTAAAAAGCAGGCAATAAAGGTGGAGAACAACAATAACCCCTCATAAACAGTATTAACATTTTAATTGACTTGTGTTTTTATTTAAAGAATGCTTGTCTTAGAAGCGACCGTTGCCAATTGTTTTAATCAAATCAAACACTCGATCATAAAATCTGATAACTCCTAAAAAAGGTGAAATAACCTGTTGGCAAAACAAATTCTTCTATTTTCTTTTAGTTGTTTAAGCCTATGTTTTTAAAGTTGCAACGTTTTAAAGTAATTTCCCAAATTATACAATGTAACACATGCTGTAGATAACAGTATATATTTTTAATGAAGCTGCGAATTACATTCTTATTTTTTTCCCTTTTCAGCTGCTGTATGAGGAGTGGGCAAGCTACAGTGTCTTCTATAAGTATCAGCCTATTGATCTTATCAGGTGAGATGGATAAATGTTGCTTCTCTAATTTCAGTGGCACTTCTAAAATGAATAATGCGGGAATATCATGCAATTTATTAATGGAAATAGTAATGAAGGGTTAGCAGTCTTCTTTGTAATAGGTGTAGATAGGCTAGAACAGGTAGTCATTGCATCTGTTTATACCATAAGTAAACAAGACATCAGGTTTTGCCATGTCATGTTTTTAATTAATTCTGTGATGTGCTAAACAGTAAAACTTACCCGGCAAACAACTAAACCAAGCACACTCCAAACAACATAAACATAACATTTGTGTGAAAAATATTATTCAAATGCAAAATGGAATTTGTCTGACCTATGTACATACTGTATCTACATGTGTGTGAAATAACTATGATTTTTATTTTGAAGAAAATACTTTGGGGAAAAGATCGGACTGTACTTCGCCTGGTTGGGGGTTTATACCCAGATGCTGATCCCGGCCTCCATTATTGGAATAATTGTCTTCCTTTATGGCTGTGCCACTGTGGATGATGACATTCCCAGGTCTGTTTCGGCCTTGGTTTCTGGGGTGATGTTTGGTGGAGACTCTCTGGAGTTTCCTTTCTGAGGGCACACCTGAAAAATAATGGGGATTCTAAACCAGAGCGAGCAGAACCGGTATTTGTAGGTATTTGTAGAGTGTAAATGTGTAGTGAATAGAAAGCTCCAGCACTTTTTCTTTGTTCATCTCTAATATTAATCTAAAAGGACACCAGCCAGTAGTTCAGTTTGTCTCCTTAAGTGGTTGGTCTAAATGAAACTATCAAATTTGCTGGATTGTGATGCTCCAGGACCTGAATTGGTCACCCCGAATATAGAATATCAAAGAAAAAAAAGCATTTAAGGTGCAGTGTTTTCACTTCTTACATTAGAATTCTTAATTAATCTAGAAAAATCGAAAAGAGGCATTATCTTTAACATAGCGCTACCTACAGAGAGAACTCTAAACAACCATAGCATGCTGCCAGCATAATATGCTATGCAGTTTGTGACAGTGTCATCCTTATCTTCCAGAAACTTGTCCATCTATAGTTTACAGGCCTCTTTATATGATGCAAAACACAGAGATCTTTTTTTGCTTTTCCTTGTTTTTCTGCAAGGTTCTTTTTATTTGAAATTCAAATGAAGCGCTGTTAAATGCAACTTGTGCGCGAGATGAGATACAACCTGGCACACTTCAAAGTGAATCACATGTGATTCTGATTCCGTCTGTGGAACAGTCCAATTCGGTTATATGACTACAGGCGCCCGTTCTATTGCATCATTTTGCAGGAGGTGGGCAGTGGGAATCCCTCAGCCATTGCCCATTTTTATCTTGCCAGGGTGAGGTGGTACAGCAGTGTCCTCTGAGGGGTCCAGAGGTGCTCTGGTCCCTCTGCCTGCTCTGCTAGCACTGTTGCTGTTAGCCGCCGTTGAAATTTTCTGTCTCTCCCCTTTCAGCATGGAAATGTGTGACAAAAGGAACAACATCACCATGTGCCCCCTCTGCGACAAAGTCTGTGGCTACTGGAAGCTGAGTACAGGGTGCGCCACTGCTCGGGCCAGCCATCTCTTCGATAACCCTGCCACGGTCTTCTTCTCCATCTTCATGGCACTGTGGGGTGAGGAGCTCCCTTCTGGGCGAGTCGTGGCAGTGTGAAACCATCTGCGTTTTCCGACGTGATTTGTGTTGTTTATCATTACTACTTCAAATGATTGATTGCATCCTGGAGCAAGGCTTAGGATGTTTTTAGGCTGTGTGTTTCAAGAGTTTCCCTTTCATACAGTATGGTCTAGTAGGAGAGCAACCTGATTGTGGCACTAAGAATAGCCAAGCTGTCAGTCAGAGTGCTTTTGCCAAGCGGCGACAAACTGTGCTTCCTGAGAATCAAAACGTTAGAATCTTCCGGTTTTTAGAATATATTGGCTCTTAATTGCTTAATTAAATTAGTCAGATTAAGGACATACCATAGCGTTAACCTCAGTTGACAGTAATTCAATGCTGTTGTATTCTGTAAAAGTGCATTAACTATAAAACAGTTGCTAACAATATTCTGGCACAGAACTAACGATACTGACTAGAAATGTTAATTCGGCTCATCTCGTACAGCAGACAGAAGTATTTTCTATACACATGCTCTGGCACCAAGGCATATTCACTATACCCTTAAATGAAGGGTTAATCAATGTCAGGCTCAGAAGGTGTTCAGTTCCATTGCGATGAGGGACTTTTTTGTTTGATTGCTAGTTCTCTAATGAGGCCGACTAGTACGTTACTTCACTGTGCATAACTCTGATGTAGTTCTTTCCCAAAGCATCAGACTGGGGAAACAGACATTTCTAACCTTTGCTGTAGGGCGATCTATATTTTCAACAACAAAAAAGGTACTACAATTAAGGTGTGATTTTATATGTAAAGGATTTTTTCGTGTAAATAGAGCAGGAGTAAAAACTCAGGCAGGGTAGTGTTCTACTTTGAGTACTTTATTTCTTAATTTGGCCAAATATGTCAATAATTGGCCAGAATTGCTATCTTTTCTTATTAAAAGGGGCCTATGAAACTCTTCAATACTTGATTTTGTGAAGCCCTCTTTAGTTTTATAGTTAATGCAAACATCACTTAAATTTAATTGTATCTGCAGTGGAACAAAGTTAGACTAAATTAATTATTCCTGCAGTAACACATGGTTTTGCACATTCTGTACTAATTCATTTGCACTTGTGTATTACATATACATTCAAAAACTGGCTATAATTTATAACCCTAATATCCTTAATCACATGACTAAATTCTAGTTGCAATCTCCATAGTGTCTGGGTTGACATCTAGGCCAGTGTTACCTGTTATGACTGTGGAGCTACTGAGAAACCTCAGTCCCTTGAAGTGTTTTGCCAACAGACCCTGTACAGTCTCTCGGATTCTGGAAAATAACAACTCAACCTAATAAAGCCTTTCCCCCCTACATTCCTTTCCTCTGTTTATTATCACGGACGTTTGAATGAAGGCAGGAAGCAATCGTCTGTATTGAAGCACAGTGCTACCAATGTGTCAGGTCATAAGTTCAGACCAAGAATTTTATCCTTGGTTTGATATTGTTTTTTTGTACTTAACTGTTATCAAGAATAGAAATATAGTACAGGCTTGTTTTAGGGGAGCTGTAATTCAATGGCCTGTAGGGCTGTGATATAATTATATATTAAAGCAATGTAACAGTGTTTGTCATTATTCCTCATGTGTTTTTATCCAGAAAGTCACTGGGTGATTATTATTTCTGTATATGAAATTGTTTGCATGGGGCTTCTTTTCTTTCTTTAACTTGTTTCTGACTACATTGCGCGGGAAGAATACTTTAGAGAAATCGTGATATCTGCACTTTTATTTAAAATTGATATTGAAATGTGTTTTTTTGCTTGGAAACAATTCATTTTCAGTGTGCAGGTATTTTTGTATTTTACATTGTATCTGGCAAAATGATGTGTGATCAGGTTATGTTCTCATAAGAATAAACACCTACTCAACATTATAGAGAGCCATGATGGTAGCTCTGAAAAAGCCTCTAATCTTCCTGAACTCTGAACAGTAGTTCATCTCTATCATTATTTACTTAATACCATTCACAATTTCATTGATGGATGAAAATGGGCTTTCTCATGAGTTAAGATTTTGTGAAGAAAATAAAATTGTTCTCATTTTGCTATTCTATAATTCATATTTTTAGGATTATTTTTTTGTTACAGCCACCATGTTCATGGAGCACTGGAAAAGAAGGCAAATGAGGCTGAATTACAAATGGGATCTGACTGGCTTTGAAGAAGAAGAGGTGAGATATTTACTTTATGTTTCTTTTAACACACTGTATAAACAACGTTCTGCAGCTCCAGCACTGGGATTACATAAACACTTTTTCCACAATCTCCTTGTGAGTCTGTTTTAAATCACACAAGCTTCATTCACAATTAGAACTTCAAATAAGACCTTGGTAGTCATAATGATTATCACCAGGTAGGCTGTTTCATTTGAAAGGCCTTAATAGTTTATTTACTTTTTAAATTACCAATTAGGAACTGAAGGTATCATTATAGTTTTAAAGACTCTTCTGTACAAGACATAAAAGATATTTAGTTATAAAATAATCTAAATAAAGCTAATATCTCATTTCAAGTTGTTCTAATTTTTTAATTTTATATATTTTTAATGCAGGTTATTATTATTTTCTCCCATTAAACCATACTATAATTCACCTATTTCTTGAAAAATTTCTTGAAAAGAGTAGGGATGGTATCCTGGTGTCCTGGCCAGATTTCCCCCATTTTTACCAATCATGGCCTCCTAATAATCCCATCAACGAATTGGCTTCCTTATTCTGCTCTCCTCCCCACTGAGAGCTGGTGTGTGGTGAGCGTTCTGGCACACTATGGCTGCTGATGCATCATCCAGGTGGGGCTGCACATTGGCGGTGGAGGGGAGTCCCCATTACCTGTAAAGTGCTTTGAGTGGAGTGTCCAGAAAAGCTCTATAAAAATATAAGGAATTCTTATCGTTATTACTAAAGCCGGCACAAAGCTATCAATAAATAGGACATGTGACAAAATATTCAGCTGCGGAAGACCATGTCTTAAGTCATTAACAAGACAGGATACCAGTGTAATATTTTCTTTAGTACATTTTCTTACAATTTCTTACTTATGGAAAACCTGTTATTTCTTAATACTTTAGGGGGTATAGACATAAAAAGGCATCCCAGTATTCATAGGAATATCACTTGAGTTCTATCTCTGTGTACATTTTCTAAATAGTTAAACTATCTATTATCTAAATAGTTTAATTCCATAATGTTTTATATATCAGTGGAAAAGGGAACAATGCAGTTATCTAGTGAGTGATTGGTCCAGAAATCCACACTAATGACAGGACCTCTGTAGTGCGTGTACAGACAGTTAACACCTGTGTCCAGATGCCAGCCAGATGTTCAGTCCTGTTCTCGGTGGCATCTCATTGGTGACAGATAGGGGTGATCAATCAATTGCAATGTTAAAGTGTGGGGATGCTGGAAAATAAAATGTTACAAATAACTGGTACAATTGTAAGAATTGTATTTCAATTTGAATACGTTTTTATACTTCTCTAAGTCAAACATTTCACAAACAAATGAAATATCTTGAACGGAGGAAATGGAAGAGGAAGTCCTGGAATGATTCAATAATGTAATGCTTTTTGTGTCTGTTTTTTTCCTGTTGGGTTTCCTGAAGGAAGCAGTAAAGGTTTGGATTTCCTTATTTATTTTTTTTTCTTGTTTCAAGCTGATCTTATTCGCCTTCTCCCACTGCTTGCCATCCACGCCGTTTCTTTCTCTGGAATCCATCAAACAGGAAATTCTTGGATTTTTGTTTCTTCTTCCATTGCTAATTTTAATACTCTTCAACATCCTTTTTTAAAATATTGTTTGAATCATCATTTTTTTGTTCACCTTACAGATTCAGTAACTTTATCTGCTTCACGTTTGGTATCAATTCTGACTCACCTCCTCGTTACTCGGCATTTTCTGCTTCCTCAGTAGTTGCCCTTCCTCACATTTCCATACTGTGGGCATGCCAAAATGCAACTCAAGGTTTTGAATCTGATAATGGACACAAATTCACTATATTAATGTCTTTAATTGAAAACACATCTTCTAATTGACCAAGAATGTACTTGCTCTTATGTACATCGTTTTAGGGCTGATATTGGAAGTGTGTTGTAGCATATCTGGAACCCCCTGCTGGGCGAAAGATGGCTAGAATATGCAAAACTGCATAGAGCAAAAAGTACACTGAACAGCTTATGAAGTGTACCCAGTCTTCTGTTTTTAAAGCTCAGTGTAATCATGAGTTGTTAAAGGTCTTCATCTTCCTTGATGGAAGATGAACGTTGTCTTGTTTTGGTCTCAAATTTGGGTTTGATCAGTTGCGCTTTTTGGACTTCACCTGTGATTATCCTTCCAAGTTGGGTTGGAAGGATTTTAATTGACCCTTCTCGGGTTGTTGCATAGTAACCGAATCTTTGCTCATACTTCTTTGCTACTAATGGGGCTGAGAGGTATTAACCTGTTATTGGATGCATACAGTAAATCCCCAAGTGTCTTTATTTTTTTTTTCCTGTCTAGGACCACCCAAGAGCAGAGTATGAGTTCAGAGTGATGCAGAAAACACTGAAAAAGGAGGGCAAATTTAAGAAAGTAGGTGGAGAATTCATTTGGTTCTTTTCTGTGCTGGCAATTATTCACATTTTACTGCTTTACTACAAGATGACCACTACTTTAACTTTGTAAGATCTTTTCTTAAACACAAAATGATGTTTGGAATTCTTTACATATACATTTTATCTTACCTTCCTCCCACTACATGTTCAGTGCCATGTTTTATTACAGTCATAAAGTGATCCCATCCTGATTATTACGGTCCAGTCTCCAAACTCACTTGGAGACATTTGTTTCTAATCCATCAGAGACTTTTAAAACAGATGTGTTTAAGCTCTCTTGTGACATTTTTGTCTTTTTTCTATTTTTGTTGTGTTTTTGGGGGGTGGCGTTTTTATCTTTATCCTCTTATCGTCAGAAACCCCCAGAGGTAATGGAAGAGCGAACAAACAAATGGAAACAAACTGTTCAAACTGCCATGGGTGGCGTCAAGCTGGTACTTTCTAAATGTGAACCTCATTCACTCTTAAACTGGTCTGTCAAGGCAAAAACTGGGCCAAATAGTAGTTTCCAACTCCTGTATTTGAGTAGTCATACAGAACAGTGCAGTAGAATAGGTTACATACACCTTGCCTATAATGTCTGTAGCATCTGTGCTGCTGGTTACCTATGTTAGCCTGCCACAATGAAATCTGTATCTTTTTCATAGTATGAAGTAAAAAAGGTTTGAAACAGAAATAACAAATTGCATCATTGGATCTTTTTAGAATATTAGGCGTATAGCTAATTGTGTTTGTACAGCCTTATGATTTCTATAAAAATACTTCTGTCTCCCCCATTTTTATTTAATTTTTATTGAATTTTACAGAGCTTATTTATATGCAGAGTCTTATTGACAAGCCTAGTCATCAGCACCTAGCTGTCAATTTTTACACATCCCTAGTTTTCTCTGAAAGCCACAGGAATACAACAACAAAGCCATTTCATTTTCCTAAGAGGTCTACATACGGTATTGTATAATGGAATTGATCATGTCTGTTGAGTTTTATTATTTTAAAGAATCTTGTCAAGATTCTAAATAAAATATACTATTGTTATACAGTATTTAAGTTCTTACTTAAGTTCTTGTTATAGTTAAGTTCTTACTAGTTCTTTAATATTCTACTAATAAAATAACTTAGTGGCTTACTTTGTCAAGTGTTTTGCACATTTTACTCATTATACTTTCAGAGCAGTTACAGTATAAATATTTGACAGGAGCTTAGTAGTTCTTAGTGACATTGGTAAATTTGAGCTGTGGCGATACAAAGCACAGGGATTTTTTGGGGCCTTGACATACCAGTTTATAAATTGTGAAATGCACATTTTTTTCTTTATCCCACACATTTTTCTTCCTTATTTTTGATGTTTTAAGCAATTCTTTCACCATCTTCACCTTCCTATTACCCATTTTTCCTAGGTGACACTGTTGTGCACTCCCCTGTCGTAGTGAATGTCAGTCGTGAAAATTGAACTTGTGAATTTGCCCTTTGTAACCCAGCATGTCACAGTTTTCCCTTTCAAAAGTTGTACTTTTGTGCATATTGGGCCATATTCATAAATTATTTTGTGCATTTTTACAATAATAAAATGAAAACATTTTAAACTGTATAAAGGGAAATCATAAAGTAGCATCTCAAAGGCTAATCCGATGCAACATTTTAAAATTGTATCATTGTTTTATCAGAAATTAAAAGGTATAACATTCTACCTGAGTGTAATTAGATTATAAATATGGCTCTTTGTGTCATTAGCATGCTTTCTTACTAATTAGTACCTGTTTATGAAAATGCTGCAGACTCCTTCATTTCATACTGAGATTGCATGATTCTATGGCTTTAAATATGATTTTAATATAAGATATGCATTTAGATGGGAAAAGAAGCTGAACTTGAAAGTTCATCCTATAACATTTTGATTTGCATTGCATTCAAAATGTTTTTTGCTCTCATGCAAATTTACAAATTGCAAATTGAAGACAAAACTAAATTCTCATTTTAATTTAGATTTGAATGACAACAGACGAGGGGCAAGTAGACAAACCTGCATCTTGCAAATGAGTGCTGTATAATCAGTGCCTGGAGCATTGGCAGAAGCAGATTTGCAGACTACAATCTTTCCCATTACCTCCTACAATTTCTGAAGCTAATTATTTATCTACTGCTGCATCTAACACATCTACAAAGTGCCATAGTCAGCCACCACTGTCTGCAGCTTATGTGGAAAAAACAAAATCTGGCTTTTGAATTAAACCTTCTGAGCATCTGAGAAGAAATCTTGCCTTCTCAACCCAAGTTAAAAATCACAACTTTTACAAAAAGTGGGTGCCAAACCAATGATGGTTTTAATGAAGCACGTGATCACGTTGACCAAAAAAATAGTTTTAAGAGGGCAAGAGTGCAGGTTTGTAACACCTTGCATGAAGTATCGTATAGCATCAAATACACAGTTTCAATGTGACTTGCAACTGAAGGCTCTAAAAATAAAAGAAAGGCTTTATGTTTGTGATGGGAGTCGCAGCATCAGAAGAAGGGCCAATCATCTCTTCTCTCTCTCTTTTTTATTTATGTAGAATTACAAAGCCTAAGTTTTTCTTTCCTCTTCCAGACAGAAAAAGAGAAACTGACTTGTAGGGACAGAATGCCTGCTTATGTCACAAATCTCGTCATGATGTTGTTAATGGTAAGACTTCGGTACTGCCATGTTCCCTAACATTGTGGTTTTACGATTTTTAGCTAAAGCACCTGTAATAGCATTGTATTTCTAATAATGCTAAAACCAGACTGTGATTGTTTTCATGTTGAATGAGGAATAAATGGCATTTCAAAATATAATTGTATGTTTTTTTACCATTTCTCCTTGTTTTAAGGGATTGCTGCTGTACTAACCTTGTCCTATTCCTTCACGTTCTGTGTTTCCCTCATGCAGATAGGTGTGACTTTTGCCATTGTGTTTGGAGTAATTCTGTACAGGGTATCCACAAAGGCAGCACTGGCTATGAGCTCCAACCCCGTCACCAGGTCCAACGTGAGGCTCACTGTAAAAGCCACGGCCGCCATCATTAACCTGGTGATCATCCTGATTCTGGATGAGGTGTATGGTGCCATTGCACGATGGCTCACCTTGTTGGGTAGGTATGGGTTTGGATGAGCTCTGATGCACAGTGCTTCGAAATAAGGAACTGGCATCACCCCCTTTCTTCTCTTTATCTACATCTTGCCTTAGTCCAACAGAACTTGAGTTTTGTAACACTGATATTTCCAGTATGATTACACTTTACTGATTGCATTATTTGTCTTTGGGCTTATTTGGTTGCCCACAAAATTCAGCATGTATTGTATTCCATTATTTTCTCCATTCATTCATCCTATTGCCCTGATTCAATTTGAATTAACTACTTGAGTTCCAGTTATTTGTGACTAATGGTCTTGGTTTAAGGGTATTATATTACATCAGAAGTTAATAGTTTATTGGTTTATAGTGCTTCAAAAAGTTAGATCTATCTGTGTATTATCCACGCAATAATCAGATTAGGTTATCAAATTTTACTCTTTTTCAGTAAAAATGTGCAGGATTTATATTAAAAGTGTTGTTTTGAAAAAGACAATATACAGTTTCTCCCTCATATGTCTATAAAAGTGTAATAAATCTTCACAATTCAATGAAAGTTTTTTTATATTTAGGTTTCACTTCTGATTTTCAACACTGAATTAAATTCAAGTGAACGTGTTTTTTCAGAGGTTCCAAAGACTGACAAAAGTTTTGAGGAGCGATTAATCTTCAAGACATTTATATTAAAGTTTGTGAATGCCTTCACTCCCATTATATATATTGCCTTCTTCAGAGGCAGGTGGGTATCTTTATTTTCATATTTCTTCTTCTATTCATTTTTATGCAGGGGTCTTGTAATGTACGCCAGTAGATAGAAACATTAAATATTGTATTTTAAATTCAGTTTTACGTGATAACACGACCTGCAAGCCTGTCCATTCCTTATTCTGACCAACCATTCTTGTTGTTTTCTTCATCAAAAGGCTTGTTGGCCGTCCAGGGAATTATGTGTACGCCTTTAAATCTTTTCGGATGGAAGAGGTAAAAATGCTTTTAAAAAAATATATCATCAAATACAATAAACTCAGCTCAGTTATTGAAAATATTTGATTTGTGCTTTGTACATAAATGCCTATATACTGTGTATACTTCACTTTGGACTTGTGCATTGTGGCTTTTCTGTAAATTTGCAAAGTAACATCTGATCTGCTGTGTACTGTGGCTAATGGCACATAATGACTGCTGTATGTCTCTCAGGTGGGTGCTGCAGTTCAGTGGTAGATGAATCGTGTACAAAGTGCTTTGAGGTTCTTTGGAATGAAAAGAGCTGTACAAACACAATTAGCTATACGCAGTTCTGGGGAATTTCTAAGCTTGAAGTTGGGTCTCTACCAATAAATAACAAAATGCGGGACCAGTCTGTGACAGAGGTGTTTTTTTTTAAGTATTGCACTTCTTGTTCATTATACAGATCTGATAGAAAGTATGGGTTTCTGATTGTGATTTTGTTCTATCGCGCTGTCTAGTGTGCACACGGAGGCTGTCTTATGGAGCTGTGTATTCAACTGAGTATCACCATGTTGGGAAAACAGCTGATCCAGAACAACCTTTTTGAGATTGGCATCCCGTAAGTGGTGACATAATTTAGGTTACACTGCACCTTTTCCTGAGTCTTACAGCAACATTCTTTAGTCTGATTTTGCATGTGCTGTGAACAGTTTCAACAAAATGTTAACTTCTTATTAAGTTAGATACGTTGTTTAAATACAATACCTTATTCAAAGCAGTCTACAGGCGACTGCTCTTTGTAGGAAATACTGCTGAGAAAGACCAAAGCCTGAAGTGAATTAACTCTTTGTTAAAGATTTCCAAGCTTCAATCTACCTGAAGGTTGCACATTACAAACACATCATTTTTGCCAGCTTTTTGATTGACAGAGGCATCTAAATAAGTAATAATGAAAACTATCATCAGATGTTGGGATTTGAATTTGCTACAAATGTAAATGAGTATGTCAGGTGACCTGCATTGTCGCAATACAATGCATTTGCAGAAATTTGTCCAAGTGCTCCAAAACAGTGGGTGCGCCCTCTATAGTGGTTACAAGAAGCAGATGGCATAGTGCATGAGCATAGTCAGCTAGGCACACAAGTTGGAGATGTAAGCTGAGATAATAATTAGCTATCCCAAACTTAAAAACAAAAAAATAAACAAGTAAAAGACATTTTTCTTCTGACCCTCTTTAGGTTAATTAAACCTTTGTTTGGCTAATTGGAAGAAACAAAATCTTGGAGTGGTTGAACTCAAGCATAATAAATGCCAGTAGACACATTGCCCTGATACACTGTGATCTGTTTTCCTGTGAATATAGTTGTTCCATAACAAAAAGAGTTGAGAAAGGATTCCTAGAACCAGACATTAACTGGAGCATGTTTGCGTGAGATAGTCAGAATCACCATGCTGAACATCTGGTCTTGTCACGGCCCTCTGTCTGCAGCAAACTGAAGAAGCTGATAAGATACATCAAGTCAAAGAGGCGTCCTTTCCAGGAAGAGGAACGGGAGAAGAAGTTGCAACATTATGAGACGGACTACTTTTTAGATCCTTTTGCAGGACTGACTCCAGAGTACATGGAAATGAGTGAGTAAAAGCTGCAGTTACCACATACACACACTCCCCCAATCCTCTAGCTTCATTTTGTTTGTGTGTAGAAAACATGTACAATATGTCAGATTTTAAAACTGTCTTGTTTTGAAGCAATATGTATTTATATGTATTTTATGTGTGTAATTTCATAAGTCACAAATTGCACAAGTTGTGTACTTCCCAATTTGTCAGATATATGTGAAAAGTATCCCACTGTCTCCCCCCCCCCCCCCCCACCACCAACAATTACTCCTTTTAAACTCCACAACTCAAAAAAGAAATCTATTTCGTTCTGAAAGAAACTTATACTAGGGCATGTGGGCCAAGACACACCTTGGTCGAGCCAACACACTGGCTGGGTTGTAGTCATAAACAACATTGCGGTCATTCTGCACTGCATCCTATAAGCAGTTCATTTACAGTTGCTTTACTACTTTAGGATTGAGTTGCATATCAGTTTTGTCACCGTCTTGGGAAGA
The DNA here is from genome assembly GCF_040954835.1 of Lepisosteus oculatus. NCBI lineage: Eukaryota > Metazoa > Chordata > Actinopteri > Semionotiformes > Lepisosteidae > Lepisosteus > Lepisosteus oculatus. The sequence goes on from NC_090716.1 coordinate 5,692,280, forward strand.
AAGCAGCACTACATATGCATATATATATGTGTGTGTGTGTGTATATTTCTTAGCCATGTCATCTTTTTCAGAAGTAGAACGTTGAGGACTGTCTTAATGGTATTTATTGGTTTTAAACTGCTGTACAGGTAATGCACCACAGAAGAAATAAATAGAGCGTAGCAGGTTAAGAAAGCCCCTATGCAGCAGCAATAAATTCTGAGATAAGCAGAGAATGGAAAAGCAAAAGAAAAGTTATATACAGTAGTTTCTACTGCTCAAAGCTGCAGACGGACTCTGTAGGCCAAGAGAATGTGTTCAAAGTTAAATGTTACAGTACATATATGAAGATGACAGGGGCTTTTAAAAACATCCTTCTCCAGGTCATTAAAATAGATCCCACAGAGACAGTTTACATGAACTTTCACATTTTTAAGAAGTGTTTTCTAAAGATAAAGTAAATGAAGAACTTCAAAGCAAGCCTCATCCTTTGAGGTGTTAGCGGTTGTGATAGCAGGGGATGAAATTCTGTCAATAGAGGCTTAATTGATTCATTTTATATTTACACAGTTTAAAAATTCAAAAGGAAAGCTGCATTTTTTGTGTTGAATAATGCAGTTACAGATTGTTTAGCCACTGTTGGTTGCTTTGATTAGTGGACAAAATTTATTCAGCTAATTAATGGAACTAAGGGTGTTTCAGCAATAACCAAAAAACAAAAAAAGATTATCTTCAAGATTTTTTTGCTTCAGAGCTGAGGGACAACACACTACTGACTCTTTTGAAGGATATGTGGATAAGGTAGCTTTTAATATTTAGACAGTCTACCACAGACTCAGATCAAAGCTAAGGCATGACCTATAAATATCAACTTTCTTCATAATGTTAAACATAAGGGCTGTTGTTTATGACTTAAAATTTTTTGCCGGCTGTTTGAAGATGTTTACATATTAAAAAAATGCAAACAGAATAATCTCTATTTTACTTTTTTGTGTGGGTCTAACAGATATATAAGGGTAATATAAGATATTGTTAACATCAGCATAGAATGAGGAAATAAAAGTTCAAAGGTTGTAAGTAGTCAAGATGATACATTTCCTGACGATATTGAAATCTGGTTGCTTTCCTGAAATTGGCCTTCTTTGCTTTTGCTCTTTTTGTTAGAATTCATGGTTTTTGTTAAAGGAAGGTCAATCTTATGACAGATTTATAATCCATCTTCTGTCCTGTTGCATACAATATTGAGTTTGACTCTGCTCTGTATTTCAAACATGAAAGACCCATTAGTCAGTGGTGGAAGGTGGAAGCTTCTGTAAGCATTCTGGATAAAACAGTCTGTAGAGGAAACAGGTCTGGGTCACACGTAATATATGGCATTAACAAATATTCTTCAAACATTAAGGTTACATTCATGGACAGATAGTGTACCAAGCATCATAATGACCCACAAGACAAAGTCAATGTCTATCTGAAAACTAGAACAAGTGGGTAAAATGTTGTGGTTTTTTACTGAAACCTGAATCTGCAGACATGATTTTATTTAGTGGACATATAGTATATGAAGTTTTTGAAGTATCAGAAAATCAATTGCCTTTCAGGACCAGTAAATATGATGACATAGCGATGATTCCTTCTGAGTGTCCAGGATACTTAAATTTGTTTAAACTAGAGAGAGAGTGATCACCTCACTGCCAATGTGTTTTTCTAATTTGTTGGCTTTTTATTTGCACAAGGCGGCACGCTCACAGGAACAATCAGTGAGCTCTTTTTCTTTTTCAAGTTCTTGTTCTTTTTGTGATCTTAAAAGGGAAATGTGGAGATGGACTTTGTAAAAGACAGATAACTTAAGGTAGACTCTGTCCATTCCATTGATTAACACCATTCAGCAAAAACTAATAAACTTCTAATCTACATCTTAATAAGATAATAAATGTTTTTGAGCAAAATAGCTTGAACTCACTTTTCCTGGAAATTTCAGGATTTTGTACGTTATGTTTTTATAAAATAGAATTGCCACCAGATTCTGTCATGTAAACCACCTGATCTGGAATGGCCAGTTGTCTTTCTGCTCTCAGTAATGCCCAAGGCCCACAAGCAGCAGCACTGAAACAATTCTGCACCACTGCTTGGGGAATCCCTGTCTCAGTCAGCTGGCGACATGACCCAGCTCTGAACCCTTGACGTTTGGATTTTACAAGATTGGTCACTCGGGAGCCCTCCATGCTCTATATTTAAGATGATAATGATTGAAGTAGCTTGAAAAAAACCCCACATGAAATCATACAGAAGCATTAGAACATTAATATCTAATCTCTTTGTTATGAAAGTGTTGAGCCTTACCACTGTGGGGGCTGATCAGATTGCAACATTTTAACATGATTTGGCCTGGTTAGTTAGTGTATTCCAGGATCTGTAGAAGACTTGCACTTTACCCTCCTGGTACATTAACCAAAATTAGCTCTACAGAAAGGCGTTATGTGAGAGTACTGTGTACAGCATTCTCTCTAAAGTATTCTCCTGGCATATTTTGAAACAAATAACACTTAGGTTTTCACATGTAAGGCTAATGTCTAATATAATAATAATAATAATAATAATAATAATAATAATAATAATAATAATAATAATAATAATAATGCTGTTTTATTTAAAAAATATTTTAAAAAATCAGCTACCCTGATTTAGAAATACCTAGTAAAAATACAACATATACCACATTGTATTATCGAACGTCTTTTCCAGATATCAAAATTCCACAGTCTAATTTTAAACATGAAGAAGATTATAGTTTTAGGTACCTGCTTAACCAGTTACATGAAGTCTTCATCTGAACTGTGCAGATTTATCTGATGAAGTTGCAATTAAACCCCATTGCATACAGTATATCTAGGCAGAATGGAGTGGTGCGATTCATTTGGGAGGAATGGGTGTTTATGTAGATCTTGATGGAGCTCTTGAAGCCTGTTGTGACCTGTTTGAGGGGTCTCAGCAGACAGAATACACAAAACACTTTGCCCACAAAGAAAGGAAAACTCTTGTATCTTGGACAGGAGTGTACTGTGCCGGAAGACCCTAATCTTCAAAATAAGCCTTCGACGCATAAATAGATACAAATCGGAAATCTTTTTATTCATTTTGGGGATTTAATGTTGATGGACGGGCAAGACCTTCCCCACAGCTGTTTTAATCTCAGAGTAACTCAGTCTCATCATCTGTGCGACAGATCAAAGTCTAATGTTGTAAGTGAAAACTGTGGTACTCTCTCCCTGTCCCTGGCAGATTGTCAAGGGAGAGCCAGGGTGGAATCTATCCTGATCACTTTTCCTCTCGTTCAGTTCATTTAGAGCTGTGCACAAGTGCAGTTGAGTCATATCACAGGCATGTCAGCTCATACATTTTCATGCAGAAAGCAGCATAATGTTTTATTTTTAAAGTATACTACCAAAAGAAAGTTGGAAAAATAAGATCTGTTTTCTAAATAGTTGGTTGTTAGTATGTTATTTCTAAAATGTGTTTGCCTTGGATGGAGAGAGTATGACATTGTCAAAACATGGGGTGCAAAAATAACTTTTATTTCTTTTTGCAGTTATACAGTTTGGATTTGTTACCCTGTTTGTGGCTTCATTTCCACTGGCGCCGCTGTTTGCTCTGTTAAATAACATCATAGAAATCCGCCTGGATGCAAAGAAATTTGTCACTGAGCTCAGGAGGCCCATAGCTGCAAGAGCAAAGGATATTGGTACGTAACAAGTGTAGAATTTATTTTATTCTTCTTTATGATATTTAGTGCATATTTAGTGATATTCTGGTAAAAAAAAATGAACTGCTGATTTATACTAAAACCAAAAAATCTAAAACGTCTCAAGACCTCTAAGCATGTGCTTGTAATTACATTAATAGTTCAGGCAAGTTCCAGTTGTAACAGGGCCCTCTATACACTTTAGTGATTAATTCAGCTGTCATTTTAACACTTTTCATCCCATCAATCATGGCCAGTTCTGTGCTTAATGGCTAGCATCCCCTAGTGGTGACTGTTAAACTTACAGAATGTTTTTGTTGATAAATCTAGCACACTAATTTACTCAGTCCATCTTGTTCAAATGATTTGACATGAATGTATTTTTGTAACTTGGGCCTTTAATTACAGAAATAGACATTTTCAGCAATGATCTGACCTGCCAACTGACATTTCGACTTATGTTTTAGGTATCTGGTACAACATTCTTAGAGGCATTGGAAAAATAGCAGTCATCATTAATGTAAGTGTTCCTCTTTTAATTGGAAAGACAAATGGAGCAGTTCCCACAATTATACTTGTTTAAGTTTAAGAATTTTCAGTGGGTGCATTAAAAGATGTCTCCTTTTTCAAATTCACTGCTTTGATAGCAGAAAATTAAACTATTATTTTATCATTTTTGGTGCAGTTCCTTTTTGTACCATATGATTTTGGGATGGCCATCATGTTGCTGTGACTGTCATCATTAAAAATGAATCAATATACTCATTTTAATGGAAAAATAAAAATGCAAGACAAATTAAAAAGTGTTTGAAACCATGGTAATCTGAGTATTTTTCAAAGAACTAAAGCACTTTGAGTAACGTATGAAAGTGATATAAACAGGGACAGTTTAAGAGTCTTAAAAGAGATTTTGGTTATGTAAAAACAAGTTTTTATTTCTGTTTTTTGTAAGGCAACATTTGAAAGTATCCTGATGTCTGTGTTTTAGGATCAAATTGCCTCTAGAGACAGCAGATTATTTTGCTTTGTGCTCTCTTTGGAAGTGAATGATGTTATAGTTAGGACTGGCAGTATCCCATTAAATCAAAGCAGTCATACAGTATTAACATTTTCTGTGACTCCTTGTAAAATATAACCATTACCCTCCCTGTTGCATAGTTTTCATGGAAATCAATTTAAATAGTTGACTTAAAAAGAGAAGAGAGCTATAAATGGTCACTAACAACATTTTTCTGGCTGGTTTTAAGACAATAAAAAAGATGTCCAATGTCTTTCTGAAAGCGTTTACTCTGAGACCTAAGACTGAAATCTAAATAATTTATTGTCAGCTGTGTAGTCATTTGCCAAACCACTCACCATATGGTGTCGCAGGAAGCCGGAGGCTACCCAGCAAGCATTGAGCACAAGGCAGGGTACACCTTGGACAGGGCGCCAGTCCTTCGCAGGACAAGTGCAAGCTAATCATACATGGGGACAATTTGGAGGCCACGGTAAAGGCCGAGGGGGGGATAACTCCCTAATTTTATCGAGAAATGTCCAGGGATCTTTAATGACCACTGAGAGTCAGGACCTCGGTTTAATGTCTCATCCGAAAGATGGTAGCTGTGTAGTTTCAGGATTTATTTTCAGATCATGATGAGATTGTAGGTGATTGCAGTTTTTCTTCATCTTTTCAATTAATATTTAAAATTTAAAGAGGTCTTTTTTAAAGCTGTACCCCTGGGGGGAAAAAAAAAACAATTCCATTCTGAAGCCCATTGATATAAAATGGAGAATATCATAGATATTCTAACCTCGCAGTTCCTGACTACTGATACAGCTAGTATCCCACAAGGATGAGTCCACGATAGAAAACATTCCAAATAAGGCAAATTAAGACTTTGCCAGAAAGGAAACTCCTTGCATGAATTAGAGACAAACAAACAATCATGTTTGTCACAATTAAAAGGCACCACAGTATGATAACACAAACAGTATTGTGTCAGTACTTTTGTCATGCCTTTTTTATAGAATCTGGAAAGATCTTTGCTACACATTCGATTCTTTATCCATGGTAATATTTATCCATAACCGTTCCACATCAATGGACGTCTAATTTCGTTTTTCGTTTTTAAGCATCTTATTCATAAAACCGAATGTTAAAACAAAACGTCATGAATTTAAAACAGGATTCCTTTCACTCTGAAATCTAGCAGCAAACAAGGAAATGTATTTTGTTAGTGTTTTCCATAATGCTCTAATTGTTCATTTTGACATTTTGACCACCCAGGCATTTGTGATATCATTTACATCCGACTTCATTCCACGCCTGGTGTACCAGTACATGTACAGTCCAGACGGGTCAATGCATGGCTTCGTCAACCATACTCTGTCCTACTTCAATGTCAGTCACTTCCAAGAGGGAACTGAGCCTCACATCCCCTCGAACCTGGGCTACAAAGTGGAAATATGCAGGTACTGATTCTCACAATTCTCTGTCATGCACCACCTTAAGGTACAATCTGCCCTATTTTTTGCTTAGGCGATATTTATGCTTAATGAAATCCCTTTTACAAAGGAAAAGGCAATCATATGATTCATAATAGAATTTTATTGTCTGATGACTTTGTTTCACTCAAAACACAAAATATTCATCTCTGTAGTGAAAAGAGCCCAGCGAAATTAATGTCATCACAGTTAATACTAAATCTTCAGAAGATACTGACCCATGGTCAATTGATATAAGAAGTAGTTTGCATTTTAAATGACATTCGTATGAAAATGTTTTACTTGCTAACTGAAAAAATAGGAATGAACACTGATGTTGCTTTTTAATAATGGAAAAAATACGAGTCGTTTGTTATAATCATTCCACTCAAATCCATGCTTGGAAGTGTGCCACTGCGCAAAGCTTTTAAAAAACGTCTTGTCAATTGTTGCACTTGGTCTGCTCTCTGTTGAGGGAGTGGGATGGAAACTTTTTGGTCTAAATATAAAAGACATAATTTATTACACAATCTGCCAGTCTCTGGTTTAACTTCAGTGTTCAGAGTGCTGTAATTACTGTTTTGTTTGATGTTTAACGTTAATTATAATTTTCTTCATTCCAGATACAAAGACTACAGGGAGCCTCCATGGTCCCCTAGTGCATATGACATCTCCAAAGAATTCTGGGCTGTGCTGGCAGCTCGGCTGGCATTTGTAATTGTCTTCCAGGTCAGCAACTATCACAGCTTTTCCCTTTCTTGGATTTCAGCTTCTGAACCTGAAACCTCAAGGTGTTTTCCATCACACCATGAGACAAGATTCCCAGAGATCTCTTGTGACCCATCACCTTCTTATTAAATCAAAAATGATTAGAGCTCACAACAAAAGGTTCTGGTTCTCACTGGCTCTCTAGGATACAAATACAAAGCTTAAGAGCATTTCCCAAGGAGTTCTGATTTTCCTCTCCATGTGACCTAGTGATTGTCCTTCAAACCGCCAAACATACATTGTCAATAAATGCTCATTCTTCTTCATAATTACATTGGGGTTTGTCTCTATCTACTAAAATAACCCTTCTGTATATATTATAATTACTAACATTACTCCATTAGTTGTTGGTGACAATTTGACCCAGGGCTCTCATCCAGAATATTTTGAAGTGTTCCAATGGATTAGCTTCAGTAACATGGTTGAGAAGTTTGTTTCAGACATCCATGTGTAACGAAATGTCTTATTTTGTCTCTCCTGTTTTTCTACAATCTTCATTCCAGTTTAAAAACATGATGTTATTTCTGAGGTAGATGCTTTCAATATGCTAAATCTGTTCTTAATTGTATCCTTTCTCCAGAACGTGGTGATGTTCATGAGTGACTTTGTGGACTGGCTGATCCCAGACATTCCAAAGGATATCAGCCAGCAGATCCATAAGGAAAAGATTCTGATGGTGGAGCTCTTCATGAAAGAGGAACAAGGCAAGCTGAACATGCTGGAGAGCCTCGTGGGAAGAGGCAAAGATCCCAAGGGCATGGAGAACTGTAACAGCCACAGTCCCAGCCCACAGGCCCATGAGCTCAAAGGAAGTGCTGTTTCATTGAATGCACAAAATGTGGACATGTAAGGATATCTTCAGGGAAAAGAACACATAGCATCAAACATGGAAAAGATTGTTTTTTCTCATCTGGGCATTCCACAGGATTATAGGTACTTGAGAATACAGGGTGGCAAACTTCATGATATGTCAGTTTTTCCGGTATGTTTCTGTCAGTCTCAGTTCGGTCACTGCTCACCAATTGCAGGGATCCTACTAATATGAAGGACCACATTCCGAACAGAGAAAGATGTTTGTTTTTCTTTCGCACAAAAATTCAAAGCAGGGAAATATTGTTAATAAGGATTTAGTCCAAATGTTTTGGATATATTAGATAGTTGCACTTCACAGAACACATCAAACCCTGATTTAGAGTTGTTTTTCTTACAATGTTGATTGCAGAACACACACATTGCACTTCCCTTTAATAAAACCTCATTTTAACGTGTGTTTTCAGGTTTCATAATTGGGAAAGCAAAATCTATAAAAGATTCAGCAGATTTCTAAGTCACAAATACATCAAATCCTACTGATAAAATGTTCGTGATGACTAAAATGAAAACAGCCCAAATAGTTTTTCTGCAAATTATTAGAATTTGGCCCACTAAATGCCTGAACTTACTTTTCCACTTTTGTCTATTAATACACACTTTACAGTTCTAAAATGTCTGCCATTAAGGTGTATTTATGTATTGACATACTCAATGTAAAAGCTACCAAACATTTCAAATAGCAATACTTAGGTGTTTGAAGTAAGCCACCCAGATTCTTAGAACTCAAATTTCACTTACATCTTAATGACCTTGTACATAAATAATGCCTCTTGCGTCAAGAAACACTTCTGGATTTCATATTCCTTGTGCATTTTTTTAAATAAGTTAAATCTGTAAGATATAAACCGGAACGCTAATAGGTTATTTCACTATTTTAAGAGAAAGGTGTTGGATGTAGAATACTTGACTTTATGCTGTTTTATCAAGACATTCTCATGTTTATTAAATCCTTTTAAGTCTATGCTATCGTGATTCCTGCCTAATACTGAATAATTTCACCTTGGCCTACATCTGTCTAAAGCTATTTTTGTTTTGTTTTTTGGAGTATTAGCCCTCATTACTTCACTGCTTAAGTGTGAAACACTTTTGTTTATATGAATCTGGCTTTAAATTTTGTAATAAACAGTAATATATGTCAGGAAAATGTACTCATATTTAACCACTGGGTAGTAAAATACCAGATATACCAAATTATTACAATGCAGCTATCTCCTTTATTATATTCTAGTACTAATTATTAATCATGCAGTATGACTGCACCAAACTAATTGAAAGTCTGAATTAGAAAGTCCCACACCTGACTTGATTTTTGGGCATACATAGTGATTCTTCTAATAAATTGCTTAATTAACAGCAGTCCACATAGCAGATGTAGCAGCGTACATAGGCAATGTAATACAACCTTTCTTTTTAATTCATGAAAAACATTTTGTTTGCAAAATTTTCAGATCATGTTAAGATTTCAAAATACCGGGGCAAACACATTGCAAAAACATGGTGTACAGGTTATTTATTTTAATGAACGAGTCTGTTGTATGCACCGGTATAATAATGTGTATAAAGAAACAAATACACTTTAACCTCTTTGAATTCTTTAGATGTTTTATTTGTCTCGTGTTTTTATTTAAATTTTGACGGCCAGGTTTTATATTTTTTGAGGTGGGCCTTTTGTCCTTTTTGAGAAACAGTCATCATGTTACAGTCATGAATGTTCACTATAATATTATGATTTCATAATATTAGAAAATAATCCTCTTCTCACATATTGCCTGAAAGGTACTGATTTAGCTGCTTTGAGTGAATCAATGGAAAATTAATGGATTGAAACCCTGAGACGTTCCTATTTATAATGTAAGGAGGAGGCAGAAATGAGATCTAGTCCGAAATCCTTGAAGAAGATCTCTTGAGCTACAGCATCTGAGTACACGTGAAGTTAGCTTTTGCAAAATGCAGCAACTCTTTATGTACAGTAGCTTTATCTTCTGTGCATGGCAACAGAATGTTATTTTTTCTGATATTTGTTTCAAAATATAGTCCTATTTAATGTTTTGAGTATTGTTACATGTTTTGTTTACTATTAACTATCATAATCTTTTTACTTTTCCATATAAATATTTGTATACTTTGTAAAATACTGCTTTTTTCATTGTATAGCACATTACATATTTCAAAAGGCACAATAAAAATTATTTTGAAAAACGTAATATAAAGTGATTCTGAAGAGCCTGTATACAATATTATGTTTTAAGCTCATACAATACATTGTGTTTTCTTTTAGGCTCTTTAAAATTATATTTTGATTATTTGGAAATATGTAAAGTATTGTAGTGCGTAAATCCATTTTAATTTTCTCTGTTCCCAGCTGTGCTCTGAGTAACGAGATCTCCTCTTTTCTAATGTTAGAAATGTGTTTCACTTTTATTTCCTCACTCTAAAATACAATTGGAAGTGATGTGTCAACCATAAAGTGAGCACAACTGAAATGAAACACATCAAAACCTGATCTGGCTTATATCATTTTTTCATTTCCTGCTGTTGTTACCTTTATGAGTGGTTTTCACTTCTGTTTTAAAATATATGCCAAAATGTTATTTTTACTTAAAATGAACATTTCTTAAATTTAATTTCTAATATTTTATCATCTTCTGATCAAGGATGGCTCCTTATGGAATAAAACTTAAATGCTTTAGGTTTTTCATATTAAAAATGCATAAGCAAAACATGTCAACTCATATGAAGCTGCTGTTGTTTTTCATTTTTATTATCCTGTGTCTGACAGAATGTCCCCTTTCTGAGTATTACATCAGTTCTCACATTTTTAGCTTTTTTGTTTTTATATATTTTATATACTGTATATAAAAAAACATATTATATAAATGAACATATATTTTTCATCTGGTGAACAGATTCAGAACAGATTACAGATAGTAAGGTACCACAAAAGATCTTTAAGTTGAATGTAATATTAGTTCTATTTCTAAAGTACATTCAAAAGATACCATGACTGAACTGTTTCAGATCCATTCTTTGATTTCAAACATTTCTTTAAATGGAAGAAAAATAGAATTACTTTAGAGTTTAAGTTTTCAGTCCTTTGGTCTATATTGTATTTTAAACATTTTTTTGGTTCTGCTTTATATTATATTTGCATTGTTGTCACCCTTTTATTATGTTTACATTTACATTAGATTTACTGAGATCAAACCCTGGTGTATGGTATAAGTTTGTTTTGTCACCTGCATTGCTCCAGTGTATCATGAAAATTGAGATATTTTATATGTTAACTATTGTATTCAAATCTAGCAATCTAAGTCAAGTGTCATTGCAATACAGTACATTTCTATTGTATGAAAAACAGATGAAGTTGAAATTGTACAGAGATCTTTTCTGGTTTTTGCTGGGGGAAATTATTAATGAAAAATAAACCTAATGTGAAAGATATTGGTTGTGTTTAAAAAAAAACATCAGGTACAGACGGAAGACAGTACAATCCATAAAGTTTAGAGTTAATTTTGTGTGGACAGTTTATTTCTGAAAATAGAACCTACTGTAATGTGGAAATCATTTTTCGTACACTGCATGTATGATAGGTCTAAATTCCAACCTACTAATCTCTTAAAACAATCTCCAATGCCTGTGTACTGTATACAGTATGTAACAAGTTTTATTATGCTTTGATGTAACAATGTAACATTTTAACATGTTTACATAAAATATAACATTTTGGTACTTAAAATCCCACATACACTATGATAATGAGTAAAGATTTTTTTAAAGTGACGTATTCTAGACAAAGAAAAAACAATGACAAACATTACTTTGTAATTTGAATACACAAAATATGAAATATTCTATAATCATCGCATGTATTTAGATGCAAATTAAATTGCCTGTGCATAATACTGCTGAAACATATAATCATAATAAACAATAATGTAAGAGAACTTACAAATGAGAAGAGGCTGTTAGGCCCATTTAGCTAATTACATTTACAGTTTGTAGTATCTAATTTTGAGCCATTTCTTGAAATAAATGAAGGTACGAGCTTCAACATAAATGATAATATGATCTGACAACCCTTTTTATAAAAACTTCCCTCCTGTTCTCATTTTAAAAAAGCACATCCCCCATTCCTAAATCTACAGTATGTTATGCTAAAACATTGACTTCCTACTTTATATGATCACACTGTCAAATGCAATAAACTGCTTAAGGGGCAAAGTACTGTATTATTTTAAATATTCACCCAAGGGAAGAATTAGGATGTTTTGGAGTCTTTTTCAGGGTTATTTAGCTAATAATTAGCTATTATCTCAGTTAAAATATTGTCCCTACAAACTTTTCAAGCATGCCATTGCAAATACTGAATAACAGAATGAAAATTACTGACTGACTTTTCTAATTGAGGAAATAGTTCTTGCACTACTGTATTTTATTTGAGTCAAGCCACAAACCATTTCTCCCTCCTTTTCTCTCAATTCATAGTGCTGCTAAATTGCAGAAAGGAATATTCCTTTCAAGAGTGTGAAGAAAGTTTGGACAAAGCCTGGAGTCTTGCAAAACCGATTTTTGAAAATACAATCTTGACACGGGACAGATAAATTATGACTAAAGTTCAGGAAATAAAGTGAGAGAAAAGCTTGGGAAATGTAAATAGAGCAAGGAATATTCCATTTTAGAGCACTGTGTTTTCTCACCTTGATAAGCACTTAAGCACAAAGAAAGACAGCACTGCCAAATGAATGCAAGTTCTCACTGTTAGTGAGAACTACTTTAACAGGACCAGAATCGTGTTGTTTTCAACGGGATAAAGAAATTCATCATTTTTATTTAGTCTACCTTTACAGGTTGTGTATCTTACTGGAATATCAGACTAAACTCAACCTGGTTTTAGAAAGTGGCAGTGCGTCTGATGCAGGCTCTAACACCGCAACGGCATTTTACTGAAGAGATGCAGTTGATTTTCTTGAGTACTGTTTTCAAGTATGCCTTGTAAAATTATAGCAGATTTGCACCTGACCTACTCTGTGTCTTTGTTTATTGGCAATATTTGTATTTAGAAAAATTAAAAGCCTCTCCTTTAACGTCCAGTGCATTAAATACCAATGTGTTAAAGACAATTCGTGCTACCCATGTTTCCGTGTTTCTGAATTGGTTCAGAAAATATAAAGGTCACAGCAAGTTCTTGACAACACTAACTTTTAACATAACACAACTAAAATATCCTTTAACCTTTTGCACTTTTAATTTTATTTTATACAACATAATGTTTATTAGGAATCACTGAACTCTTCCTTTTCCTTTCCTCGCTCCCTCAATAACTAAAACCATACGGGACACTTTGTCACATTTTAAAATATATCGGAAAAAACAATAATAAACTTCATATTAAAACCTCTGGACTTTAACGGTGTTTTAGAGTTTTCATAAGATTGTTTTCAGTTCAACAATGTGTATCAGGTTTGTATACATAACTAAATAGTTATGCAATTTTAGTATTACACGCATGTTCGGGAATCGCAATCAAATATGTTTAATTCCACCAGAAACCCGAATGCATCCGAAAATTATTGCGCGGACTCGTCTTACTATGCACCAGAATATATTTACGTGGTTAACCTCTCTAGTTGGAAGAGAAGCTCTATCGCCATCTATTGGTGATAGTCTGACTATCAAGTAATGGGACGAGGCAACATAAATCCTTAATGTAATTTCTTAATAAAAAGATTTATATTATTTTCAGATAAAGGACTTTTAATGACTGCGTGTAGACAGAAAGAATCCTTTTCAAAATACAGTATTTGTAGATAGGTCATGTGCCGTCTGATTTTGAATGCCGTTTGAATGCCACACCAGTAGTTGGCGCTGTTTCCTGGCAAGGACATTTATTTCCCAAAAGGAACTGCTTAGTCAGGAAGTAAACGTAATTTTGAGATGAAGTTAAAGTTGGTATGTTTAATTTAATATTTATTTTTTTGCAGATTTTATTAGGGCGTTCTATTGGTAAGGTATGCAAATTATATGCTTTTTTAAATATTAAGTGCACAGTCTTGATAAATGTAAAACAATCCGAAAGTGAAAGTAATGGTAGGGGCGCAGCATTAGTTACAAAGCGAAGTCTTGGTGTGTGGTTTCTGCCCTCGTTTATTTGTCTTGACAGACTTTTTTCTTGGCCAAAAATAATTCTGGCTTGAGTGCTGAAAACCGGCTGACCCTTCGAAGACTAAGATGAGCGGGTTTTTAGATGTACTATATCAGATTTCCCAACGTCTGAGTAAAGATAACTTGAACTCTCTCAAGTTTCTCTGCGTGGAAGATATAAAAAAGAAGAAGCTTGAGCAGATCCACCAGGGCACGGAGCTGTTTCAGTGTCTAATCGAAATGAACAAGATTGGACCCGACAGCACGGAATTCCTCCATTATCTCCTCGGACATATTGACAGGCAAGACCTCATAGAGTTACTGCAGAAGTTTGAAAGAGATGGACCCGCCGGACTAAACGACAATCAGCCCGATGTGAAAGAGAGAGGTAAGTTTCAGTAAAACACTTACTGTTTTAAAGCAGTAGATACATTACTCGTCTTGTTGCTTGCAGCTCACATTTGTACCTCACGTCTAAAGATGCAGACACTTATGAAGTTAGACACACATTCAACTTCTGGTCTTATGAGATTCTCTCTTACCGGACCAAATAATTTCCTTATTGAATATGACACCTTTTATAACAGCTGTGAATACTGGAAAAGTGACCTTATCCACAGAGTATTGAATTGGAACGAGGGGTGTGGCTTTCGAAGTGAACTGGAAAACATCCGTTAACATAAATGCTTCGTTTTCAATATGAGGAAGAAAAGACAGGAGTAATTTCTTTACGAACACCTAACACTGGTAGGAGCTCTTTTGAATGAGTGAACCTTTGTTTTCTCTAAAGGAGTTTATCTTGCATATCAAGAGCTCATAAACGTATAGTATATAATAAGATATACAATACAACAACAGTTCAATACCATAAAACATTCTTTTAAAGGTGTATTAATAATATTCATTAGCTAGAGAGAATTTGAGTCCACTTTAGTACTGTAGGTATTGTGCTTGTGTGCACTATTAAAACGCTGGAGATACCTTTTGTTTTACAAAAAGAGATTGACGACATTTCATACTTAGTAAACCACTCTTCATCCTTTGTTTATGTTCTGTAGTTGTGATACTTCAGTTCTTTGGTTTTGTTGATCTTTTACAATGTTTGTCATTTTTGGATATTCTGCCCCCAACACAGAATAGAATGAATATTTTTTCTTGAATCATGTCCATTTGCCAATAGTAAAGAGTGAATCTGGTTTCTAAACATTCCTCTCATTTTGCTGTTTCCTTGTCTGATAATACAGATACGGTGTAGCTCAATTAGTAACTCTCTATTCCAGAAAAGCTGGATGCTGCTTTTGGAGTCATTGTTGAAAACATGGGGAGAGACTGGAGGATGTTTGCCAGAAAGTTAGGCATTACTGATGCCAAACTGGACCACATTAGGGAAAAACACCCATTCAACATGGAGGAGCAGGTGAGAGAGGTTTTGAGAGTGTGGCAGAAGACCAAGGGAAAGGAAGCCAAGGTCATGGATTTGATAGAGAAACTTCGCGAGTGCAAGATGAACCTCACGGCTGACTTTGTAGAGAAAATCTGGACTCAATGAAAAACTTCTGCTGAAAAAGGTGAAGTTTTCTTTTGGCTTTTGGAGCTCTTTGTTCCTGTTATACGTTTTAAACACGACATGATCAAAATGTCTATTTGAGGGCTTAACTGTAATGTTCATATTGGTGTACAATTCTCTGTAAATATAAATTCAATACTTGAATGAAACCTCTGAAGAAGGCTCCACAGCTGAAACTTAGTGTTTGTTTTCTTTACCTTTCAGCATGGAATGAAGCTTCACCTGTTCCTTTGCACCCTACGTATGCTGACGCCGATCCCTACTCAAATGTCTAAATTCGGTATTTATTTCTTTATCTCCTAAAGGTAACAAAATTTAGGTTTACACATCCTGGATCTGGTGATAAACAGGTTTCACAGGTTTACAGGAGTTTACAGGTATGGGGAATGCACACTCCAGGTGGTGCTGTTGTGCAGGATTCCCTTATTGTTTTCTGCACAGACCTTTCACTTTTTCAGTTTAACAGCAGAAAATGAAGAGAATAAGAATGGTTGGACTGGTGCTCTATTGCCTCATTCTCCATGTGTCTTCAGCCGATTCTTCTAAATGTGGAACATAGCATTGAACTGTTTCCATTTCCAAAAGCAATATTATGTTTTTTTTAACAATACATTCATTTTAATTTCTGTGATTAAAATAAAATAATCATGCACTTTGAGTATGTTTTATAAATTTTTTTTTTTCTTACTGTTTGAGAGTCTAAAGCAACCAGACCTGGAAGATTTAATGTCTTTTACTTTGGCTGAATGTATTCCCACATGTAGAGATCCAGGTAATATTGTAAATTGTGTTCCCGTTACATGTGTCTACAGTATATATAATCTTATTCATTTTATTAATTAGCGTTTAAACAGTTTTTAAAACATAATTTGATACCCTAACTGTATGGTTAGGATAAGGATCTGTTCATCTGCAACAGAGTTTGGTAATTATCCCATTGATGTCACTTTAGTGATACTTTATTATATTCAATCTACAGTATGTTATCCATATTTATAAATGGCATTTGCAATCAATAATCTAAAGTGTAACAGGATTAAAGTGAATTTCCCTGTGCTCCTCCAGCAAGCAGCTAGCTATAAGGAATATTGTACATTTTGTAAAATGGATAACGTAAGTAAACTTTAAATTTTCATTGCAACAGAGTCCTGTTAAATTAGTACTGAAAAAGAGGTTGATGCTTTATTTAAAATTGATTTTCAGGCAAACAGAACAAACAGATGGTTAGGTCTGCCAGATCTTCAGTCATCACTTATAGACTGCCATGAACTGATCAACTGTAATTACCATACAAATATTGTGGTAATGTATAAATATCAACAAGATATCAAAAATGTGAATTATTTCATCGTGCTCTGGTTTCTGAGTTAGTGTTTTCAAATTAGACCTTAAATATACACCTCTGTATTCCACATCTCTAGAATTAAAATGAGGACATGAAGTTCAGTGTCAGAAAAATCCAGTTTCACATTTTAGCTGCAGACTGAACAGGATGTCAAGATTAGTAATGGAGGAGCAAGAAAGGGCTGTAGGACTGCTGAGTGCCAGACTGTCACCACGTGAGGTTTCAAAGAGGATTACAAGCAGCTCCACACAACTGTTTCACAATGAGGCTTGACAACAGCCTTTAAAACACTGGGTATACAGTATCTTCCTACGCCAAGAGGAGGAGTTGAGAGAGGGAGGGAGGGTGGTTGTTAAAAGGTGGATATCCTATCACAGGAGAGCTGCACATCATTAGTGGATGTGATAATGGATAGGCCTGCGTTAGTGACGTTATCAGTGGGGTTACAGAATCATTCTACAGACCCCTCAGTTCTCTGCACCTTCAGTCACAGCAATGTGACTGAGTGTGTTTCCAGTCCATCGGTTTTCTTCTTAACTTCTTAAACTGCTTTTGTGAAGGAGTGGGATAGGATTACCCCGGACTCAAACACTTCTTTGATCAGTGAGGTAGAGCATTTTATGTTCTGAAATGGAGAAAACACACTTTTAAAAATAACACAGAGGCACAAGTAACTAATTTTAGGTCAGAAATTAAGCAAATCAATTTAATGCTTTAGCTGTTACAAATTATCCTGTCTTAAAATAATGCTGTGTTTATATTGGACAAATATTATTTTCACTTAAACACAAAGTTCAAGTTAATATTATTGTTTGTGGGACGCATATTAAAGTAATGTTTAACTATTGCTAACTTAATTTTAATAAATTAAAATTGAATAGATTACCTTACCACATGTAATTAAAATACAGAAATAAAAAAAATATTGACAGGACTGCTTTTGCTTGAGCAATTATGATCATGCTTGATTATTAATTGATTTATCCATTCAGTGTTATGTACCTTGTAACCTGTAGCCTAAATAATTCCATTTTATGTCTTAGTTGTAAAAATTGCAATTAATTCTTCACCAAAAAGTTTGAAAATAATTCTTGTGGATATCTTTCAACCCCTGTATAGACTATTAAAAGCTCACAGCAAAAAAAAATCTGAAATTAGTAAGGCATCACCACACAAATATACTGTTTGAATATTCCCTAACCCCCCAAAAATCCACTAAATCGCACCCCCCTTTTCCTGCAAGACAGGAACCCAGATGATCGCTCCAAGCTGTAAAAACATATTTTAACAGCTCAATAGACCTTACATAAACAGAAAATTTGAGGTACTGCAGTCTTTTTCTACACCACCATTGCAAGGTATTCGCCTAGAGAAAGACTAAAGCTATGTTTATACTGGTGACATACAATATATACCTAACTTGGACAGACTGAAGTAAGCAAGCTAAAGGCAGTGCCATTTAAGTAAAGAATGCACTAGATTTAGAAACAGCTTGGCAACTGGACAAAACAAAACAAAGAAGTCAGGAGGTTTGAGTGACATCATGACAAGTTAAAATAAAACATAGAGATTTTGGTATAAAAAAATAATATGGTAAGATATAACGTATATACAAGATGTATATATACGCATGCATATTGTTCCTATATTGAAACATATCTTATTCTTGACTTGATCAATTAAGTACTAAATCCAGTAACCTTTTAAACAAAAAACAAATCAAATGTACTTTAAAGTGTACTTTATAGGTTTAAAAGAAGCATTTTAGTATGTGAGTACAAACATTTAATATTTTATGGATTATTAATGTATGTAAGATCAATGTTCTTTTCGCAAGTGAAATAGCTGTCATTTTTTGTATTATTCACATAAGGGGCTTATCTATTCTTGAAGGATAACACCACAAGAAGTCAGCCTAGTCTGAAGTAATTATTGGTTGCACAGTAATGCTATTTGCAGTCAGTTCAGTAACTTGTTTACTGTCAGTGATAACACTGTGCATTTAACCTTAAATGAGTGAGTCATACTTGACTGAAAACCATCTTAATGAAGCTAAGAAGTCACTGCTATTGTATATTAAGTTATGCAGTTAAGGACAACTTACTGTAATTATGAAATACAGTATGATTTCTTGAAACACTGTACGTTTGGAGAGGTATTTTATTACTATTCATTCTATCCTAAGTTCCACATAAAGTCTAACTGTTTAATGTTCTTTAATGCATAGAAAGAAAAAGCTTATTAGCACTGCTAACTTTAAATGTTACAGCCTTTTATAACAGAATGCCTGTCACTCATATTGGAAATAACAATCTATAACAAAACAGTGTTTTTGCAGGGCAGTTATGTATCAGTGATCACTTTCCTTCATGCTGGAAATGATTACATACAGTAAATGTTTCTCAGTTTCCAAGAGTCTGCCCAGCAGAGTAATTCACTATGATGTGAACAGATAAAATGCTAGAAACTCAATGTAAAAATTAAGAAAGGTAAACTTCATTACCTTTACAGAACAACAGATAAAATTCTGGCAGCCGCAAATAAGATTAAAAGTAGTCTAAAAAACTAACCATGTAATGGTCCCTTTAGGATAAATAATGGTTCTCATCTCTCATCCTAAAAAGATCCCTTTTTTCTTCTCATTTTCATTCACAGAGAACCATCGCTTTTAGATCTTATTTAAAATTTAATTCCTGTGGCTAAGGATCTGCGCCTGTGGCTAGAAGGTTGCCGGTTCAAATCCCGCAGCCGGCAGAGGAATCCTACTCTGCTGGGCTCCTGAGCAAGGCCCTTAACTCCAACTGTGCCGTACAATGGCAGACCCTGCGCTCTGACCCCAGGCTCTCTCCCTGTCTGTGTGTCTGTGTGTCTCATGGAGAGCAACCTGGGGTATGGGAAAAGATCATTCCTAATGCAAGAAATTGTAAAGGGTTAATAAAGTGGTGATACATATATATATCCAAGTCTTCTCTTATTTTTGTCATCAGGAGATGCTGGAGTCCTGTCTTGACAAACTTTGAAACAAATTAAAATTCAATACAATAACCTTCTTTTGTGCTATTTATAAGCTTAAGCCATCTTCCAGAAGAGCTTGGGACCTCCCTGCATTTTAGTCCTGCCCACATAACTTCCATGTGATTGTGTTGTGATTGTTATTGTTATAAATTCATTGTGGTTTAATGGAATAAAGTGAAGCATTTGTAGGACATCACACCAAGTTGTAAAAAGATGTTGACATTTGTGAAGTCAATGCATCTTATCTAGCATTATTTTAATCAAAGCATCATTTATGGATAGTTGGCTGTGTTGAAACTCTATATTCCACAAATGCAGAGCTTTAGGGAAGATACGTTTTCTGCAGATTTTAACAGAACAATGCTGCTCTTCCACGGTGTAGCTCTGTGTGGTAATACTGTCCTGAAAGCTCTGTCTCTGCACTTGACTCAGCAGAAGGAAGTGGTTGGTGGCACAAGTTAATTCTTCAGTTGGAAATTAGTTGGTAAATGTGGGAGATAATCCACTAATCATGCTGCTAGTAAATGGTCACTTTGACCAAATCTGTTCTTCTCTAGTATGGTTACTGTGTCACAAATCTCATTTCTGATAATGTCATTGTTCACATTTCTTCATTTTAAAGAAGGCTCAATTTCCATATCTGAAGTTGCCAGTGAATCAATGTGTTCCCTCATTTTGTGTTCAATTTTGCACTGTTTATTACAGTACTCCCTGCAGCTGTGTCAATGCCACGCTTCTGTAAGAAGTTATACAATATGTCAACTTTGGGTATGAATAATAAGGCAAAAAAATCCAATTAATGCAGGAAATCAAGGTCATCCAAGTGTTTGGATAGACCATATGCTTCACTGACTGTTTTTCTGTCCAAGCCAGATTGCTCTCAACATTTTTCCATGCATTCCCTTAGGGCATCTAAATTCTCCCAAACAGCACTGTCAGTTCTGCCTTTAAAGTTCCAGTGTGTCCTGCTGGGCCTTGGAATTAATTTGCTGGTTGTTTTAGCAAGAACAGAATATTTTTTTCTGGAACAGAGAAAAAAGTAGCAAAAGCCAAAAGATCAGGAAAATGAGCTTTCCTTTTCCATGTTCATCATTGCTGCTGTTTCAAGATCAGTGAACAAAACATATGTGGGGATATGTTTTGTACCTAATGAATAGATTAGGTACTGGGGAATGTAGATTTTGTACCTAATGAATATTTCAACTTGTTATGGCAGCAGTATTGAACAATCAATTTGCTTCACACTTTCAGCGCTTGTAGCATAGGCATTAGTGCAGTGGACAGATGTACAGTGTATTTGTCATTATATAAAAAGTCCTAAAATCACAGTATTGTCGCTAACTTGGTCTTGGAGGAAATGTCTATTGTCTCCCGAAAAGCAAAAATAATGCTTTAGAGATGCTCCTTAACAATTTCCTGCCTACACACTTGAAACATACAACCTAAATGTCAATTCAAGGCTTAGGATGCTCCTTTAAAATAATTAGAGCTTTTAAATGATGTTGTCATTTTAATTAGGAGTCTCCATCGCACTTTGTTTTGAAAATATCCCAGAACACCCCCGGTGGTCTCTTATGTTCATTGTGTAGAAACAGTCCTTCGCCCAGACCAAGTTGTCCTGCTGGTTATATTGTGTTTAAGACTGTTAGCCTTGCAGCATCGCACACTGGTATAGGTGATACACACTCTCTTTGGTGTCAAATCCTGAGGAACCGGCTCCACTGGGATATGTCAAATGTGATGCTTTCCATAAACTGGCAGAAGGCAGCATTGCACTTTGTCAACCAAAAGAAACACAGATTCGTCCTGGTAAGGTCTGGCAATATCTGTGAATTATGGCATGAAGCAGGAATAGTAGAAATGAAATCCAGACCCAACTACCCAAAAGCAAATGACTGTCCCCACCTAATCAGTTTGTACCTGCAGATTCCTTCTTTCTCTCCAGAGTTAAGATACAGGAGTTGTAATAATAGAAGCCAAAGAAGTCTTCGTAACCCTTCTAATTTAGTCTTGTCTTTAATTGCCATGTCTTTTAGTATTGCTTCAACTCAAGAAGCAATTGAGTGTGCTATTTTCTAGCTATTTATACAGAATGTTTTACGATTCCGGAATCCCCTACACTTTGGTCCTGCCCACATGCCTAAACAAGGTGGATCTTTACCCATTTAATTCTATGGAACTCAATGTATAACAACATAACTTACATAAATAACCACAACTTCTAAAACCAAAGAAAGATAAATGTAATTGCACCAAACCATATTCAATTGATTCCAGGGTAAATTCTGCTTTTGTCAGACTTCTGGAATGAGTGACATTCCATGCATTCTTTACATTCTTTACTGGTACCTGTAAAAACACATCAGTCTGCTTCTAACTGTGATTTTCAAATAGCAGTGGATGTGAGGGGTGATAAAGGGATGCATTGACAAATACTCTAGATTGGAATTTGTGGAGGAGCCAAGTTCACTGCTGTTATACACACAGTACGTAGAAATATGTGCAGGGACTACTATATTTACATATAATTAACATCTTTGTGCTGTGTATTGGTAATAATTGTTGAAGTTATCATTTTCTTTTTTAATAATGCATTAATGCAAATGATCAAATACTAAAGAAAGCCTTCAGCATAAATTTGTTTAAAATTGTCCATGTATTACCATGCATGTTTTGTATTAAAAAAGTAATAATGGTGAAAAACATACACATGATGGAACATAGAGTATGTAGCTAATGGAGTGACATACCAATCTTTTGTGGCTGTTTTAAAGCAATGCCCTCTTTTTCTGTGTCTATATCAGAATGTATAAAATGCTGTAAAACCTGTAACAGATTTATGTCTGATCAGGCTTTTTCACCATATCCACTGGGAGGTTTCTAATGGCAAGTGTCCAGCTGGTGAATTAGATGCACACTATTAATAATCACAGGCAACACATCTGCTGAGACAGTGCCATCCTTGTCTCCCCAATAAACTGAGTAATGATAGAAGCTAAAATGCAATACGTGAAATATGCATGAGGCCTTTTGTTTTCCTTGACATTTTATTTTACTATATACTTGGGATCAAATAAATACAATGCTCTAAGTATAACATCAAACCATCCATCAGCCAATGAAAAAACAAAACAGCCCGTTCAAAGTATGCATTTCCCATGGTCCTGTATACTCAAGTACAGTTATGCGATCACTTGAAATATAGATGTTAAAATATCCAAGTTATGAGCGAAGTGACATAAACACTTTTTGAGGTGTACATACATATATATGTATAGATATTGTACATGATTGTGTATTGCATGTGCTGCACTTGTACATAAAAATTGCTTAACTCCTTAAACTTAAATTACTTTCGTGATCACAGCACAAATGCTAGTGATGAAAGGAGGGGGTGTTTGTATGCACAATATATAATTAAAAATTATGTAGCCATGCTGAAAGTTGTATAACACATTGTGAGTATTGCTTTCAGCACAATGAGCAGGATATGTATTATTGTGCTTCTGTGAAACAAAACCATGAGTCATCACAAGTCAAACTTAATGAAAGTTACTGTATTCCCAGAACATATACTAACTATAAAAAACATCGAAAGTTACAGGTTGATTTAAGACATGGATAACCTGTGTGTGAGTTGTAAAATATGTTATTTAAAACAAAAAGATTTCTATGCAAATAATGCCACTGTTTTCCATTTTCAACTGTATATGATCACATCCACTACCAGCACATTTCAGCCAAGAGGAATGCACTTCATCCTCAGTAGAAGCCAGAACAAAGGGTGTTTATTTATTTATCATGATCTTTGTCTCAAAAATGCTGGTCTTGTGTTTCAGTAAGTGGTGGGCTTTTGATATGTGCAGCATATGCTAAATAACATCTTCTATAAGGAAAGCCCCCTAGAAATATAAATTAAACATCTATTTTTGCCTTACTGGTCTTCTTTACTAATAAAGAATGTGGGGGAACATTTTCGTTTGCTGTATTCTATTTGTTTTGTGCATCTTCTGTGACCAGTGCATTCCTTTTCATGCAGCAGCTGGTAGGTGTGAAAAAGCAGTCTTCTTCTATTTATAAAGAGGAGGCAGAGAGAAGGAAGTGAGAGGGCATGGGGCACTCTGCTGTTCTGAAACGACAGAGTCAGGAGTTAAGTCTGGTTAGAAAGCGCCAATCTTCTCCACTCCTTTTGGTTCGTCCATTTACTTGAATAAAACAAATGAATTATGGAATAGGGAGGGGACTGGAAGAAAACAATGAGCAAGAGCCCTTTGTGTGAGAACTAATTTTAATACTTTTTTTCTCATGTTTTAATGTTCTGATGTTCTTCTATCAGAAAGTCACAGCCTGTATTTCGGGACATTTTTAATGAAGCACTTCCCAGAAATCCATGCACTCCCAGTTAAAAGCACAACTGAAGTCCCATCTTTCCCACAACCATACTGCAGTTATTGTCACTTTGTGGATGCACCAGAGGGCTTTAAGGCCGTTATATTATCCTGGTAAATTGGGAAAAGAAAGGAAAATAGAACACAACGAGGTGTGGAGAGCTTAACCTTTGACCTCCATCTATTCAGAAAGGATGTTCATGACTAATTACAGTAATTTAGAGTGATAGGTCCCTCAAGGCAGGGGGAAAGGCTGGGGTCAGTGAAATGACTAGGGGTGTCAATATGGTCAGGTAATGGTAAATTATTTAAATGAAACAGGAAACAGTAGTATTAGTAATCTGAGTGCTTTATGGTATAAAGATTGATTTCAAACATATTGTTTCTTATTAAATAACTTCTGGCCATGTAAGAATATAACAGCTAAAAACACACCCCAGACAAAGCCATAAAATAAAGGCTTGCATCTTAAACAATTGATTGACATTTTCATCTTTTTCAACCCTTCCTGTCTTCAGTCTCATGTGGGCACATTTCTCTTTGACAAAGAAACGTCAGTATAGTCTTTAATTATTCACGCACGATGGTTAGAGGCTGGTACAGTATATGGAAAAATGTGGGCATAATTTTAAAAAAGCCCTTTTGGCTCCGACCATACAGTACATCTCCAATGGCTGCATGAATGTGAGACTGTGAGGCAGATTTTAGGAAGGAAATAAACATTTTAGTCGATTTTAGTAAGAAAATAAAAAAAAAGGTTACAAACAAAATCAGGCCATTAGGCCCATCTAACTCAATTGGTTACTAGTAGTCAATTGGGGGCAGTTTACCTGACTTCACTTGATTTTGGAGGGGGTATTCCCGTATTTAATTCCGGGGATAACCTCAGAGGGCGCTGCAGTTTGGAAGTGGATACTTCCCAGCGCGCAGTGCACGTTGGGAACGTCACGCAGTGATTTATTGGAGAACAGGAAACTGGAGATAACGAGAGCCGAGGCTCCAGCACGGAAAGGGAGAGAAGTAGTTCTGACAGAAGAGGACGACCAAACCGGGGTTGAACCCTGTTACATTAACGGGCGCTGGATGACTTCGGCCTCGGGCATCCCGGAAACAAAGGAATCCGGGACATCTGTATTTCCGAACTGAGGATAAATTGGGATTTTTATCGACTAAGGAGTTTCAAGTATCCCCTCTGCTTCTCACTGCTCCTCGGATCCCTTGGAAAAGGAGTCTGCTTTTCTTCTGGGCTGGTGACGCGGCTGAAAGGAGAGACCCTCGACAACAGAGAAGCAGCGAAGAGGAAATACTGTACCAATTCGATGTTTTCTGTCCGGCGTCCTCCTAGCTGTTTGCGATGGCTCCCTGGTTAATAGAAACTGGATTATAACGCGTTGCGGGCCCGATCGCTGGTTGCAGCTAAAGAAGATAAAAATTGCAGGATTGCCTTAGTTTACATCTGTTTTCCAGGAGCGTTTGATATTATTATCCCACTAACACTGTGGGTATTTGTAGGAGGTTATTATGATTGGCTGTGATCGTTATATTTTACCTTAATAAGGTAACTTAGTTGTTTTTTAGCGCTCGTAGTTCTTAAAATACATCATTAATTCAGGAAGTCACGGGAATCCAAGTCTCTTTCGCTCTTTCGGGCCTTTGGGATTTTCTTTTTTGCCATCTGGGTAGCTGTTTAATATTTTATTTTACGTCTTTGATGGATTTATTACTGTTGGATGGCTTGGAGGATACCTGATAGCACTTTAAATATTGTTTTTCGTTTTTTAAAAAGCTGCTAATAACAATAATCATAAAGGATTGTATTAACAAGCTCATACAAGAGGGGAAAGTGGAATTGACAGAAGATATTTCCTCCTCTCTGGCAAGGTAAACAGTGTTCTTTGTGTATTTATAAATATGGAGGGAGACAGCGGTTTCTTAACCCCCTCGTTTTCTATTGAAAAGTGTTCCTTTGTTTTAGCTAAGCATCCGACTGTAACGCCTGCACACTTGCAACAACAGAGGGTTACTTTTTCTAAGTTTTTTATTTATTTAAATTGTTTATGAATTTGCAAATACAGTGTCTGATGCAAGGTGAGTTAGCTTTCTTTATGTAAGGCTTCGAGATCACGCAGCTCCATTATCGTGCTGTACAAAGCCTTTAAATGAGCAGACACCTCTAAGAGGGCAGTGGAAAACTTAATTGCTTGGTTACCTACTGGGCCTCTGGCTCGCGAATGGAACTAATCAATACACACACACAGTGCGTCACTGGCGCACAGTAAACTGTTGAATAAGCGCTTTTCACAAAACTGTTACAGCTTTTCCTTCATTCTGTTACTCCAGACGAACACATCTGCTCTGACAGGTAGCCGCCTCCGCTTATTTTTATCATAAAGGGTGCAGAGCATCATTTTTAGACCGAATAATGTACCTATATAAAAAGACCCTCTCCGCTTTTTTTAAACGAGTTTAATATACAGTAAAACTGGTTTCATTTGAATTCCATTTTTTACATTTAAATTGGTTTTCTTTCACAATAAAGGCCAATACTTTATAAAAACGAAATTAGAATAGGAGAATTGGCAGCTTAGTTCTATCCAGCGTATGCTGTACCAATACTGCACAGGAAGGATCTTGGTTGTTTTTCAGGGGGTTGGAATTCGTAAACATTGAGTCTGCTCGAGCTGAAAATATTTCCCTGTGGTGACACATTGTGAGTTTATGAAGAGAAGACCAACGTGATTATTTAAATTCTGCGCTCAATTTATTTTCTTCCCAGTAGAAGAACCAAATATTTTAAGTCAGAGGGTTTTTTCCTGTTTATTACTCTGATGTCCTTTCTGATGATTTATTTGTAAGACATAAACTTCATTTTGAGCAACCAATAGACAGAAGTATGTATCTCTTTAAAGCGTGTGTCCTAAGTGAATGATCATGAATTATCCCAGTACATTAAGCTTGAAAGCCTGCATTTCTAAGTCACTCCAGGCATTCTTTATGCAGTCAGTAATGCATTTAAGATAATTTCCAGGACCACAGATCTTCCACATTATCAGTTTAAATGGATACAGCACTCTGTGTCAATGGAAAACTAAAAAATAACTTATTGATAACAGATATTGAAGTGCCTAAAAAGTATTGTCCAGATAGATTGTCCTTTTTAATTTTCCTCACAAATTGATTGACATTTATGGGTGTACTTTGTTCCTGTCTGTGTGTCCTCAGACCTACCCGTTCAATAGCTAATAAGTAGATAATATTAACCTTTGCCCCACGCTGTGTATCTTTGTAATCAGAACATGTTTTCTGAATAAAAACACCCATACTCCTTAGTTAAGTACAATTAAACTGCAAATTGTTGAAAGAGCTGCTATCATTAAACCAATAGAAGAATGTTGACATGCAAGTAAGTGGGATTGACTCTTGTGTAAGTGCTATGTTGTAAAGGGATATTATTCTGATTTCTATTTTTGACAGTGCATTTGATAAACGAAAACTAAATGCCTTTAATATTAGGAGCTCTATATCTGATGGCCATAAACGTCTTCCTGAGGACAAATTGCCCAGTGTTGGACATTTGGTTGTAAGGAGCACTGAGCTGAACACAATGGTTTCTGACATGCAAGCCATAAAAAGCAAGTGCCTTTAGCACTGAATGAATGTCTTCAACTAGGGATTTTAAAAGGCATTGCTCTATTGTTTACTGTTTTTTTTTTATCCCACATTTTGTCTGGAGCTTGACTGGTAATTCCTGTAATGTATTGCAGAATGTCATAGATCTTGACCTGGTTGTGACATTTCCTGGGACTTAACTACAACAAAAACCCTGGAAAATAAAGTTGTAATAGTAAAAGGCGGTCAATCTGCAGAGCCTAGCTTTTCATTGTGCAGCGGTTGCTATGGCTTTTGTTTTTATCCTGGTGTCCTAAATTGTGCTTCGCTTCTGCAGAAACCTCAACAGAAGGTCCAGTTCTTTCAAATTAAGATGTGCTGGAACCGAAGTCCGCGTCGGGGCCACTGCTTCTGATTTGAAGAAGGCTTGACCGGGGTGAGGGTAGTGCCAGTGTACCTTGAGCTTTACTTACTGTGCCCTCCTCCTCCAGATGATGTGCGAGGTGATGCCCACTATCAGCGAGGCTGAGATCCCGGCCGGCGGTGGGGGGGGTCGAGGCTCCGGGTCCCCCCTGCAGTCGGACTCGGATGGGCACTTCGAGCAGCTGATGGTGTCCATGCTGGAGGAGCGGGACAGGCTGTTGGACACGCTGCGAGAGACCCAGGAGAACCTGGGCCTGACGCAGAGCAAGCTGCACGAGGTCACCCACGAGCGGGACTCGCTACAAAGACAGCTCAACACGGCCCTGCCTCAGGTAACGCTCCCAGAGCAGCCGGAAGGGCAGAAATAATGCACTTTCAGGTTTCTCCCATCGCTGCCTCATTTTCAATTAAAACAACCCCACAGTGGTAAATTCCCCATTGCCCAAGATCAAATTCCACATCTTGCATTGCAGCCCGTAAGGTTGTGTTCTTTTATCCAGATTGCTGCTGGTTGTATTAGTGTTGGATTATACTAATGTGACTTTTTATTTTGGTAAGAATTTACAGGGATAATTGTGGCTACCTGTTGCATTTCCATAGTTACAGGGAAAATATTCTTTTAACATTCAAATAGTGTTTTTGTGGTAGTTGCTTATGGTTGAGAGGAAGACATGCATCTGTGGCTTCTGTTGGAGGTTAAAAACCATATCATTAGAAATATTACTAAACCCTTTTTATCTGGAATTAGTTGTACTTATTAACAGTTATATAGGTCTTGCCTTTGAGAGTCCAGCTTCCCTTGCTATTAATTACAGTAATATATGCATTTAGCTTAATTTTTCATTTTTGTTATGTCGGTACTCCTGTACAATTGCCAAAGTTTCCTAATTGTATTTTTATATCTACCGTTCATTTCTTTAAAGTAATTCCTGCAAGAAATCATCAATACTGTATGTGGATTGAGTTGCTGCTTACCTCAAGAACAACGAAACTGGTTTATAACTGGTTTAAAATTGTTGATGAATTACTGTTGTCTTTAATTGTTAAACTGAAGACCTGCTCCATATATTACTTGAAACCTCTTCAGTGAAAGACAAATCTCAACTAAGTTTTTAAGAACCATATTTTAACTTCTGTGGTGTTTTATAGAATCAGTGTTTTCACTAAGCAGTTAAGAGTGTGTATAACTGGCAATGTTTAACTGGTTTGTTGTACACATTTTACTTGGCAAATGTCTTCTCAAAGAGATTTGATATTTTACCATGTTGAAACCACATAGTAGTTTGAACATCTAGGCCTCTTTAGTGTGCATTTTAATTTAATTCCATCCTTCACCAGTGGGTAACATGATGCGTAACAGAAACCATGAAAGTTAGTAAAAATGTAGATCGTCAACCTGCTTCAGTCTCTCACAATGGCATTTGAAAATAATAAACTCTTTGTTTGAGACCATTATTTTCCATCAAGTTATGCTTTCGGCTTGTTGACGTGACCTGTTAACCTTTGTACGTGTTGTAAATTCATGTGATAGCATGACAACATATCTGTATGTGTGGGCTTGTAATGATGTGTTTTTTTTCCTGTTGTTTTGTCTGTTCCATAAAGGGAGGCTTTCAGGTGTGCTCTTGAATACCTCTTTTATGTTGTCTTGGTTATTGTTGTACAGCTTTACTTCAGCAATGTAAAAACGTAATATCTTTTTGTTTAAAGAATGAAGGGTACGTTTTATTACATGACGGCAGAAAAGTACTTTGGATCTGTACTAACAATAGACTTATTTTTTACCAGAAGATATTTGCCTCACATTTACAGTTGATGAGTGAGCTTTTGTGTGTTAGCTCTATGGAATTTATGGACTTACACGAAGAATAATAAAGAAAAATCCACAATTTAATTCCATTTCTTTAATGTTTAATCATTTGGCCTGTTGGAAACCTTTACAGTAATCAGGGTGCAGAAAAGCCATTCATGTAACAGAAATGCTTTCTTGAGGATGTTTGTGGCTTGGATAGGGATAGTGTTTTTGTTGGCTTGAAGTGGCAATAAAGCTCTCCCTAATATAGTCTGAGCTGAATCCTACAGTAACTATAGCTCTGGCAAAATTGTATTTTGGTGTAAGGCCCAAAAAGGCAGTAATTGGGGGTGGGTTTAGAAATAAAACTGGTGGGATGACCCTTTTCTTTTTATTGATGGGAGCATCACGGGCCACTTTACAGCTGGGAGATCTGCAGCTACACAAGCATGGCCCTTGTGCCATTAGCAGGGGTACTGGAGCAGAAATGTTGTAATTAAAGGTGCCCTGTGGCTGTGGTCAGCATACAAAGAGGCAATCATCTGCTGGCCTGTTCTTAAGTTTCCGATCCAGCCTCTGTGGAAGTGGGAGAGCTCTCTGAGCAAGAGCTGCTTTGTTGACATTAGGGGTGCTCAGATAGAAACCACACACCAGGGAACATTTGGGATTAGTGAATCAATTAGTGAATGAAATTGCAGAATCCAGTGAATTAGTGAGTGTACAAACTACCTCTTAACAGGTAGGGTAACATTAAAATAAACTTGGGCATAGACCTTTTGTGGATTTTTGATAATACTTGTCTGCTTTTTAAACTGTGCTCATATTTGGAAGCTGCCTGTTCATTCGTGTTGACTATGATATAACAGGGCAAATTCCACCATTGTTTTACCCCTTTTTCTTGCATAATTTTGCTTATCAGCTATTTATGAAATTCTCTTTAGATGACCTTGTTTGTTAACTCTTTTTTTTTTGCCTCTAGGACTATTTGAAATGAGACATTCAGATTATTTAATGAACGAAAAAGTGCAGATGGTACTAATAGTGAGTATTGTTACAGGCTTTAGTAGAAAGCTGTAGTGAAGATACGCTGAGTTTCTATGACTGTGCAATTTTGTTTAACAGATGCGTGAATCATGGCCAATAACTACAATATTGTGTAGTTATGAGAAAAGAATGATGCTGTTAGGTTTTGGCTAAGAAGTTTTACTTAAATGCCTGGGATAAAACGAATTAAAAAAAAAACCCTCTGGCAACCAAAGCTATATAACAGCCTGAAGGTCTAGTCTTTTCAGTGGCCAGTAGCTAGTACCTCTTCATAGTAATCAGATATTCAGAATACAGTACCTTAGAAATGAGCACTGCTTCTCAACCCTCTTAACAAATGGCTGTTGTGAGTCTATGTGAATTATGAACTTAAAGCAGTATGGCTAGTGGAAATGTTGACCTTGTTTAAAACTCTGTTTATGCTCATTCATGTCTTTAGTGTCACAAAGTAGCCAGATAGATGGGTGGATTTGTCCTTATTCTTTTTATTCAGGATAAAACATTATTTGGTTCTGACGCGTTTTAAGGTGAACTGCAGTCCAAATTTCCTAGACCAGTTAATAAATCTCAATAAGAAAATAAGTGAATGGACAGTATTGCAAAACTTCACAAATCACTAATTAAGCACAAAATCATGATCTTTGTGAAAGTACTGAAAATCACCATCGTATTGCAACCTCTCGTCTCCCCACAGGCGAGAGCGAGAATTTTCTAGAATTGCGACATGATGCGGCCCTTCCTGCTCACTAGTTGCTGAAATGACCAATGTAATGCGACATACAAGCAAATAAGTATAAGTTTTGCAGCAGAACAGAAATGTTCCAACTTGCTCTGCATGCAGAGTCACCAAGTACAACAAGTGTTTGTCAGCAAAACCATCTCAAAGTTGAGAGCAATATTTCTATTGAATTAAGAAAGATGTGTTCACAAGTCTGTTTATTTACAATGTAATAGAGACGCTTCATGTTACTTCAGATTTTGTTGTCTTGTTCTGAACAGCAGAATATGACGCTGTCCATCCCTGGAAATTTAATCTATTTTGTGATGTAAATCTGAGTTTTTTTTTTTTACATTACTGTGTACATTTTACTTTCATTGTGGTTTGAAATTCACTCAGTCTAACCCGGAAA
Organism: Lepisosteus oculatus; assembly: GCF_040954835.1. Classification (NCBI taxonomy): domain Eukaryota; kingdom Metazoa; phylum Chordata; class Actinopteri; order Semionotiformes; family Lepisosteidae; genus Lepisosteus; species Lepisosteus oculatus. Next base: position 5,724,559 of record NC_090716.1, read on the forward strand.
TATAAAAACAGCATTTCAGGTCCCCTTTAAAATTGAGCTTTTCATTTACATTAGTTTAGAAAGAATGCAATAATGCTTGAAGAAATGGAATAATTCAGCACCGTGGTGTTTGAGTAGGCAATGTGCTACCTCAACATAAAAGTGTGTGTGGGGGGGAGGGGTGCTTTCCTGAAAAATGAATTTTCTGTCGTTAGTCTCCTTTGATTTAAAATGTAATTTAGTGCTGGGCCTGCCTGGCTCAATGTAATAAAGGAAGCAGAGAGTGCTACTAAATTCTTTCCTTCCTGCAGTGAGAGGTTTTTTTAGAATAGATAAAGTTATCTTACTCCTCTGAGAGTATAGCCATTGGGCTCAACTGCCTGGCTACACAGCAGTCCATTTTCTTTTTTCATGGGGAAGTGGCATACAGTGTGTGTATATATATATGGAATGCAGAATGGCATTCCAGAGCAGTCCGGCATGAAGTGTTATGTATGTTGAATGTCACGGGGATTGACGATGCAGTAGTTATTGTGAAGCCCAGGACTTCTTAGATTCAAATAGATTCACAAATGCCTTGTTTTCTCGTGAATTGCACAGAAAGAGTAGTTATGTAAACTGTGGGATTGCCGTGTGAGACTGTTTTACTGTAATGGGCCACAAGGACTTAAGCTTGATTATTTTGCTGTTTTTTTTGGGGGGGGCAGTAATGAATTTGAATGTAAATATAGTAAATAGGGATTAAGGCTGTATAATCCACTCTGCCCTACTGTCGTTTTAACCCACAATGTGCAAATTTTCATGAGCCTCCCCTGACTGACAAATTAAAAGGGATTAAATCTCGTTGAGGTCTGAGATTCTGCGTTTGTTTCTAACAGCACAGTGTGGTCTTTGTGCTTGTGAGAGAATAGAGCACACCTCATGTGATTTATTTTTTTTTAGTCAGAAGAGGGAACAGACTAATTAGTCTTGTGATGAGAGCTGAAGATGAAAGCAGGGTTTATGGAAAGATGAAAATGGGTTGTGCAGACCCCAATAAAGCAGTGCACATGTTTTCCCCACTGGATCGTGTGTCTGCCCATATTTCTCCATCTTAAATAGTTTCCACTTGCTAGAAATCGATCATGATTTGGGGCCCACGTCATATGCAGCAAGTTCATTCACGGAAAGCAAAAGACTATTCTTTCTTTCAGTCCCCGTTTTAAAACCCTGAAGTGAAAACTGTGCACCAATGTTAGAAATTGAGAGGAAAACCTACTGTCCTCTAGAAATGTGTCGTTATCAAAATAGATTCTTGTGAGTGTTGGGGGGGGGGGGGGGGGGATGTTAATGGCTAAACTTTAAATGGTTTCATGACTTGTAGTTTGTTGTGCTAATTGCAGCGGAATATTCTGAGCAGCCCTTAAGCATCTCAAGCTTGCAATGCATTTTCCATTTTAAATACATTTTCATGTTAACATCTGTCTCTCCAGTGAGCTTTTTATAAAATGTTAATTGTTTATCTGCTCTTTAAATTAACTGTAGGTTAGATCCTCACCTCCGGCTGTGTAAAAAACCAGCAACTTTGCGGCTGTGTTTTGGTGTCGGAGTGGAAACTCCTTTGTTTGACAGATGTGGTTTTGTCTGAAAAAATCACTAAGCAGGTCACAGGCTTTTGCTAATTTAGTTTTCATAAGCGTGTATTTAAGGCATTTATAGTTTCACAATGACTTTTTTTTGTTGAACGAGTAAATCAGATCCTGCCTAGACTATTTTTAGGTGTATAACTTCAATTGTTTGTTTTACCTTTGGTCACTTTGTTATTGAATATCCCAAGTTCTCATTCCCTCCCTGAAAAGTGTAAGACATCTGCTCTGTAAACTGCTCAGGCCTGGAAGGTTTTTCTTTCTTGGGGCAGACTGAGTAGTTCACCCTCCATGGATATTGCCACCAGAACAATCACTTTGCTGTGCTTACTGCATAAAATAAACATGAGGCGCTGCTGTTCTGGGGTGTATGATGTGAGCATGTTTCCTGAATTGCAGCCCTTTTACAAATCATGTTGAATTAAGGAAAGTATTCAAAAAAGAAAGTGAATGGGTACAACACAGAAATGGACTAATCCGAATACCTGAAGAAAAACTCTCCAAGAAAACATTTTTTGTTTATTTTAACTCCAAATCTGATTTCTGTTTCATAACATGAATGCGAAAAAAAAAATGGTTTCCGTGTTGTCTGTCCAGTACAGATTCCTGCCTGTGAGATTTCTGGCAGTAGTTACCTGGTTTTTGTCTTGAGAGTCATTTACTCTCGGCACAGTGTGGCGGCCCAGGCTGTCAAGAATAGTTATTTTCTTTCTATGGGCTGGTCACTTTTGTTTAGTAGTCTTTTTTATTTCAAATGTATCAGCTAGTCTGATGCACCACTGGAACTAGCAAGGTTGAAAAATATGCATGTTGAATTCAGATCCTTAGAACTGCATTTGTCAAAGGGTCTAGCTGCTGGTGGTACTTGGTCACAAAATCCATTTGCACGTGTGCTTTGGAAGAGTTTTTTTTTTTAACAGGATGGTGCACTACCCACACAACCTTTTCATGACTTAAGATTCTGAAACAGTCAGGTATTGCTTGCAGCCACATAATCTGCCAAAGTTAGCTGTTGGTCTTTTTTCAGACCTGAATTCCGTCACGGATTCTGTCATGATTTGAGTCATCGTGGCATGTCGGAACAGATATTCTATCTGGATTAATTAGAGAGCATTATTTTTGTTTCTCAATAAATTTCCGTTGTGGTTTAAACTCAAGGACTAAAAGACTGCTCTGTGTGACTCAAATACTCTCTTAAAAAGCTACCTGCTACTTGGCAAACCCCCCCTAATATTTTGACATTTTGTTTCTCTACTTTAAAGGGAAGGTGGATTTTATTTTTTTAATTGTGGAGAATTGTTTGTTGGTAAAGAAGCACCATGGCAAAAAATAACAGGTCAAAATACAGTTCAGGTAAGAGTTACAGAGCAGGCATTTTTCTTCAGCTGGCTGGCTGGAACACAGAAGTGCACAGTGCACAGAGAGAAGCTTCAAACACAGATGGTGTTTGTAATGTTGAATTGCTTTGAGGTTTTGTTTTTTCTTTTCATGTTCAACTTTTTTGCGTTTCAGCAAGAGTCCTAAGGAGGAGACTAGTATAAAAAAAATGCTGTCTGTTCAGTTGGATTTTCAGACTCTGCCAGTTTTATGAACAGCAAAATGCCATAACTGCAAATCATCCCATATGGTCACTTAATTTTGCCTGAAAGTTACTTTTCATGTGAGCTCAGCTGATCTTAGGCCTTACAGACGCTTTGTAGAAGACATTTTTTTTACTAGTTTTTGCTATACTTTTGTAAGGATCCTCTTCAAAACATCCTGTTCCAGTTTATAGTTTCTCTGGACTGTGCATAATGTCTGATCGTTAGATGGTACGTGGATTAAGGCTACAGATATCTCTAGACCTTTTTCTTGTTGCCACCAAGGACATTCTAGTGAACTGCTCTAAATGTGTTATATATGAAAGTTCATTTACAAACGCTGGGGCCAGCGTGGTTTGTCAAGACATGGACTGTATCGCAGAAACGGGTAGCTAACTGAATTGGGGTCCCTCAGATGGCAGGCATGCGATCGTAGTGGCGTTCTTGCTGTTTGGGGGTTGGCATGATCTGGGCGTGCCATGCCGATGAGCTGTGGGCACTGCGGCGCTCGGTGTGTGCACGACTCGGAGGGTTTTACCGAGTCGAGATCGTTCGCAGTTGCTGATTTAGCACTTGTGGGAGCTTTGAACGAACAAGTTATTTTAAATAAGAAAAGCACTTTTTTTCCCACGTGTGTAAATACGTGATGTGCCAAGTCTTTACAGTTATGATAGTAAATTGTTTTTAGTGGCCATTTGATACCTTTTTTTTCTTTGATTATTTCAGAAAATTGGAAATTCAGAAGCCCCTGTATCTGTGATCTTAATAGTATTCTCTGTACTTAACATTTGCAGTGTTGTGTTTTCAGCCATATAAGAACTGCAAAGTCCAATGGTACAAAAGATTTCACAAGATATAAATTAAGAAGTTGTGCGAAATTAAAACAATAAATCTACTGTACTGGAGTGACATACGGTATTTTTTTTTAGTTGTGGTCCAGCAGTTTGTGTGGTTTTAAATGTGCAGTAACCAGATGTTTGTTCTCGATGGCAAACTCATACTATAGTCTGTGTGCAATACTGCTCTGAATTGGAGCTCCCCTGTTCTACTTCTGCAGCCTCAACAAATATTCACTGATGTGAAAAAATTAAAAGGCAGAGGATAAAATAAACACACCTAGTGATGTATTTCTAGGTTACGTTGCAGATTTTCTCATTGTTTTTCGATTTTCATGCTTGGAATAAAAATGCAGAACCATTATAAAGACACTAGGCTCTAATGAGTGCCCTAGTAGGTATTGTTTGCTGTTGAAGCATAAAAACAATACATTTCTTCATTTTTATGTTTTTCTGGGGACTTCTTACTTTATTTTCAGGTATCTCTGCTGCAACGTTGTAATCAAAATACTGTAGCTTTTTTCAATATACACCTACTACATCGTTACAAAAAGATTCTAACTGAATATGTGAACTTTTACGAAGGTAGTGAAGGACTGTCTGGTAGGTAGTTGATTTGTAATGTAGAAAGGCACGTACCTGGATAACATCTGTGCACCGAAGAGCCAACACAAAACTGTCTCTCATTAGCTTATGTGGTTTCCAATGCATATTTTATGAAGGGGCTCTGTACTGTATTCAGTATACTGTACCTGACTGCACCAATGGCCGCGTAATGTATCCAAACAGAGCAGTAAGAAAGCTTGTCACTTTAAGAAGCAATGGATGCCTGGATGGGGTTTTATTTGTGTAATTTATTTATTAGGATGTCTGCGGGGTTGGAGAACAGTTAAGTATTCAAGAGACATTCACTTGGCAGATAACTGACCACAAGATCTTTAAATACCTCTTTATTTTAATGCTCTTAGCTTGAAAGTGATGGTACAAGCAAGCATACATGTATTTTAAGCAGGCTCTTGAGGCTTGGCTCTTGCCATTTCAACAAGCTTTTTGGAATCCTCAAGCCTGAATTGCCCATGCAATACTTCCTAATAAAATAGGAATCATTTTTAGGTTTGGACAGCCTTCTATTCTATACATATTTACTGTTAAACAGAACATTAAAATAATGTAGCCCTCTCATATTGCATATTATTAATTTTTATTAAAGAGAAAGGAGCCTGTTCCCTTCCCTGTATAAAGAAACAATTAGGGCACTTTTAAAATGTATGTCCTGTGACCCTGCTCCCATCAAGCTAGGAGGAAATTGATCCACAACACCTCTTCACTGAGCTGTCCCCTCCTCCTTCCTTTATGTAATGAATCCCTGGCTGCAGGGAAATAAAGGCTTAAGTATAGTATCATCTGTTGTACACAGCTGTAAATTTAATCCCCCCAGGAGAATGGCCATTGACAGAGGAGAAACTTGCTTTCGCTGGTGCCTCATTGCTGCCTCTTTTTGATTGCATTGTAATGGCTTGTGCCTGGAGACTGCAGACACACCTCTACTCATCACCCTCACTGGAGCTCATAGGTGACCTCCGCTTAACGGAAAGGGGCACATTCATCTGGGGTGCTGTTGCTGTATTGTCTTGGATGTGACGGACGATTTTTGTTTCTAAGCAAGGATACAGCAGTCCAACAAAATTAAGGTCTGTAATATACAAATAAAACTCATGATGTGCCTTTTTTTTTTTGCCAAGATTCATTTTTAATCCGGAAGACCTAGCCTCCTTCACATTTAAAACTGACAAAAAGCTGTTTTTGAGGGCCACATTATGTGTCTGTTCTCTTTTTATAAATAAAGATCACTTCTAGTTTTACCCAGAAGAAATATAGTACTGTGGTTCTTGGATCTCCCCCCATTAGCGACTTTCCAGTATAATAAATTAGACCCCACACTGCCTTTAGGAAGTGTTTATGTAGTGTTTTTTTTAAATACCCGACTTTAAAGTTTTTGTTGCTAGACATATGAGCTTGTACATCATTTCAGCTTGTGGCCTCTTTCACTCTCCAGACAGACCAGCTTTAGTGCTTTTAGCATTCCTCTTACTGTATCGTTAACACTTAAGCTGTTTTTTGGAAACTGAGTGGTCTTTAGTTACACATAAATTCAACCCCTGCACATGTGTTATTGTTCTGTAAAGTAGCTTAATAGGATTTTATTTTGAAAGTATTTTTATACAGTATTCTCTTATTTTAAAAACAACACATCTAAATGTGCATTCTATAGCTGTTATTGTGTAGTACCAGTCAAATGTGGTCTTATTTCTTTAAGAGCATGCAGTATTTTTTATACTCTTTGGATTACCAGGCAGGCCACTTCTGTAAACCACTGAGCTCTTCCCTAAAGTCTTGAAAGCAAACAGATTTGCACTCCAACATGCCATGAATAGTTTTTCAGTATTCCCTGCTGGCTGGGCGCCAAGGTCAGAAATGTTCCTTGAACTGAACTGCTGTCTCTGCAGTTCCCCTCTCACAGAGTGACCTGAAAAGAGATTCTTCTGCGTTAACATGGATAGGATTGGACTCGCCACAAAACTGTGTGGTAGTTCTTTAACAATATGATTAGGATTTACTTAGGTCTTCCTTAATATTAAATGTTGCATTTAAACCATGATCCATATTTTAATAATTTTATACCAATCATGGGAAGGATTATTACCGAATATGGATTTTTTTCAGGATTTACACTTGGCTATAAACTCAGACCACAGCTCAGATGTGCTTCAGCATGGGGATATATTGGCCATGTGTTGTAATGGCTAAATTATAAGTAGCCAGATGAATTGTGCATCTTAAATACCAATTTAGGGGACTCCGCTGTTTAGTTTACTGTTTTCTTTTACTGACTTTTCTGTGCATCCAAATGCTATTTGACTCATTAGACCTGTGAAAGGTTTCAGAACTGCTGTGTAATGTTTCTCAAGGGTTGGATGAGATTTCTGAGAAATCTGAATCTGAAATACCATTTCTTGAAGGTCAAAGAATGGGATAATTATGTATGTCTGGGGTTCTATTTTTTGCCTTGGATTAAACTGCACCAAAGTACAGCTCAGAACAATAAAGTTCTTGTTTTTGTGGACTGAATCTAAAAAAAAAACATAGCTGAGTTAGATCCAAATGTAAGTTTGGTAGGGGAAAAAGCAGATTTGTTGTATATTCTTAACTAATTCAGGGAAGTAAAAACAAGATTTCGTAAAATCTTACAAAACGTCTTAGTTATGTGAACCTGAAGAGACAGGAATGTACAAAGTGTGAGGTCTTGACTGTTCAGAAATAAAAATAAAAACTTGGTTACCTAAAATGAGTTGAATGGTTATCTTAAACATAGATGTGAAATGTATAGTGAAGTGAATCAAACAATTGCAATAACATTTAGGCTGTGGTATTTTTTCCCTCCTGTACCTGTAAGGATACAAATGCATCATAGTGTTGTGCTTTTGTTTCATTTTGTTTATTCACTACACAGAACTTGGGCGGAAAAATGGTCACATTCTCTGAGGTAGAGGGTGCGGTTAACATAGTAAAATAAATGCAACATTACACTTGGGTAATTGCACAGGAACTGGTGTTGCCTGAGGGTTTATATGTTCTGAATCCAGTACGTCAGCGCTGCTTCAACACTTGTGACTGAAAGCTTTCACAACAAGCTATATACCTGTTGACTTCAGAAAAACAAAGCACAACTTTCTGCACAATAGAGACTCTCCAAAACGCCAAGAATTTTACCCTTGCACTTTAAGGCATTGAGTATGAAATATCCAAAAAGAAGCATTTTTTCTGATTAAATATCTGTTTTTGAAATGTGTTAAATAGCTGTAGTGCTTTTACTTTTTGTAAAACATGAATTCTAAAATTGTGCAGCCTGGTTTGTGTGTTGTGCATGCAATTGCAACACCCTTTACAATTTACACGTGGTTGTGTGTTATTTTGTGATCTTTTGTGGTTTCTGTGGCCTTCTTAATTGTTTAAAGAGACCTTGATAATTGTTCAGTAACTAGGCTATCTTGGTTAAATCCATCCATTTGGGGGAAAAAGCAGCAAGAAGCAGACAGTCCACAGATTTTCTTGGCACTCTCTGTACATGATAATGCAAAAAATAACATTTTAACCCTATTTCTAATCACAGCTTTCAGATCTTATTTCCACCTGAGAAATATGCCCATACTTGTTTGTATTTAGCTTTTTTTCTTAGAAATGCCTTTTAAAATACTACTGTACGGGTGGTCTTTTCTAGACTTAGCTTTTGCAGTTTTGTAGCTTCTCAACTTGACTATCTGTGGTACATTTTGTGCTTTCAGGAGTTTGCAGCGCTTACTAAAGAACTTAATGTATGCAGAGAACAACTACTTGAACGAGAAGAAGAAATTTCTGAATTGAAAGCTGAAAGAAACAACACACGGGTCAGTAACTGCTTGTAAATTTTAACCAGGCCATGCAGTCAGCTTTTCATACAATAGGAAGTTTAAAGATGAATGCCTGCATGGATTAACCTTGAACTGATCATGACCTTGGCTTAATGAGTGTGGGTATGATTTGATGCATGTTCATCAATTTTGATTAGACATTCCATGGTAAAGGTTAAATGATGATCATAAGACATTCTAGGCACTTTGTATTCAGTCACCTTTGCTGACATGTCTTAAGAGACCGGTATCCTAAGCATGGATTTTGTCTGGTTTGAAAATATCGGAGGAAGATATAATTAGATTCCATCTGAAGCCAATCTTGGATTGACAGGAAGTTCTGGTGATCTACGAAGACGGTCTGGGACCCATTTGAAAGGGGGACTTGGGTGGGCAGTTCTGAGAAAAATCTAGCTACTAATTAGAGTATGGTAACTGTTGTGTGGATTGAAGACCTCTGCTTCAGCACTGTTCTTCAAGCACTTTTTGTTTACATACATACAGGAGCTATTTAAATATCCCAGTGTATTTAAGTATCCCATAATGTGTAGGAAGTGCAGCTTTGCTAGGCACTTAAATTGCAGTTGTGTAGGAAGGCTTTTTATACAGCTTCTGGTGCTGCCCTTCAGCTTAATTTAGTAGGTTTTATTTCGGGTCACTGGAGTTTTTATCCTCTTTTTACCGTGCATATAAAAATGAAAATCATGATAACAGATTTTGGAAGTCACTGTTCTGGCCACTGGTAGCATCCTCATGTATTTTAAATCCTGTTTGTGTGGCCTTTGTTTTTTATTTGGTTTTTGCAGCTGCTTTTAGAACACTTGGAGTGCCTTGTCTCCAGGCACGAGCGCTCTCTCAGAATGACGGTAGTGAAAAGACAAGCACAGTCTCCAGCAGGGGTATCCAGTGAAGTGGAAGTCCTCAAAGCACTAAAGTCTTTATTTGAACACCACAAAGCTTTAGATGAAAAGGTAATTCATGGCTTGATCTATATTGTATAAACCCCTTATTTGGTTATAAGAAGCAATAGCTTCTTCCTGATAATATGTATGGGGTTTGTGGTGGATGTTAATAAAATTTTGATGTAGTTTCAGTTATAAGTGACGTTACGTTAAACAGTTACAAATACATTCAGGAAAAAAGCTCTGCCGTATTAAATAGTTTTTTAAAATTCTATGACCTTTTTATTTTTTGTATGTATAGCATATTTTCCATTTGAAATATATTCTTTTATTTTAACCTTTACTACATGTTAATTTATGTGGTTGTGAATTATTTGTCCTTTTATCTTCCCTGTGGGGAAAACTTTTTATGGTACATGGATTAGATGGCCGATTTAACCATGGAGGAAAATGCGAAAATGTCAGTCTTGATGTCATTCATAGCTTCTATTGAATTATGTTCTTGAAAAAATTAGCATTTAAAATTTGGAATATGATTATAGTAGTCACTAATTCGATTTTAGTTTACATTGATGTGTTGAGGTATTAGCTTTTGTTTTTTTTTCCCCAGTTACTGTCCTAGATCCAAATCTGAGTTTTTATGTCTTGTGACCAGCTTCTGCTTCATGCAGCAGTTTGTTTTGTTTCCTCCCATGTTTTTCTTCCTTCATGCAATCTAGTACATGGTTAACAGTCTCTTTGCTTTGGCTTGTTAACATGTTTCCTGTCCAGGTAAGGGAAAGATTGCGTGTTGCATTAGAGAGATGTAGTGCATTGGAAGAACAGCTGGCGTCTTCACACAAAGAAGTAAGTGCCTGATCTTAATCACTCGCTTTAGTATTATCTGTAAATTTGATTTTAGGATGAACAAATCGTTTTAATGTGTGTATACACTGGGACTGATTATGTTGCTCTTAATAATATTGTTTACATTTGTTACTACACAGTAATTAAGAATAATCAGACCTCATCAGAAACATGTTGCTAAGTGATGGCGGTCATTAAATTTAATAAGCGCACTTACCTGTATGACCACTAGAAATCCACCCATAGGTTGAAAAATACAATTCATGACGATCTAGTTTAGCCAGTTTTCTTTTCTTTTTATGATCTGCTAATCGGTTCTAGTTTTTCCTTTATCTGGCACAACATCTTCATTTTATTTGGTTCTGCTGCAGCATTGTAACTGAAGTCAGTTTTCTCTGCAACCTGCTGTCCTGTTTCTTTGCTTTTAAATTTACAAGGCAAACAGCACTGTTTAAAACTCAGTTTGCATAGATTCTATCAAATGCAACACACCCTTAATTCATAGAGCTGTAGAGCAGGTAGAAGGATTAGAGAGTGATAAAGAATTAAAAGAATACAGGAATATTCCCTGGATCATACTCTGTAATAACAATGGAGGCTTACGTAATGGATTCGGAAGAATTATATACAAACTTCCTGATATCTTGGCATGTCGGATTTTGTGGTGGGATATTGTGAAACAATTTGGGCTATATAAAAGATTTTGAGCAAGGAAGTAATAGTGTAACCACATTTTGAATAGTAATGCCATCTCTCTTTCTCACGTGTGTGCCAGCTGAAGATTTTAACTGGTGGTTTAGTGAAATTGCCTTGTACGTTCAGCATCCCAACACATAACTGTGGTGCGAATTGCGGTTACAGACTTCACAAAGAGACTTTAAAAACACTAGCAGTTCCTAAAATACTATGTCTTTTAAAGAAAACCCTGTTGGTCTTTTTCCAACCTTACCAGTGATAAAATTTACAGTGTTATACTTGTAAATTATACTTTTTAAATTTCTTTTTTCATAACTCGAATGCATTTTTGTTGAATCACAGCTGATGATTTTAAGGGAGCAGAACAGCCAGAAGAAAGTATTTGTCGATGGAACAGTAGAGTTAAACCATGATGCTGAAAATACACCAAGCACAAATGGAAAGGTAAGGTTCTAATATTTCCATTTAAAACTCATAGCACTTTAAAGTTTATTTTCTGTTTTTTCTTACCATTTTTAATTGTTCAGATTTTGAGAAATAATAATCCTTGCAAAAGCAGTGATGATTAGTAATAGTCCTTAAAACATCTGTAACACCTGGTGATGAGCATTTTTAGTTTAGACGGATTTAGCTGTTCAGTGTGTTCAGATTGATAAACTGTAAGACAGTTGAGTGTGATTATTGAACAAGCTATGGAAATCGTTGTTAGATCACCGCGGACTATCTTCAGTGTGGTAAAAGAAAAGTCTTGATGCTCAGTGCAGTAAGTTTAATGCAAGTGTAATGCAAGTTTGGTGTCAGTTGGTGACCATAACTACTCTGCTGACTACCTTTTTGTAAAATTGGGAACAAGAGCTTTTGTAAGAAAATACATTAATTTTGCATTCTTATGAATTTCTGCTTGGCTAAAATAATGCCTTGCATGAATAGGAACAGTCCTAATATAGACGATAATATAGAACTAGGAAGAGCCCTTAAATGGGATTGATCTGTGGGGAACAGATAAGAACTCGTTAATGTGTTTTTGCTCCCTCTACTGGCAGTAATGTCACTAAATGATTAAAATTAACAACGTAGCCGAAGTGTCAATGGGTCATATAGAAATTAGTTCAATATAGTCTGAGCTCCTTCCCTACTTAATCCTTGAGTTCAACATATATGTACCTTTTTAATTTGTAAATGTTAGGTTCGGTCTACCCAGAACAACCACTATGCCTTATCCAGGGTACTGGGTTCAGTGTAAACATTGGTGGGTGTTACAATGGGGCAGCAGTGTGGCATAATGGCTGGTATTCTGGACTCCAGGCCAGGGGGCTGGTCAAAACCTGGATAGGATTTCTCCAGTGAATACTCTGATGTAAAAATGAATACTCTCCAAGTCATCATTCTGAATAAGTATAGCTCCATTGACTTATTTTGTCCAGTCAAAAAAAATAAAGTCTCTGTATGTTTCTTGGATGGCAAGCAGTCCTTATGCTGGGGTTGTAGCTTTCTTGTTAATTTGGACAAACAAAGTGGGGTGGGGAGGGTTGTGTAAAAATTAATTTCCCGGTAAAGGAAATTAAGCATTATTTGTTTTTGTTTTCATGCAGAGATCATCAGATGAATCTCTGAACCATGAGGAAGATCTTGCTAAAGTCCTAGAGCTTCAAGAAATAATAGACAGGCAGAGCAAAGAACTCAGTCAAATGAAGGAGAGACTAGCATCTCTCTCAAGCAAAGTGGTGGAACTGGAAGAAGATCTGGATACAGCTCGCAAGGATCTCATCAAATCTGAAGAAATGAACACTAAGTTTCAGAGAGATATCAGAGAGGTAAAACATTGTCTATTTGTTTTAAAGAACTAAAGTAGAATTCAAAACTTTAAAATAAATGGTGGCAGAAGGGTGTTATAAAGTTAAAAAGCATTTAGAAGAATTCTGAAATCTTAATAAGGTGTAGAATTGTTACTTTTGTTAAATGTTAAACAGGCGTTTTGTATTTTTTTGTAAGATTTGAGCAACAATTAGAATGTATGTACTCTTTTTTTTTATATGCTGTGATTTTGTTGTTTGCAAATGTGCGTGGTTCTTTCCTGCACCTTATCAACATTGCAGATTTTTTTTGTCTTTGAATCAACAGTCCATGGCCCAGAAGGAAGATATGGAAGAGAGAATCACAACGCTTGAAAAACGCTACCTCGCTGCACAACGTGAAGCCACATCTGTACATGATCTCAATGACAAACTTGAAAATGAAATTGCTAACAAAGAGGCGATGTTCAGACAGGTGATTAAAACATCATTTTGCTTTAGATCCCTCCGCCACTCTGCTCAAGTTAACTTTTCACTTATTTCATGTACTGTAGGCTGCCTACTGTGGGTGGGATTTATCACCCTTGATAAAAACTGTAGGGAAAGCATGATTTTAGTTATGAGCCTCTTCCTGTGGACTTCAGAGCATTGTGTGATACACTTTAGAGTTCCACTATTAATTGGCTGCTTAATCTGAGTTGCTGTTTCTGTTGGAATAATTCTAAGTGCAGCACAAAACTGAAAAGAAAGCACCACAATCAGGCAGAACAAAACAGGGCAACCAGGAATTAAGGGGGGGGGGGGGATAGAAAATGCAGGTATCGGCAGCTCTTTTTTGCTTAGTTTGCAAAGCTGTCTTTCCTGCTACACTTAAAGGAATAAAAAGGCATGCTAAAATGTTTGCTGTAAACTTCTTAGCAAACGAAGAATTAAATATGCTATTTAGTAAACAATTAGTGTACAGAAAAAAGTTTATTTAAACTATGAAATCTGTTATTTTCTCTGTTTAAGGCCGATGTTGCGTGCTAATCGGTGGAAAATGGTGTCAGAATTTGCAGAGAGCTCTACTGACAGTTTCCATTGAAAGCAGGAAAGGCCTGTGGTGTGTTGGCAATAATTGTAGGTGTTAGGATCCAGTAAATGCATTCAAGCAGTTTCAAAACGTTTATGAAAGCAGTTTCTAAATAATCTTCTCAATGCAATATTTGTTTAAGATGCTCGCAAAATCACAGAGACTAGCCATGAGACTGTATCAGACTTTGCACCCAAATTCCCAATGAATGGTGCATTGTGAGAAGACTTTTCAGCGACTGTCCCAGAGAAAATATTGGCTTTATTTTTTAACCACACTGAGTAATGAAAAGTCCCCAAAGTGTCCGTTTTAAGCAAGGTTTTATTTTTCAGCATTATCATAATATAAATTAATCTCCATTGACTGCATAGTTACCGACATTAAAATTCTATATGAACGGGGAGAAAATTAAGTAAGTGCTCCTGCAAATGGAGCCTCTTCTCAATCCGAAGTATTTTATTTTTCCTCTAGGAAACGTCTTCAAATCAGGGCTTTAACACAGCAAACCATTACGTTTGTGTTTGCAGAGTGAAGAGAAGAGCCGGCAGTTACAGGAGAGGTTAGAATTGGCTGAACAAAAACTCCAGCAAACGATGAGGAAAGCAGAGACTTTACCAGAGGTAGAAGCCGAACTAGCCCAGAGAGTGGCAGCACTTACCAAGGTGAGTCATTGGAGCACTATTCTTTAAAATGGAGTTTTACCTCACTTTAAGAGGATTAAATACTTGCTTGTACTTTTGTTTTGCCCCTACCTCTTGTTTCTGACCCCTGGGAGGTGACATTTATTTTGCCATACCTACTCCCTCAAAATAAAATAAAGAATCCAGAGTGATTAAAAAGCCACATTTCCCTTCTCTGTCACTTGATGAAAACCAGGTGGAATATCACAATTTAAAAATACCTTTACCTTAAAACACAAAACTATTTTTCATACAAGATATGCAATACAGCAGTGAATGATATGAATGGACTTCTGATTTTATCCAGGTATGATTGTCGGGTATCGAGAGCCTTGAGATTTAACTTTCTTCATTTGTTTGAACATTAAGGTGTTCTGAATGATGCTAAGAGTAGTCCTAAGAAGTAATTGTTGCTGTTATTTCATGACTGAGCTGGTACATGTTCTTTGCATGGAGTCTAATGCTTCAAATATTGTAACATTTTTGAATATAAATTGTTACACAACAATATTTGCTGGAGCTGGTGTAATATGCATGGACTAATATACTAACTTTCATGTACTTTGAGCATCTTCCTGTCTTGTAACTAAATCTGCAGTCCATTGTCAGTGTGTAGCTTAAAGATCCTGCTTATTTTAGAAGTTGTTTTTAAATGCATCCCAGTTCCTTAGTACTGGATCAATTTTAATTCATTCCTTTTTGAGAGGCATTAATCTTCACCATGATTTGTCATCTTGTTAAAAGATTTTAAAGATTAGAAAAACATTTCTGAGCAGATTACCTCATCTTAATATCCCATGTTTTGGAATTTCATTAAAATGTTGAATCTTTTCTTGTAAACTGTTTGAAAAAAAGTACTTTTCCAGAAATACTAGTGTTTTATGCATTTTCTCAAATTAGGCTTGGATTAAAGCCACCCCCCCCACTGTGCACCACAAAAAGTGTAATAAATGGCAATCTGTGGAAAATGTATTTGCGTGGCAATCATCCCAGACCTACAGTGATCCATTTGCTTTTGGTTTTTCTGTCCTTAAATTGAAGCTTTAGTTCTATTAAAGCTGCTTGTCTGAACTCTTCTTGTATTCCCGGTCTGTGCTATATACACTGACCCTTTCTGGCTTCTGTAGTTTGATCCCGCTGTGTCTGGAGACTCTGGGGTTAAAGAAGCTAAGTTGCTGGAACTTGCTTCAATGCTGAGGAAGGTAGATGATGTCCAGATACCCTGCTTGCCTGCTGCTTGCTGCTTTTCCCCCCTTTTTTTCCGTAATCCGAACCATGACAGGAAGTGTGCCAACCCACTTATACAGAGGTTCAGGAAATGTCTGTCAATCTGCGGCATACAAAGTTTGACATGGATAAAATTACTGTTTAAGCATGGGCTGTTTTTTTTTTCTTCCTTTTTAAATCATTTCAGATGCAACACAGTTATTTCAGCAGGGAATCCAGAACTGAAGAACAGATGGGTAGAGTCTAGTTTTTCCAAAAGATTCTGGACTCTGATGTATTTTTGAAAAAATTGCATTCCTTCACCTCTGTCTCATTTCAACTAATTTGACATGTTTAAATGCTGACTAAATAATGCGTTTTAAAGCCAGGTTTTATGTTTTGCACTGCACATCCAGTACAGAGCTTGTTTCATGCTTCTAGTGCATTGTGCTTGTGCCCCGGCCTGTTTTCCGTGGGCTGGAGCCGTCAGAAGCTCAAACCAGTGCTGTGTTTTGTTGGCAGGCGGAAGAGAGACATGGGAATATAGAGGAGCGACTACGGCAGATGGAGGCGCAACTGGAGGAGAAGAACCAGGAGCTGCAGAGGGTAAGCGATAGGCCAATCACCTTTGAAAAGAAGCCCAAACACTCAATTTCCTTGAGAAAACATGCATGCTTCCAGTCTTGCTTGGCTATGGAGTTATTAAAATAAATCATTTGGTGATCATGGCCCTGCACTTTTTTTTTCTGTGTTTTTTGTAACAGTGGATGGGTTAGTTTTGATAATGACTGAAACGTACTTTTGCAATGATGGAAGAAATTGGTATAATTTCAACAGTTGGATGCATATAGATTTCATAAACGGTACTTAGAGGAGAGCAGTATTGAGATTAATTGTTTGTGGTCATGTGAGTTATTCAGATTAAGTTATATATATTCCATCAATGATGGATTTACTATAAACTGAGGTTCTGTAGAATGCCAATTAAGCAAGGATTAGTGTAGTTTAAAATTCAACATAACTTTAATTTATAGTACATTTATTATTAGTAGAAAAGATACAAAAACTTTTTTCCTTCTTAGTTTTGATCTTTTTTTAATTTTTTTGGGAGTTCAGTTTTTTTTTCTGATTTTCTAGGCACGCCAGAGAGAAAAGATGAATGAAGAGCACAATAAACGGTTATCAGAGACTGTGGATAAACTGCTTTCTGAATCAAATGAGAGATTACAGCTCCATCTAAAGGAGAGAATGTCTGCTTTGGAAGACAAGGTAGAAACTGCCAAATCCCATTCTATAGGACATTTGCAGAGGTCTGTTTAACCAGTAGGGTCACTTGAAACATGCCCTTAGGAACAGATGCTGCTCTTTAAAACCTAAGAGAAAATATTTCCAAAAGTCATTGACTCCTGAAAAACAATTTTAGATTTGTGTGTAACTTAACTGTAACAGTGATTATTTGTGAGTACATTAGTATTTTTGTGTTATTATTTAGAATGCACTCCTTCGTGATCTGGAGCACACTAAAAAACTCATTGAAGAAGCACATCATGAGAAGGTACTTGATATCCTGCTGCAAGAACGTTTTCCGAGCTTTCTATCTTTGAATGCCTTGCTTTCTGCCTTTGAATTCTACATACTGTTTTTATTTAGAGCTTCTGTAAGTTGGGGTCATTTTGTAGCATTAAGATTTTCACACAGTGCCTTGTTTAAATGTCCTTAATCTGACTTTTGTGTAATTCTCATTCTTTCTAATTTCACAGTGGAACTAAATCCAGGAACTAAAAAAAAGTACTTTTTTTTTCCCCCCTGAGATATGGAATTGTTCAGACAAGTTATTACCCAGGAACAGTTACATGGCATAATGTACAATGAAAATATAGCCAATGTCAAATTTAAAGTTAAGTAACTTTTACAACTATGATTTTTCTGACTCTTAGGAGCAACTTCTTATTGAAATAGAAACTATGAGGGCTGAAAATGAGCAATCAAGAGCAAGAGGCACTTCATCGCTGCATCATGGGTGAGAAACAACATTTATAAATCCTTGCTGTGAGATCCTTTGGGGGATAAAAAGTGCTCTATAAATGCACTTCATTACTATTCCCTATTTTTCATTGGAGCAGCTCTCTGACAGAAATACCAATACCAAATCTACAAAGTTGGTGTCGTGTGTTCCTTCTGAAAATGCCCCTATGCTTGCGTCTTAGCCGGCCCCACCTTGGCAGCACACCTGACTTCAGGTATCCTGTATCGGCTTCCTCTATGATGGACAGTCACGCGGATCACTACAGCACAGCCATGGTGCTGAGACGCCCCCAGAAGGGACGCCTGACAGCTCTCCGAGACGAGCCCTCGAAGGTGAGGGTCTGCTCAAAAGGCTCGCTCTTTAAAAAGATAAAAAATTCCATTTAATACATGCTTTTTTAATAGTCTGTTGCTATAAAACAAATAGCCCCTTGGGGATAATAAAAAACTCTCTCTTCAAGTATTAGAAATAAGACCTATAGTCTTGAATGAATAAATACACTTCTGTTTTTTTTTCATTTATGTATTAACTTTGTGACCTGTATCTTGGCTTAAATGAAGACGAGTTCATTGATCTTCTGTTTGAAATGTTAAAACAAACAAGTGAAAATGATTGTTTTACGTTTTTCCCTTTGCTTTCTTGTGGGACCTCAGAAGCAAGTAAGTCATATGGAATAATTAAACACTGTAAAGATATTAGTCACATTGTATTAAATGTTCGTAAGTTTCCAGCCCCTTCATTCCAGGAACTTGGCCCAGACCTTTTTTTTTAAATGAGAAGAAAGAGGTAAAGTGAGGTGTTATCTGCTTGTAAATAGAAACTCCTTTTGGTTTTGTATTATGTTCAGGGCAGTTTATCGGACTTGATGCCTTCTTGGGCAATAATATTCTGCTTTGTTACACATACTGCTGAGTTGTTCATATTGTGAGATTCTCTGCATGTCTTAGTCTGAATTCGACTTCAAAAGGCCACCTCGGAGCCTGTTTAAAAGACCTGCTGTGCTTTTCTGCGTTATCAGGTACAGACCCTAAATGAGCAGGAGTGGGAAAGAGTGCAGCAGGCCAACGTCCTGGCGAACGTGGCACAGGCGTTCGAGAGCGATGCGGACATGTCCGACGTGGAGGACGACAGGGAGACCATCTTCAGCTCCGTCGATCTCCTCTCCCCCAGTGGCCAAGCCGATGCACAGACGCTGGCTCTGATGCTGCAAGAGCAATTGGATGCCATCAACAATGAAATCAGGCATGACCGCTTTAGTAATGCTAAATGGATTCCAGACCACTTTAAGCAGGAGAGCAGCACTCACACAGGAGCTCACGTTAGGCATTATGTCAGCAGCTCAAGAGGAAAATAATTTAAAAAAATGCTTCACCAAGTGAATCAACGGGGATATTTAGGTAGATTTTTTTTCAAGCCCCAAGTGGAATTTTGCCATTATACTGGGTTTAGCACCCCTTATCTTTCGAATAGTGCCATGGGAACTTCAGGGGCCAAGCAAATTCTGGTCCAAGGAGGGAAGTACCACCTACTGATTCACTAAAACCACTTCCAGCAGCAACCTGGTTATCTTTACAGGTCTCATTATTGACCAGACCGCTATGCTCTGACAAGATAAGTTGGTCTTTAAAGTCAGTAACCCTTTTAAAGAATTCCCACCAGTTGTACATTTTTCATTGCCAGATGTGTTTTAGAAGATTGGTCACACGACAATTTACATCTATTATTTAGTAAATAGAAAGATACAAACGATTTACGTACAGATATTGGGTGTGTAAAGTACTACACAGAAGTAGTCAAAAATTTTGATGTATAACACTTTTTTTAGTCAGATTCTCTTGTCTTTATAATACACCTGTGATTGTCATTTGAATGCTGAAAAATACTTTCTCGAAACCCTTACATCCTAGACCTCACGTTGCAGAATGAGCAAAGAGAACACCTGACCAAAAGACATTAAAGTTTAATCTTGGCTTTAAATTAAGCTTTAAATTTTAGTTTGCTGTTTTTTAAGCCCATGTTTGTTTTCAACAATTTTGAGTTGTCATTTTATTGTTGCATCAGACCCATCATCGATTCTGGGTTTAGAATAGGGATCAGAGAAATTCTTGTCAGGTCAGAGCTGGGCAGTCCAGTTGCCCAGCTCACACAGTCACTGGAACCCGTAAGGAATTGAATTTTGGACCCTGGCTTTACAAGGTGCCATGTTCAGGCAGTCTGTGCTGCCCAGCACTCTTGTCTTTTGGATCTACTTGTCGCTGAGCGTCTTCAGAAAGGATCTGTTTCCAGCCGCTCACAGCTGAGCCTCTGTTTTCAGGATGATTCAGGAGGAGAAGGAGACGACGGCCCAGCGGGCCGAGGAGATCGAGAGCCGGGTGGGCAGTGGGAGTTTAGACAATCTCGGCGGCAGGTTCAGGTCCATGGGCTCCATCCTCCCGCCCTACACTGGCTCGTCTCTGGGAGGCTCCTCTCCCCCCGGCAGTGGGCACTCCACCCCTCGGCGAGTCCCACGCAGCCCGGCCCGGGAGGTGGACCGGCTCGGCGTCATGACCCTGGTGCGTTCACCCAGCCCTTTCGTGTGTGTGCGGTGGTGTTGAAGCGTGAGCTATGCTTGTTTTAGGCTAAGGAGCTCATTTTTATCTTTAACATTTGTTGCTGCATGAGAAATGGGAGTTATTTTCCTTAAACTGTTTGCTTATCAAGTGATCCTTTTTCTGTTCTGTGGCAGTAAGCATTCTTTCATAGATGTGTACTTTTTGTATCTCTGACTCCCTTGAAATATTGCAGCATTGTTTTAGATTTTGGTTTTCCGAGAACAGTACTTTTTAACATGCTGTTTGTTCCTTGCCTTGTTTCTCTAAAAAAAAAAAAAAAAGAGCTGTAATACCATTAAACCATTTTTGTTCCTTTTTGTTTTGTTTGTAGCCCACATCCCATGATACATATGTAATCCAGACCTCACTGCCCCATCAGAATGTAGTTTATTCTTCGAGCCCCTGTCCTAGTTCAGTCCTACCATATTGTGATTCTCCACACAGCTGTCAGGTACAGATGAATCTAGCAATGTGTGGAAACTTGGGGTCATATTTGTACAAAGGGTATTCATATTTTCTTCATCAGCATAAAGCTCAGAATTGCAGGCCTACAAGCAGAGCCAAAGCTCTGATATCCTCTGATCTCTTCCAGACGCCTTTTTGTTTGTGTGCTATTTTTACCTCAAGCTGTTCTTTGCAAGATTCTTTTTTGTCCATTAGAACTACGGTGCCCACTTTTCCCCCGGACTTTCAATCTTTTTTTCCTGTGTGTGTTTTGTTTGGTGGGATTGAAGAGGAAATGGCCTGTTATCTTTAGCATGAAACCTTCTTATTTGAAGGACGGCCTCCCAATGAATATTTACATTGGAAATGCCAAAACAGAGCTCTCACTTGATTGAATAAATTAAAATAAACTACTTTTATTTTCTCCATTTCATTCTGTTTTTCATCATACTACCTAGGGCCATTAATTCAAAATTGGAAATGTTGGGGTTTAAGATGGGTACCTCAGTGCGAATGTGACCCCCAGATTATACCAGCAAAAGTGCTTGTTGGTTGTCTCAGGAGAATTATATTCTATCGGACCGCTGTCCAAGTCTTCTGTTGTATCACTTACACTTTCACGTCTTGATCAACGTGTTTAAATCACTACTTATATTCAAAATGTTGAATATGATTTCTCAGATTTAGTTATTGAAAGTCTTTACAACTTTTTAGTTTTTGAGGATCAAACATATTGCTTTCCATTTCTTTGTTTTCCTTTGCATGATTGTAGACTTTAATGTCGATTTTTGTGCTAACTCCTCTTCTCTTTCTTGCACGCTTCCATCAGCCTAGTGATTTACGGAAACTCCGTAGGAAGGTAAAAATTATGCCTGGACTGGGTCTATAATTAATACAAAAATGCAGGGTTGCATCCAAGATTTTTATACATTGCAGCTGTATGAACTTACAGTTCCTGTTCTGCTCTTAGAAATATTAAGAAATGTAGTTAAATCTGCTCATATGTGAATTATCTTGTTTTCTTTGTTAACTTACTATGGCATAATTGAAAAATTGAAAAGAAATGAAGATTAACTGATCAAATTAAGTAACCACCTTTTTTCCAGCTCTCAACCAAAAACACCAGAACTGTACGGGAAAGCCTGCTTTTAGTGTAGTCTAAACGTACATTTTTGTTCCAAAAATACTCTCGACTTGCCACCTTTTTCTCTTTGGGGATACTCCATATTCTTTCTATTGCCTTATGATATAGAGTGCAGTTATATGGGTCTTTTTCTTTTTTAGTCTGCAGGATCACAAGACGACAAGGCTACAATCAAGTGTGAGACATCCCCTCCTTCAACCCCGAGGTCTATGCGATTAAATAAGGGTGCCATTCATGCAGCCAGTCATGAAGACATCAGGGATATTCGGAGGTAACTGCAATAAACATGTCTGAAGTGGAGGTAGGCTGGTAAGTTGTCCTACCTTCACGAAAGAAGCACTATGGGAATTAAGGAACAAGTAATAGGTTTATTTCATGCTGAAAAGAGAAAAAAGAAAACGCAACGTTTCGGCTGTGGAACCACCTTCTTTACACCCGAAGAAGGCTCCACAGCCGAAACGCTGCGTTTTCTTTCTTCTCTTTTCAGCTTGGTTTAAACTTATTGACGCAGTATTGACTTACTGACGCAGCTACCCACCTGAACTACTGGGGGAATTAGTGTACTAGAGGCAATAAGAGAATGTTGCTGGCATACAAGCGATGTATGACGGGTTCCATTTGGGTATTGGTCAAGGTATTGCTCATATTTTAAAAAAGAAAAAAAATCCAGTCTGTATAAAATGGATTTTATTTCGAAAGTGACTATAATTACAAAAGAAGAAAATTGTCTCCACAAAAAACAAAATCAGCCAGAGTGAGAGGCAGGTTTCATTCCTCCAATGTGGCCACAGAAGGAGACCAATGAGAGGAGCTACATTACCCAGAATGGGCCAGGCTGTCACTTAAAGGAATATTAATAAGGCAAATAGGCAAGATCACTGCAGAGCTCTCCATACACAGACGCGGGAGAGTGACTACAAATAACAGGCCATTTTGTAGGTAAAAATACGTACAGTATCATGTGAAACGCATATCATGTCACATTCAATAGCTTGTGCACCGTTTTTCCATTGTTTCTTGCCTTTATCACAGTTGCCAGAAGCACAGCTAACTACAGCCTGCACGGAGTGTGCTCTAGGTGTTTACACCTGGCCTCTATGCATTTTGCAGATAGACATTCTGCTTTTATGCAGGCATTTTTGGAGTAATTAAAATAATGGGAAAGGATAAAGAGAACTAAGGCAAATCAGTGCTAAGAGAACTACTGTTGTACATCTGTATAATTTGATCTAAGCATCAGAGCCTTGTGCGCCTGGTGCCAAGTTTGCAATGATGGGTGATCACCATTGTCCCAAGGGAAATTTTAACATCGCTCTCAGAAATGTTCAGTCTGGGACTGTGCAAATTTTCTGCTTCATGGTGGTGGATGGCTCCATCATTCACAGGTGAAAAGGGAATCTAAAAACAGCTATTTGCAGTTCAACAGGTTCCCAAGATGGCCAGGGTAGTAACCCCAGCAGCAGCAACAGCAGCCAAGACTCCCTGAACAAAGCTCCCAAGAAAAAGAGCATCAAATCCTCCATTGGCCGATTGTTTGGCAAGAAAGAAAAGGGTCGTCCTGGCCCACCTGGTAAAGAGTCAACAGGACAAGGTTTGTTGACTGACTACTTTTAACACTGACCTTCCCTGTGTTGTGAAGCTAAGAAATTGAATTAAATCTGTTAAGAAACACTGCTCATTATTTTTTCCTATTAGGTCATTTGTGACTCTGTTGTTAACATCAGTTTATTTTTCCTTAGATGCACATGATTCAAAAATTAAGCCAAACTTGAGTCTGTTCGATGTTAATTGAACTGCAAACCTATAGTGTGTTTTTTAAAATTTGTTATTGTCAGTGCTAGGTTTTGAAGAGTCAACAGGATTTCATTTAAATGCCTCAAAATGTAGATGTTAGTCATTCTTCAACAATTATTGTTTTTCTCATATACTTCATTTACTTTTTTACTACAAGATTGCTTACCGTTTACTATCCTGATAAATGAAATGTTGCATTAATGGTTCCCTCAAATATAATTATAATTGCTTACACTTATATAGCGCTTTTCTGGACACTCCACTGAAAGCGCTTTACAGGTAATGGGGACTCCCCTCCACCACCACCTCCACCACAATCATTTTTTAGCAGTGCTAATATGAACTGTAATTTCAATCCTGTAAACACAGCAGGCACTCCGGAAGCTGAGAATTCTCCACAAGATGCCTTAGGACTTAAACTTGGAGGACAGGTGGAAAAAAATAGGAAGCTACAGAAAAAGTATGTGACTTTTTTTCATCATTCATGTTTTTGCATGATTTTGATAATAATGGTTAGCACTTGATTAAACACATTGCCTTGTATGCGTATCACGTGCCTCTAGACAGTGTCTTGCATTCACTTCTTGCAAACATTCATGGCAACAAAATTGTTCATTTGATTTTTTTTAAATACTTAATTCTTTGTTTGAATTGATTTATTTTATTCCCATGTAATTTTTCTTGTTGGTTTAATTTTATGATAATTCTATAGTGATGTCCATTGCAGTGGATGTTTAAAACTCATTCATTTAACTGAATCATTGTCATTTTAATTAAACACTTTATTTAGCTCTTATTAGTTTGCTTTTACCAACTTTGTTTTGCCTTTTTATTTTCCCCTTTTTTCATCCTTTTCTTTCATATCATATATATAGTGCAAAATCAGGGTAAGTTCATTTATTCATGGTTTTACCCCTCATTAATGCTGTGGATGCTATATTAACCCTTCATTCTGTAATATAAGGTGCAGTTTGCTTGGAATGCTTTGCTACTAAAGTTTTGTTCTTTGTCTTGACTTGACTGTTTCCAAGTGTATTTTGTATATTCCAGTTACAAAGGAGCAAACACCTCTAAAGTTTGTAAAGCATCTTGTTGCAGTCATAATACCACATTCCTTTTTTGGCACTGATCTGAAACAATTTGCAAACTAAAAGGATGTGTACTATTTTGTTGATCGACCGCATATTTAATTTTAATGGTTACACTGAATTTTCTTTTTCGTCAAGAATGCTTTTAAGCTGACGCGGAGAATAAGTATTCCAGTAAAATGTTAACAAGATACTGTTTTTGAGAAAGATTGCTCTAACAATAGTAATTTATCCTTTTTTTAGTATGGGGTTATAGATTAGCAGATGTGGAGCATGTTTTGAGGGTTCATTTCCATTGTGCATTATAAAAATTGAGGACCATTCATATGTCCAGAGCTAAATTGTAAGATCGTTTCAAAAAAGGACTATTCATTAAAGTGAACTGCTCTGTAATGGTTCTAGTTTTTCAAGTCTGAAGTAGAGAGTATACACTTATTGACCACTGTTTACATGTGAAGTTTGTTGCTTTTTCAGATACTTGTCATACTTTGCTCATACTTGGGATTAAACCCTGCAGACAATTAAAGCTGTTAACATTATACATTTCTTAAAATTAGAACCTTACAGGTAGAAGTCTGCTTTTTAAAACTAGAAAGGATTGACTTCATTGAAGGCAACACTTTCTAGTTATGTTTTATTTGTTTTATCTCTATATATCCATTAAACTGCTTGTGACATGTTTTGTACTTGCTACGGTGGTGTCTTGGGTTTCTGCTGTTTGTTGGGCTCTCTTGAGTGTTATTTACTAACAATATAATAAGGCTGTTAAACCTCTTGAATGGCTGTACTTATTGAAAAGCTTCAATTAACCCATTGACACCAGGGCTATGCTTAACTCCAGTGTGCACTTCCAAACATTTTCAGGATTATTAGTTTTTAAGATCAGTTTTAACAGATGCGTGGACACCGTGTTTTAGCCGTGGCAGAAATTTGCACAATAACATGCACTTTGCATTACAGTTAGAAGAGGTAATGTTTGAAAGCACATGGTTATGTATTTTTAGGAATTCGGAATGTAAGTGGACTTCCTTTTCAGAATATTTAGAATTCCACTTGTTTTTATGATGGAGAGTTCAGAATATGTGCTAGGTGAAGGAGTATTGCTTTAATCTGGCATTGTGTGCATCTCTGTTATGAACACAGATGTTCTAACTCCTTTTAACCCTACAGGCACGAACTGCTGGAGGAGGCTCGCAGGCAGGGCTTACCCTTTGCACAGTGGGATGGCCCAACTGTTGTTGTATGGTTGGAGGTAAGACGAGTCCTGGCACTTTGAGTACATGGACTTCTCTCATTGTGGTTCTTTTTATACGCAGTGAGCTCAGATCTAAAGGATTCCAGAAAAGAGTAGGAACATTGAACAGGGAGTATGGAACAAGCTACCCAGCCGCGCTGTATAAGTTGATACCCTAGTTTCTTTCAAGCAACAGCTGGATGAGATTCGGGGATCAATTAAATACTACCAAACAGTCTAGATGAGCCAACTGGCCTCTTCTTGTTTGTGACCTTTTTTTATGAATGACATGTAGAGCATTCTGCATTTTTCTTCAGAAGGTTTTCTTGTTTGTGTTTTTAACCGTAGTTAATTTGGGGAATTTTGTGACCGAGTGACGCTACGCTCACTTCTTGTTTTTTTTCCTTCTCTGCTCAGCTCTGGGTGGGGATGCCAGCCTGGTACGTGGCAGCTTGCAGAGCCAACGTAAAAAGTGGTGCTATAATGTCGGCACTGTCCGACACCGAGATCCAGCGGGAGATAGGGATCAGCAACCCTCTGCACAGATTAAAGCTGCGGCTTGCTATTCAGGAGATCATGTCTTTGACGAGCCCTTCTGCACCCCCGACGTCCAGAACGGTAAGCTCTCTGCGACAGCCCATTGCCATCTATTCCCCAGGTCGCTGAGACATTTAAGAATTTGGACAAGTGCTTTAAAGGGTGATAGAAAATATCGTAGTCTGAATGATTTCTTAGATGTAAAAATATACTTCTGGAACAATGGTTTCAAGCCTGCACCTGCAGTTTTTTAGCTGAATACCCCTTTTAACAGTACACAGTTGCTTAGTCCCTGCTATTTGCTTCTTCCCAATTGCTCCTTCGTAGGCTCCAGGCAGCCCTGCAGATACTCATTCATCAGCACAGGACAGCAAAGTGCATCTCACTTCATGGCCCATTAAGTCATTGAACTGGCTATTCGTATAGAATAGATCTCCTGTATTTCCCTTAAACTAGAGCCCCTTTGATAATTACAGGTTTTTTCAGGAGATGATGTACATGGAATATAAGCGTTTTCTAATGTGCACATATTAAACATTTTAAAATGACACTGTTTTTTAATGTCAAGTGTTGACAGTTTTTTTACATTTGATCAAATTGCTAAAACTTGTTCAGTCACTATAACCAATATTGGTTTTGTTCTGTAATGTGAAAAATGACTTAATTGTTGTTTGTGCTATTAAAAACATATGAACGTTTTGGGAAGGAGGGCAAGACTTTGATTCCAGACTTAAATTTATTTTTTGAAAATAGTCAAAACAGCCAGCTCATGGCAAACTGTTAATGACCCTTAATCATTGCATGTTTTAAATAACATGATCTGTTGAATTTCAAATAAATCTTTCAGCATGATGCACTACACACACTAGTATGTTCTAAGCCAATGAGTTTGCTTAGATTTTCACAGAATTGCTTGTGCCAGTGCTTGCTATTAATTAACGTACCTTGTGCTTCAATATTCTGCCACCTTTCCTTTTTATTTCTGCTTTCCTCACAATGGATTGTGATTGTCACTCACTGTGGGTCATGTGATTAGTCCACGGGGAATGTGTGGGTTACACACGAAGAAATGGAAAATCTTGCAGCCACACCTCAGACGGTTAGTTCTTGCACTGCTGTCTTCTCCATTTTCAGCACTTTTGACTTTCCACTTATCTGTTCTGTGGGCTTGTGTATTCATCTCAAGTGTACCTTTACTAATCAGGAGGGATTCTTCTTGCAGGTACAGTCGCAAGAAAAAGTTTGTGAACCCTTTGGGATTTTTTGCATTAGTCATACAAATCTGGTCTGATTTTCTACTAAGTCACAATAATAGACACGCAATCTGCTTAAACTAATAACACACAAACAATTGTACTACTTGTCAGTACTGAACAAGTCATTTAAAGGTTCACAGTCTAGGTTGGGGGAAAAGTATGTGAACCTCTAGGCTAATGACTTCTCCAAAAGCTAATTGGAGTCAGGTGTTCCAATCAATGAGATGAGATTGGAGGTGTGGGTTGGAGGTGCCCTGTCCTATAAAAAAGGCACACACAGGTTGGTTACTGACAGAGTGTGCTCTTCTCAAGAAAGAGTTGTTTATTTGAACCATGCCCCAATCAAAAGAAATATCAGAGGACCTTAGGGTAGAGATGCATAAAGCTGGAAAAGGCTACAAAAGCATTTCCAAAGGCCTGGGTGTTCATCAATCCACAGTAAGACAAATTGTCTACAAATGGAGGAAATTCAGTACTGTTCCCACTTTCCCTAGGAGTGGGCATCCTGCAAAGATCACGGCAAGAGCACAGCGTACAATGCTGAAGGAAGTGAAAAAAAACCCTAGGGTAACAGCAAAGGACCTGCAGGAATCTCTTGGACTTGCCAAAGTCTCTGTTCATGTTCGGTGTTTTTCTTATAGTGGCCACAAGAATGGTGTTAATGGAAGGACACCACGGAGGAAACCACTGCTCTCAAAAAATAAACATTGCTACATGTCTCAAGTTTGCAAAAGACCACCTTTAATGTTCCACAAGACTTCTGGGACAGTGTTATGTGGACGGATGAGACAAAAGTTGAACTCTTTGGCAGAAACACGCAACGCTATGTTTGGAGAAAAAAAAAGCACTGCGCACCAACACCAAGTCCTCATCCAAATGTTGAAGGGAGCATCATGGTTTGGGGCAGCTTGCTATCATAGAGGTAACAATTAATTCAAATTGTATCAAGAACTTTTTCAAGAGAATGTCAGGGTAGTGGTCCGTCACATGAAGATTAATAGAAGCTGGATGATGCACCAAGACAATGACCCGAAACAGGAGTAAATCAGCAACAGAATGGCTTAAACAGAAGAAAATCTGTGTTCTGGAATGGCCAAGTCAGAGTCCAGACCTCAACCCAATTGAGATGTTGCATGACCTGAAGAGAACTGTTCACGCAAGGAATCCCAGAAATATCAACGAACTGAAACAGTTTTGGAAGGATCAATGGTCTAACATTCCTCCTACCTGTTGTGCAAGACTCATCAGCAGCTACAGTAAACATTTGCTGCTATAGGAGGTTCTACCAGTTACTGAATACTAGGATTCACATACTTTTTCCAGCCTGGACTGTGAATGTCTAAACGATGTTCAATATTGACAAGAAGTAGAATTGTTTGTGTTATTAATTTAAGCAGATTGTGTTTGTCTATTTTGATTTAGTTGAAGATCAGACCATGTTTTAAGAGTAATTAATGCAGAAATCCAGGTAATTCCAAAGGGTTCACAAACTTTTTCTTGCAACTGTATATCTGCTGTCTTAGTGTGCATATAACATGAGACCATTTCTCCTTTGCCTAGGAAATCTTCTCCTTTTCAAATGGTAGTTAAATTGTGCCCTACTTGTCTTTAATATTTTCAGTAATATAGAATAATAAAAGTGTGATTTCAGGAGTTCCTTAAATTTTGTGTGCAAGTCAGACCTTTTAACATATTTCTAATGACATATCCAGAAATATCTCTATGTTGATGACTGGAAACTGTAGAACTGTAGCACATGCTAAGAAGAAACAATTGCAACTAATTTTTTAATTATTCTTGTCCTGGGATCTGGGGCTACTTCACCTTTCTTTACTTGACCACAATGGATTTTTTTTTACTAAGCACTGACAATCTACTAACACTTCTTAATTTTCTCTTTGCACTTCTAACAATGCTAACAGGAGGATGAGGAGGGCAGCTGGGCCCAGGTTTGCCATTTTTCTGTCTATGTGCTGTAGACTTCTAAATGTTGTAAATTATGACTAATTTTGGAGGAAAGGTATTGAAGGGAGCTTCCCTACTCTCGGTTCCCTGGTTTCTAATCTTGCCCTTTTTATGAAAACTTTGTCTTCCATAACTTGTAGGAAGTCCGAAGTCATATATCCGTTTCTACTAATGACTACAATTAAATCCAGCATCCTAGCTAGTGAAGTTGGAGCTGGTTAATTACCAAACTTCTACTTACAAGAATCTAGAACTTCTTCCTGTTGCCTCTTAGGATGACTAGACACATTAAAGATTTGCACCAAAGATGTACCATTCTAGTTTCCTGATCATTTAATACCAGGATGTACTTTTAAAATTAAGCAAATGTCTGGCCTGTTGATCTTGATCACATTTATGGAATAGATTAATTTGTAAACTTCTGCGAATGTGCCACACAATCCACTAAAACAGGGACATATGAGGGTCGTAAATCTTAAGATATATTTGAAAAAACCATACCATTTTACCTACTGTATTTCTGCAAGAAAAGTCTCCATAAAGAACTCCGTAGTGAACATCTGTGGGGGAAAAAAAGTAAAAAAAAAAACCCACCTCTTACATTTGCTGAAAAGGTAGTCAGGACGTAACAGCATGTGCTGCTGAGCCATGGATCTGATTCTGAATAACAGCCTTAACCCTGAATACTTACGAAACTATTTCAGTTTTTGAGAAAATTCTGAGATTATTAAAGAGTGTTTTGTAGTTTCAAGCATATCATGGCCACATGCAAAATATTGGAATGGCTAGCAAAAAGAATCATACAGTGTTATTTAAGTATCTTTTTAAAACAATGAATTCACCCTAGACCTTGTTTTTGTAGACACTAGCGTATGGGGATATGAATCACGAATGGATTGGCAATGAATGGCTTCCCAGCCTGGGACTGCCTCAGTATCGGAGCTACTTCATGGAGTGCCTTGTTGACGCTAGAATGCTTGACCACTTAACAAAGAAGGATCTGCGTGGCCAGCTAAAAATGGTAGATAGTTTTCACAGGTGAGGAGATGCATTGTGGATTTGGATTGAATGAGCATTTAAACCAGGTGGAGTTTTTCAAATAGTTTACTAGGATGATGAATTTACAGTGCTGGAAATGTAATTATTCTGTGAATTACAGTCCAAAATAGAACATTTAAAAAACAAAAACAAAGTTGTGTTACAATATTACCTCAATTGCTTGGTTTTGTTAATTGGGAAATTAAGAAATGCACTGACCATCAAAAATGAATGTGCACTGTATAGACTAATCTAAGGAGTTGATATGAAAGACTACAAGCTCCCCCTGGTGTCAATATAAAACGGAATAAGAAACTTTGGATATATCTGAAACAATTGAGCAAATACTTTTCTGTAGCAAGTCATTTTAATGTTTCTGTGGTTTCTTTCCAAAACAGAAATAGTTTCCAGTGCGGGGTAATGTGCCTACGAAGGCAAAATTATGATAGGAAAGAACTTGAAAGACGAAGAGAAGAATCCCAAGTGGAACTTAAAGGTAATGATGGATATTTTCTACCTTAATCCTAGATCTGCAGCTGCCCAGTGACTTGCAAATTCTGTTTTAAGTCATTCAACCACATACCACTTGTATCAAAAGTATTTCAAACTGTGGCACTTGGATGGTTTGTCACACAATAAAACCCGTCAGATATTTCTAATCTGTAGTCCACCGCCAGGTCTTGGAAGTATTTGTTGTAATGGGTGAAAGCTTCTCATGTCAATATTTATTGGGAGGTTTGGTTTCACGAGAGCTCTTTGCCTGCTGTTTCAGATGTGCTGGTATGGAGCAATGACCGAGTGGTCAACTGGGTTCAGTCCATCGGTCTCAAGGAATATGCAAATAACCTGTTGGAGAGTGGAGTCCATGGTGCACTACTTGCCTTAGATGAAACTTTTGATCACAATGCTTTAGCGCTGTTGTTACAGATACCCACCCAGAACACACAGGTACACTTATTTCATTTGTATAACATTTAGTTTGTGATTTCCATGTTATGCCTTCATTGCATTGCAGTTGGTTGACTAATATTTCATATTAGTTTCTATTTCCCCTTTTGTCTCCAGTCTTTTGTAGTGCTCATCTGGACTGTACTTAGCCAAGTACCCACTGTGATAAACATTCCTGTTAAACTAGGGAATTCTTAGAGGCATGTGAATTTCAAACATAGTATTTAGCCAAAAGAATGCTTAACAGACATCTAATTTCTACCTTCTTTGTGCCTTTTGAGTGTTTCATTACAGACACATGTAATAGGATGCAACTGATAGTCTTCATCTTATTAACTTTTGGAGGTTTCATTGTTAGGAATATTACATCAACAGCTTAGCTTGTTTCTTTCCACTTAGGCAAGAACAATTCTAGAGAGAGAATATAATAACCTTCTTGCCCTGGGTACAGAAAGAAGACTGGATGAGGTGAGAAAAACTAAATATGCAGCTCTTTGAAGTTAATTTTGCCTGTAAAAAACACAATGTTGAATATAAATTATTGCTGGATGTTACTATCAATGGGCTATTTTTCTCTACTTAAATAAAAAAATCCAGTGTGATGCCCTAAATTATAAATTTAAGCTTTTAAATGAAAATGTCTAAGCTGTTTTATTTTCAGCTGAACAGACTGTAGTCTGACTTGGTGAAATGTGGTTCTTTCCTTGTGTGGCTAGGATGATGACAAGAATTTTAGGAGGGCTCCATCCTGGAGGAAAAAGTTTCGTCCAAAAGACGTTAGGGGGATGAACCCTGGGTCGGCAGAGACTCTTCCTGCAAACTTCAGGGTGACAAACACAATGTCCTCACCATCTATGCAGCCAAAGAAAATGCAAATGGATGGTATGACAGCAAAATATTTTGATTTCATGGGCATGACAACTGCATGACTAACAGCTTTATAAAAATATGCTGATCTGTCTGAATTGATATGAAAGTATTAATTACAGCAGTTTTTATGCTTCACTTTTTTTTAAAGTGAAATCCATAACCACTTTTGCATTTACAAGAAATCTGCAGAGAGCAATTGAAATATCTTAATTTCTGACCGTGCTAAAATGCATGTTCCTTTTTAGGCAGCTCATGCACTTGATATTGAGAACTTTCCTAGAAAGCATTTTGAATCCGATTTTCTGATAAGATACAGGATATTTAGCGTAGGTATTTTTTTTCTTTTTAGTGTACATTGTTTGAATAGTGTATGTGTCCTTTAGTTTTATTGAACAAATATAAACGTACTCTTAGCAATCTGTGAAATGGCCATCTGAAAAGACCAGCTGTTTGTTATTAGATTCTGCTTTGCTTTGTTTGCTAACATTTTTGGATTTGACTAACTGCATGTTGTATTGCACCTTGTCTCTGGATGGTTGGGACCAGGCAGTATATCAGGAGCTCAAAGATTGGATTCTGCCACAGTAAGGACCTACTCGTGTTAACACCCTCTCTTGGTGAGTTCCAATGTCATGTCACCATACATGATCATAAGTCATTTAACTGGAAGAGCTTGTGGTTCGTGGACATTATTCCTATTGATTACTATTTAGTAACTCCACAAGTACAACATTAAAACAAATCATTACTGTTTGGAAAAAGTTACTTCATAAGGATTGACTAAGTGTTCACTTGTCTGTATGAAAACTGGGGAATTTAGACTAAATGATGTCAGTGGTTTCCTGATTTAATAGATATAAAGTCACCTTAAATGTAGGTCATTTATCAGGAATTTGGTTCCAGTTTTTCTTTCCTATAGAAAATGTAATCTTCTTGTCAATTAAGTAAATCCTTTGTTTTCAAGGTAACCAGAATTTTACAGTTGGCTATCTGCTCACAAATGAAGACTTTTGAATTTGCTTTTCTGTGTGTTAAGTAGTTTTTCTTACATAGGAGAAAGAATTAGTCTTAATATTACATCTGATTACATTTGAATTTTTCTGAGGTGTGCAGAAATAGAACAAGTTTCATGACATGGACTGTCCATAGCAGAAGGCTTGAGTTCTTCTATGTAGCTGACACAATGTTAATTATCTACCGATTACCCATAATTTGCACTGACTTTGTTCTTTTTTCTATTTGCAGTTTATCCCCACTATTTCTATCGATGATTAAACAGCATTAAATCAATTGAAGACTACATTTCTGAAATCAAGATGAGATCTGTGACATTGTTACTTCTTACAAGAACACTATAAATATTTTATTACAGAGTTTAGAGAATTCACAAATTTCCTGAATACCATAGAGAAAATATTTTAGAATTAAAGTTTCTTATATTTATGTAAACTGATTGGATATTTCATTTACTTAGACCTAATACTGTATCATTGTCTGTATTCATTTTGCTTTTTTCCTTCAAATTCTGTTGTGCCCTTATCAAATGTAAAATCCTTTCAGATGTAACTGAATGTATCATGAGTCTGAAGGTTGTATATTTATCTACAGACATTATCTAATCTTTATTTTTTATATATATATACCTGTTTGTGCATTGACCACAGACTTTTTTTGTTTTTGATTTTAAATGTGGGGTTTAAGCTAAAGTGACTTTAACACGAGTGCATTTCTAAAAGTCCTTTTTTTCACATTTTCTTAATGGTTGATTTAAACTTTTAAATGCAACTTTTAGGTCAATTTCAATTTCTGAATTTCAAAAACTGGTGAAAACTCTTCAGCATTTTAGATCGCTCTTTGGTATGTCAGGAGGACTGAAGATTAGGGTCTGGAAAATGTGAAAAATAATTGAGGTTTGACCACCACCCCAAAACACACACACACACACACACACACAATATTTGTATATTTGTGCATCTCTGTAAATCATTTACTGTGATACCAAAATGTACTTTGGAAAAGCCATAGAACTATGAAGAAGAGAATCACTTATAGATGCGTTGTTTGGCTATAAGGTCCTTTCAAGTAGAAATACTCTACCAGCCACGGATGCTGAAACTTTCCATTCCTCTCTCTTCTTCATTAAAAGCTTAAAAGAAGCTGATGCAACACGTTTCATTCATCATGGACCAATGCCTGATCACTGTGGTCTCATTTCAAGTGGGAAGTCAGTAGAAGGTGGCACAATTTTCATAACCTTCTAATGCATTGTACGATGACTTTAAGCCTTATTTTTGTTTTTACTTTTTTTGTCACTTTGTATAACGGTTGTCATTTCCTTGGATCGTATCCATGGCTGAAGTGTTTCTGAATGTGTATTCACTTGTCATTGAACACCAGGTTTCTCAGTATTTATATACTCATAATGTTGGGAAATCGACAGACTCATTAAAATGTTTTTAATGTACTGATTTATTTTACCTTGTCTGTTTGATAAGACGTACGTAAAACACAAATCATGTTACCCTCATGTTCTTCGTTTTGTTTTCTCATTTCAAATTTCGTGACCTTGTAACAAATATGTACAGTCTGACTACTTTTGAACTATTTTTATCACAGTATTATTTATTGCTTACTTTCAATAAAATACTGAAACTTATTTTCCACTGCCAATAAAAAAGACTGTGTCTTTGTTTAAAAAAAATCATTGTTGCATGTAGTAGTAATTGATCCGATTTCTTTTTACAAAGGATTTCATTAAAATTGCATTTTTTAAAAAAAAACTGGTCTTTAAATGCTTTTGAACTTAATAAAATCGTAACAATTTTTGCAATACAAAAGGTTTGTTTTTTTTTGTTTTAATGTTAATCAAGAAAAAAATTGCACAATGCCAACAGAGGCTAATAAGTTTTTGTTTTTAAATACGGTTGCATTAACTTTAAAAGGAGAACTACATCCTTATAAAGCTGTAACATACACAACATTTCGGTGGACGAAGGCACAGTATAACACGAAAACGTGCATTTACTCTCCTAGAAAATCTAAATACACGTGCAGGTGGCGTAGTTTTCGAGGCGTTAGAAGTTTTAGTACTTACAGCTGGCGTTTCGCCTTGTCCTCTCCGCATTCCCGGCACGGCTCCCAGGTGGTGCTGCTGAGCTCGTAACAGGAAGTCGGGCTCTGGGAGAGCCGGAAGGATCGGGAGTTGGAGCAGGAATACTACGGAGGTTTGGGTTAGCTTCAGAAGCGTTTATTTTTTTTATCTTCGGCGACAATTTGTGCGAGAAGAAACATTCGGACAAAGTAAGTCAACGTGACAGCGGTACCCCAGTACAGGTAGAACAGATTCCGACGTCGCCTCATTAGGTGTCGGGGGGCACGATATCAATGCAGACTCGCAAGCAGGAACACATAAATCATAGAGGCTGAGATCAGTCTTGAGATATGGAGCAGGAAATGATGCAGTGCAGAACATATTTAGTAGTTATTATACATTGAATTTATTTACTCGGTAGCCACGGGCAAACATTTTATCTCCTTTAATGATCTATTAAAAATGTGTGCTAAGAGTGTCCCGTTCGATGGATGACTCAGTGGCTTGAAAGAAAGGGCTAACGCAGGAAGAGAATTTCGTCTTGTGGTGGACGTTGGGTTATCTAAAGTAGTTTCATCGGAACGCATCCCTCTGTAAAAAGATTGTTAAAGGTGAGCATGCTTTGCATGTTAGTCGGATTTGCATTCCTGTTCAGGTTTGCTTTGGTTCAGATGTGCTGGCCTAGTCTGTGTTTATGCAGCAATTATCCTTCTAAATGAAACAGTGCCCCAGTCTCTAATATTGGTCAAAATAATGTGGCTCAAAAGTTTCGATTCTTGTAAAAAGGTATATTCATAACGAAGACCCCTCACACATCCCTTTTTATAATTTCTTCTTAACTGTTTCATTGGGGAAGTATATTTAAAATAGCATTTCCACTTTATAATCCCCATGCGAGGTTACTATAGTGAAAATGGAGCTGTGTCGTCTATTGTTCGAGGGGTTTGCAGTTAAACACGTATGATAAAATAGTCGAGTTTTCAGTGGAGACGTCCCTTAAACTTGTCACGGGAAGGGGATATAGCAGCACAAGTTGTGATCTGGGTGTGGTGCTGAAGGGCAGCTGTAACTGCACGGAAGGTATTTGTGCTGTGAAATACCTAAGATTGCAAATAACTGCACTTCAACTTTATACTTCAACACCAGAGGGAGACACAGATACAGGCTAGGCTAAGGGGTTCAGTCACCCCTCCCCGTCAATATGTTTCAAATCCACGTTTTGCGCTGAATTTGCAGGAGGCATATGCGAACTTTTCTTTTAAATCTGGAATGCAAACCCAACTTTTTCCATTGCTACACCGCAGATGCCTGTGTGCGGCTGAGTCAGACTGTACAGTCTGTATTATGGGATAGTTATAGAGTTGGGCCAGACGCAGCAGGGCTCAGAAATCCCCATCTTGACTGACGTTTTATTTGTTGCTATTTGATTGCCTGCATTGTGGACGACATCCGAGGAATGCAAAGTTTCATCCTACACAAGTCAGGCCTAGGGAAGAAATATGCCTTAATAGATATTGTTTCAAATGTTGCAACTGACAGCAACTCAACTATTTAGTCCGTCTTCTTTCAACTGCTTATTTCAAGACAGTTCAGCTCCAGCTGGAGAAAGTAGAGTACAGCTCCCATTATCAATTTGACAGGCCATCTTGTAAAAACTTTTTCACTGCACTTTGTTTTTCTAGTTTCAGTTCCTGTAGCATTGCAATTATCTCTCAGTGTTTTATCGTGATTAATTGCACGGTTTCTTTTATGGTCTGTGTAGAAGCTGATACCCGGACAACTGTATAGATTTCAGCCTGGTAGTTTTAACACCTTAATGAAGTTCCTGTCTCATTTGAAACTTTTTAGCAGAGCAGTTTGCAGCCCAGGTATTTTTTTTTATCTTGCATGAACCTATCCTTTTGTATAGCAGAACATGCAGTTGTCCAAAAAATAAACAACTGTAATGATTAAAATGAGAAATAGTAGTGACTTGTTCAGGAACCATTGTACTTAAACTCCTCCATTTTGCTTCCTTAGATGTGGAAAGCTGCAGGCGGAAAATCTATTTCCATCACTGATGATGGCTCAGATGACTGGGAGACTGATCCAGACTTTGTGGTAAGGAGTGATTTTTTCATTATGTCCTTCTTATGTCTCTTGGAGAACACATCACAAATTTGCTGTTTTACACGGTGTGGCTGTAAACAATTTCTAGCCCATTTCTCATTTGTAAGATTAAGAAGAAAGCTTCCCTCCCCCCACCACATTGTCTGATTAAACAACAGTGGCTTGCCTGAAAGCTGTGGCAGAATAAAGTGTTTGAAAATTATGCTTCAGTGTTTACATGTAATGAAAATTACATGTAATGGGATTTCCATGAATCATTTGTACAGCTTATCATTGGGCTGGTAAGGATGTTCTGTACTATACAGTAGCTAACTGCAGGTAGGAAGTCAGTGATATAATAAAAAGGTGTAGCTTGTTGACTACTTGTTTTGAAATGTATCTTTTTTTCCTACTTTGCTGCCACTAGAATGATGTATCTGAGAAGGAACAAAGATGGGGAGCCAAGACCGTTGAGGGATCTGGACACCAGGAGCATATTAAGTAAGCAGCTCTTTCCTAGCAGATCCATGTGTATTAGATTGTGTTATAATGGTGGCTCCAGTTTTAATATTTGCGTGCATGGGATGTTAGGTTTGCACATACTGTAGGGCAACTGAAGTTTTCTTGTTTTGCTTGGTGAACAAGGAGTTGGAGTATCAGTGATGAGTTGATGGTTTCAAATAGTATTTTGCCACTTGTGGTTTATTTTTTTTCTTTGTTGCTTCTGTGCAGCATTCATAAGCTGCGTGAAAATGTCTCAGTGGAGCATTGCAAATTGAAGGAGCAGGAGCTGGAGAATATGCCTAAAGCTTCTCATGGTTACGGTGGAAAATTTGGAGTCCAGCAGGATCGAATGGATAAGGTACTGGAGATGAAATGTCATACATTTTTTCTTTTACACTGAAATCTGTTAAATTAAAAGCAATTCTGTGTATTAGTGATGATATTTTGGACACGTTTGAATCAACATTCGTTTGAATTATGAGTGGTCAGAGCAAAGTGTGTTACCGAGGTTTAAATACAGTGTGCTCACAGGCCATGTGACACTTGTTTCATTTCTATATATTGTAGTAGTATATTTAAACCTGTAAATTACAGACTATTTGTCTTTAGCAATAAAAAATACTCTGGTCCCAAGTGACATATGTGGCACATATGCTTTTCAACTGCAAAAAGTTTTTTTTTTAAACTGCAGGTAAAAGTGTGTATATATATTTGCTGGTCATCACTGACAGAGCAGGAGTTGGAGCACAAAATACATTTTTTTCTAACTTCTCAGTTGTACTACTGATCTTGGCTTTGGCACGCAAGATAACTGTCGCTGTTTGAAATCCATTATGTTCTAAATTGTCTGGCAAACGTCAGTGCATAACTCCCTCCCTGCGTTCCTTAATTGTCAATTTCCTGGTGAAATAATCTGCCTGCCAGTGCCTGCCACCTGATCGGTAGGCCAGGGAGTCGATGCCAACAGTAACATTGTGAGCCAGTCATACACTCCTCATTCTGGCTTTAATGTGTGAATGGGATAACACCAGGCCTGCCAGGGAAAAAAAGATTTTCCTATGAGCTAACGATTTGCACTTGTCTGTATGCAACTGGTACACAAATCCCTTTCTTCATTGTGGGTATTGTACAGTGGTAATATTTGATGATCCAACGGCTTTACTGTGAAATATGTGCATGGTGAGAAGTGGTATGACATTCTTTTCCACATGGGTTCACCCATTTGATCTGCCCTAATGGAAACGGGTTTGTTCGAAAATGTATCAGAATGGACTCAGGAGATCGGAGCTGTAAGCATTCACAGTTCACAGCAAGTGATGATATTCCTGGAACAGTAAATATGAAAATGCCTATAATGTGAATAGAAAAGTTAAATTAGCAGTATAAGCAATTACAACTAATATTCTGGTTTAAGTTCTCTGCTCTTGTACTCTCGAGGTGAAAGGTAGTGAACACCTTGTCGTCTTGTACTTTCAAAGGGATATTCAGGACAACAGAGAAAAGCAATCCTGGACTTCTGATTTGTTTGTCCTTCCTCCTGTTGAAAAACAAGGTTATCAGCTTATCAGCTAGCTTCCAGAAAAAGTCAGAAAGTTTAAAATGGCTGCTGATCTCGGAGCTTGATTCTGCTCCATTGTTAGAATTCTCCTGAACTTGGGGACAATGAAAGCATATGTTAAATAAAACAGTGATCTGGACTTTGGTGTGCATCGCAATCATACCTGGGCACTTCAAG
This sequence comes from Lepisosteus oculatus, assembly GCF_040954835.1. NCBI lineage: Eukaryota > Metazoa > Chordata > Actinopteri > Semionotiformes > Lepisosteidae > Lepisosteus > Lepisosteus oculatus. The sequence continues at coordinate 5,764,575 of NC_090716.1, forward strand.
CAAGCTTAGTTTTAGCAAGTCATTTTTTTTATCACCAGTATGGATTCAGAATTTTAAATGTCCAAGTAAACATGACCTATTTGTCTTCTATAGTGTTGTTTTGGTGTGTTCTTGTAGTTCAGTGCTGGCAATGAATGTCTGGGATGTTTGTTGTCTTTCTGTAGTCTGCTGTAGGCCATGAGTACCAGAGTAAGCTGTCCAAACACTGCTCTCAGACCGACTCTGTGAAAGGATTTGGCGGAAAATTCGGTGTCCAAGCGGATCGTATTGACCAGGTACAGCACTGTCATCCTTTTTTCAAAACCACAAACTTCATTTTGCCTCTGCTGCAGGGTCATACCTGTGTAGTATTGAAGGCAGTGCAGAAGGAAGTGTCCACATAAGAGAAAGGTGTCGATAGTGATAATTGAAAAAAAATCTTATTGTTCTTACTGCTCATTACTAATGTGAAACTTGGGGTGTCTGTTGAACTTTAGAGTATATCTTGATAGTACTTTATTTTGAGTACTGCAAAGGAACAAGTAATAGGTTTATTCCATGCTGAAAAAAAGAAGAAAGAGAACACAACGTTTCATCTTCAGGTGTCACCTGAAGAAGGCTCCACGGCCGAAACGTTGTGTTCTCTTTCTTCTTTTTTTTCAGCATGGAATAAACCTATTACTTGTTCCTTTGCAGCCTACGCATGCTGACACAGCTCCCCACCTTTATTTTGAGTAGTTAATCAATCCAGAATATTGTATAATATTAAGTAATTGTAAATTGCATTATAATGTTAATTGGGTGTTCATGTTTTTTATTTTAACACATTAATGTGTGGTGTGTAGTAGTAAGATATCTTTTGGATAGACGCAATAAATGTGACTTTGAACATCATAATCTGGATAAGAAAGCAAAATGTCTTTGACTTTGTAGTCATTGGATATTTAAAGCTAAGCTGGTTTCCAAAAACATTACTTTGTCATTCATAAGTGGTTGACTATGACTAATCTTTCCCTTGCTGTTTTGCAGTCTGCAGTTGGATTTGAGTACACTGGCAAGACTGAAAAACATGCTTCACAGAAAGGTGCTGGTTTTCCTATGATCCCTGTACAGTATGAAAACTGCATCAGATTACATGATTTTTAATCATAAACTGCTTTGGATGTAGTATTCTCTTATTAAAAGCAATCTTAAGTAATAGCCCTTTATAAATGATAGTACAGAATTTATATTTACAAACATAAAAAAAGGAATGTATTGTACAATGATTATCTAAAATGTAGCTTTATAATAAGGGAATACTGTCATATTTGTCTGGCCTAGTAGGTTTTTTGCTTACACATTTGAATTGCTACCTCCTATGTGACAGTTACAGCTGCTCACACTTTTCTTTCTGATTCACAGCAGATTGCACTGTAAATGGTGCTAAAACGAATGCCCTTCAAACTCCAGATGAGTTTTTAGTTACTGTGAAGTTTGTTTTTTTTTGGGGGGTAGTAGTACATAGAGATAAGGAAAAATATCATCTAATTTGTTTTAACTAATTAGATTTTAGAGGAACACGCTGCAGATCCCAATTTCTGATACCGCACAGAAGTTTGATTTGTTTTTATTTCTTCTTAGAAAAAATTTGTCATACGCTCTGACAGTAAATAAATCCAGTACGCTTTGTGGTTTAAGGCAGTCATTGTAGCTTTTTGCTACTTCAGAAGAATAACAAAAGATTAATACTTTTGTCATTTTCAGCATCAGTTCATATTGATAATGTTGTAAACATACTTCATGCAGTTGTCCGCTAAGGCCTAGAATCGGGCATCTGCGTTTCCCCGAGTTGTACAATATGGTTTCACAGCTCCGAAATGCTGAAGTGTTTTTCTGTGCTTTTTCTGCAGTGTTCTGTTGATCTGTTAAACATTTATTTTGCTTCAAATCAAAAAGTTTCTGTCTTTGCTCCTGTGTAAATTGAAATCCGGCATGGCTTTGCAGCTGCTTAATTTTTACTTTCGCTTGATGCTTTTGCTGTCTTAAACCATGTAGACTATTCATCTGGTTTTGGGGGGAGATATGGTGTCCAGACTGATCGTGTTGACCAGAGTGCAGTAGGATTTGATTACCAGGGCAAAACGGAAAAACATGACTCTCAGAAAGGTTTGTTATCGTTACTCTTTTAAAACATTTTGTTTAGGGTTTCAATTTAGTAACAACGAGTGCTGTATAGCTGCATTTGTTTTCTTTTGCTGTGTCATTGCAAATGTTTTGTAGAGATCCAAAGTTTTCTTTGTTACTGAATACTTTTTGTTTATGATGAGCTAAATAAATATATATACTGTATAAGTTTAAAACACAAAATGTTGCTTAAACAGTAAATCAGAATTATTTTGTGTTTAGTGCCACTTTGCAACAATATTAAAGCAAAATCTACTAAAACAAACTGAGAAAATGACAACTCTCAAGGTCGTTATTGAGATAAGCTGGGATCTCCTCTTAATTGTTTTGCAATTGTTGTGCTTGATTATTTTCCTTTACTTATTGTAAATTATTGTGAATGTTTTAATAACAGCTCTGTTTGGCTGAGTTTAAGAAGTCCGAATTTCTGTATAGACTGTATTTGTATTAAAAGTTCCTTTTCTCTTGTAAATCCTCAGATTATTCCAGAGGCTTTGGTGGGAAATACGGGGTAGAAAAAGACAAAGTGGATAAGAGTGCAGTGGGTTTTGAATACCAAGGAAAAACCGAAAAGCACGAGTCTCAGAAAGGTTTGTAAAATGTTGATTCTTACATGAACAGGCACTGGTTTGTTTTTGGCCTTTTAATCACGAATCAAGAAGTGTCCTTTTTTAGAAAAAAAAAGATTCGAAGAATTTTAGAAATCAGTCTTGGTAGACATGTCCTTCACTTGGCGAATATGGAAAATACTTGGAGAAATACTTTTCTCTCTTGGAATGTGGAGGCATGTTTTGTCTTGACTGGGAGAGAGCTTAGCATTGTTGCTTCACTGGTACAATGTGATTTCACCATTGTTTCAAAACATTTATCTTTTAAAACCTGCTTACCTATCGAAACATGATTTGCTAACTCTTAATGGTGGAGGTGGAATTGGGCATCTGGGTTCTGGTTTTATGCTTGTTCACTACACTTCCAGTTCAACATTGACCTATTTAGCATAAGTATACACCTCAACATACTGTAGTTGAAGTATTGAAAGTTTACTTAGTAGTCTTATTAATTTGAAAAGAAACTTAGTAAGAGATGGCACAAAGCTCTGAGTGTTTTTCAAAAAAGTATACCTCACCTACGTTATTTTACTTTTCACAGTAAAAAAAATACTATTAGCTGCTTCAAGAAAGTAATATATTACTTTACATAATTTAAAAGTGCATTTCTAATGTGAGTATTCCATTCATCCACATTTTGTAGAGAAATTCTCTTTATATTGTGTTCCTTGGAAAGCTGATTTATTGATTTAATTAGGGCTGGGCGATATGGCCAAAAACATTATCACAATAAAAATTTTCATATCAGTCGATATCGATAATTATCACAATAAATGTCAAATCATTATTTCTTTCAAGTTTAAAGGCAGATTTTTTCTCCTGAGTGGAGGTTGAAGAAACCAGACAGTTAATTGGTAAATTAAACAACTCTCTATTTTAAGAACACAACAAACACTTGCCAAACAGCAGAAACATTAAACAAATCTGAGGTAGAGAGTATTTAAGTCTTTTTTATGTTAAAATATGCATGAGTAAAATTTACAAAATAAATATCTTAATCGAAAAATTAAATACTGCATTGTGATAAAACACACATAGAAGATGGCTCAGACAGACTGCAAAGTTTAAAGTGCTCTGTTTTATGTCTGATCATAAAAAGCCAAAATATCCCCAAATTACCGAAGTTGAATTACCTTTTCTGTCGACAATGTCATCATCCTTCGAGCTGGTCGTTGGCAGCACTACATTTGCTTCAGTGTCGCTCATTTCTCAACTCTAACTACAATCCTGCCACCACGTTGGCTACCTGGTCTGCAACACGCACGTGCACTTGTGCAGTATTTTGTGCGCATGCGCATATCATGCACAAAGCATAAACATATATATCAAACATTTATCGAACTTTTGTTAAAATAATATCGAGGAAAATAATATCGCGATAATTATTATCGAATTATCGCCCAGCACTAGATTTAATTATTAAATTTAGAAAGTGCCTTTGAAATCAAAACTTGCTCAACTATCAATTGAGAATAAAATGAAAGATTACCTTCATGGATGTATTGTAGTATTTGCTCCATAAAATATAGTGAAAATATGAAGTGCTACAGTAATCTCTAGCACTGAAATAAATTAGAACAGTTTATTTATGGAGTAATAGATGCAGAGAAAAAATGTATTTTAATGGCGTGGAAAATACATCATATTTAAAGAGCAGAAGCGAAGGTACCTGAGCAGAGTGAAAGGTGGTGTTCACACAGTGTTGATTTGGCTGCTTAAAAGAGGAACTGCAACACTATTTTTATATTTAGGGGTTAGAATGGATTCCATTGATAAATTGATGAGAGCATTTCAAACCACAATACACAGTAATGTGTAAAACCTCCCACTCACATCACAAATTGATTAAATTATCAGGTATAGTTATATAGTATACCAGGAATAATTTCGCAGCGCCATATTGCTGTCAATTTCTGGGATTCAGAACAAGACAATAAAACTTCTGGTTAAGTGAAGCGGCCCTATTACATTGTAAACAAGCAGGCTTGTGAATATCTTGGTTTCGAGTTGGTTTTGCAGAGAAATACTATTTACCTGTTACCTCTGCATGAGGATCACGTTGGAACATTTCTGCGGTGAAGTTTCTGCTGCACAACCTGTACTTATTTTCTTGTACATCGCATTTCGCATTACAGTTAACCAGTGAGCAAGAGGGGCCGGTTTAAGTCACAATTTTCGCAAATTCTTGCTCTCGCCCATGGCAAAACCAGCGATTTGCGACAACATGGTATTTTCACAAAATTCACAACTTTGTGCTTAATGCAGAATTTGTAAGATTTTGTGATAGTGTTAATTCATTTGCTTTGTTACTGAGATTTCATAGCCAACCCGAGAAAGTGTGACTGCACTTTCCCCTTAAGTTAAAATCTGATTTTAATTAATACCTGAGTGCAAAGAAGCCACTCGAAAAAACGTTTGTGGATGTGATGTTTCTTGATTAGGTTTTCACAAGACTGCTTGACAGGATTTTTTTTTAGTACTTGCATGATTGCTGCTAATCATGAGGGGATTTATAAGCGATCTGGAAGTACTGCTTTTTTTATCCCGCTGCTATCTTTCTGCTGCTTTTCACTCCCTGCAACAATTAAAATTGCCACATAATAACTCCAGGAATTTGTATTATGTGTGCAGACTATGTTAAAGGTTTTGGCGGGAAGTTTGGTGTTCAGACAGACAGACAGGACAAGTCGGCCCTCGGTTGGGACCACCAGGAAAAGGTTCAGCTGCACGAGTCTCAGAAAGGTACTTCTGTTTCCGGGGACTTTACACTGCGGGCAGGTGTTTTGTTTCGTTTGAAGGTCATTCAAATGTCTTTGCTAACTTTCCTAAAAGGGTGCTTTTTCTGCACGTAAGTCTTGCTTGTTATATACAAACTGTTTTGAACTGATGTGTGAAACGTCTGTATCTGATTCACATGGTGCCTTAACTACGTAGGCCTTTATTATTTCTATGATTTATAACTTAAAATCTTAAAGGATCATTTATAAGAAGTTCTATGTTCAGGTTTAGAAAACCAGTACCATAAAGGTAGCAATGAGGATGTTTCTTTTGTTTAAATGTATTCTGGATGTTGCACCTCTGTTTTATGTAGTAAAAGAAGAGACATGAGATGGATTTCAACATCTGCAGTTGTTCTTCAGTGCAGGACTAAGCTTTTTTTTAATCTTTTCCATTCTACTTCAAAAACTTCTTACCTCAAAACAGGTTTTGAGTTGAGTATATATAAATGTTCATTTGCATAGAATCTTTCAATCTAGTCTAGATTTGCATTTTGATTAAACATTAGGAACAGTTAACAGTTGCCACAAGATCCCCTGCACTGAGTTTTTGAAATGTAGGGACTATTATATTAATGTTTTAGGTGTTTTTCTGTTATCCTGTATTAATGCCAGTGCAGCAGATCACGGATGTGAAACCATCACATTCCTACTCCCATTCACATGCCTTGAGGAAGTGGTTTGTTACAGTGAGATTAGATATTTAGGTCATGTGCTGTAAGGGCTTAGATGAAAAACACTAAAGAATGTGCACCCTTTAAGGTCTTTTTTTTTAAATTATCACCACACTACATTTATCAACAGTAGTGTACTGAGTGCTTAGCCAAAACACAGTAATGTATAGCAGTTATCCAGGATTGACACATTCACTGTTTCCATTGGAATACATCATTGTGCTCACATCCTAGTAGAGAGTTTAAGAAACAAAGCAGGGAAAACCCAGATTTCAAATGTTCATTTACTTTAAATTGAGTTTACATTACGCGCAGTATTTCTCTATATTATTGCATGGACCTTTAAGGCAAATTCATCAGATTTCTAAATATCTGAATTTCTCTCTGTTAAAGTGTATATAATGTGATTATGTGTAAATGTCATGTTAAATGTTCGAAGTTTTTACTTTGGTGATTTTCCTGTGCCTGTTAAGAACATTATTAGACTTTTGAGACTCCTTTCTTTGTTACACAGGAACAAGGATAGGATTAGAATAGGAACTATGATTAAGTGTTAGTTTCTCAGATAAGACCAGCTGTACTGTCCCAGACAGTCCTTTGTTGGATTCAGTGCAATATTGGGGTGCATGTTTATTCTGCTGCACTTTTCATTGTTCGTTTTTGCATTGAAGTGTAACACAATCACTGAAGCATACAGTTTTTAACCTGACTTGTGGTGTTTTCATTCTTTACAAATCCCCCAAAATGGAATGCATCATTTTATAGAAAGAAGAAATGTTGGAGAAAGTAACCTCCCTTCTTACAAACTGAAATTATGAAAATGAAACAAAAAGGTTACCTTTTCTGTTATTTCTATAAGGCATTGTACCTTTCAAGGTTCTGAAATATGTACAAATATTGAGTTTTAGTTAAATGCATTATAAGTAGAACCTAAGATATAACTAAGATCTATAGCCTAGTTAGAGAAGTAAATTTTTAATAGGTAATTAGTTAATGGTTTCTATAATTGAAATCTGGTCAACTGCTTTCTGCTGCATCTTTTTATAGAACTCCATTCCCTTGAGCCATTTATTTCTCAAGGACTATTCCTAACTGGTATAGTCGAGGAGACTTTGTCAGAGGGGGGCTGTTACTCACTGTGTGTTTTTTATTACCAAAGTCTGGTGTGATTTCCCATTTATGTTAACCCTATTCTGTTTGTCCCTTTTCTTGCTTTCGATTCTTTTTGTCTCTCCTACTTGTGGCTTGTGGATTTTTTCAGATTATAAGAGAGGGTTCGGAGGGAAATACGGTGTTCAGATGGAGAGGCAGGACAAATCTGCTGTGGGCTTTGAGTACAAGGAGAAACTGGCCAAGCACGAGTCCCAGCAAGGCACAGTCATGCTCTAGTTTATGCCCAAACTGTAGCATTTCCTGGCACAGACTTTTCATACGCATTGGTTAAGTTTGTAACCATCTGGGTTTCGGCTTTTTGTAATTAAGTTTAGAAGTTCAAAATGGCCTCGAACCTGCAAACTTCAAACATAATGCATTAATTGTGCATATTTCCTGTTTACAAAGAATCTTATTTATGGTTGATGGCCTCTAATTATTATTGTACAAGTATCCAGAAGGTGGCACCAGTACTCTGCTGAATTATACAATCAGAATTACATGTAGTGTAATTTTGCCTTATCTATTATTGGATTCACGGTGTACATATTTTTAAAAATGTGTATTAAACCAAATTCACATTTGATTCATAAATAAAAAATATATATAATATGATCAGATCTGCTATTACAGAATATATTGCTTTTAATTTGTAATTCTCAGTGTAGTGATGATAGCAGATGTATTACCCCTCGTGTAATTGCTTTTACCATTATATTCAGCTATATAATTAATAGTCAACTTATTTCTAAGCAAATGTGTAGTGTCATATACTTGTCAGAGAATCTGATATGAATTGCATTGTAATACTCCACAAATGTGTCATTTTGAGTAAGTAAATATGTATTTACTAAGTAATTATTATGTAAATACTCTGTTAGAGACTGTTGCTATGACGGCTTCCTTAGAGGAAGTTTCAATAATTGTAAGGTCCCCCTAATAGAATCAGTAACCTCAGCCTTCTAAAGGACGAATGTTAACATATATTACTGTTCACCAGATTGTTTTCTTTTGTTGTTCACTAGTGTTTAAGTAACGACTAAAACACTTTAATAAGTCTGTGCTTGGAGAGTGCTATGGTTTTGGAAAGTGCCTTCACTTGTCTTTTTTTTTTCTTTTTCCCTTTGGATGTGTTCACACCACTCTAATCCAGTGCTCATTTGCTTATTTGCCACTTTTCAAGACTGGCCTATGCATGCTTGCACAGCCTCCAGTATCACAATGCGCCATGCAGTTCAACTTCCTACAATGTACAGCTTCAGGTGCAGCACGTAAGCCAAAAATGGCTTCATTAGATATTTAACAAGACAGGCATATATATTTGTGTTTTGAGCTTTGTGCATTCAGATGTGCATGAATGTGCTTTGCGCTCTTATTTTTTTTTCTGCAAAATTCATTCAATCCTGAAGCTAACTGTAAGGTCTTATGCTGTTTTAGACTATTCAAAGGGATTTGGCGGAAAGTATGGAGTACAAAAGGACAGAATGGATAAGGTATTTTTCCTTCAGTTCCTGATTTAGTTTCAAGTTATTATTCGTATTTTGCATTGTTCTTATAAACAAATGTTTTTTTACAAGTAAGTAAATGTTTTTGCAAGTAAGTTCTAAAGTACTCCATTTTCAATTGATTAATTAAACTTAATTGCACTTGTTGTCAATATTAGAATGTAAACAGCCCTGTACTACCTCAAAAATAAAATTAGTTTATATGCATTAAGACTGATCATAATGTAATTTGCTTGGTTTAATTTAATTAGTGGCTGGTAAAATGTTAGAAGAAATGTAAATGTAAACATGATATGAAGCTGGAACTAAGTCTTAGTGTGGTAAAAAGCATAATTACATTGTAGTCTGCTGTATATGGTGTTGGTGGAACTGTAAAATTTCCAGTTTCCAGTGATTCAGTATGGTGAGTGGACACAGTGCTCTAGGAGATGCATCTCAGCTGAAGGACAGCTAAACTGAGGTCCTGGCTACTGGTTCCTGGTTATGAACCATTTGGTTATGAAAGATTCCATGGCTCTTTTTTCAAAAGCTTTCAAAAGGGGTATTCACCCTGGTGTTACGGCTAAACTCTAATCTGAGCTCCAACAGTCCAGCATATCCTAATATTCTCTTGATTCAGGTGGTTTCTCACTTGACCTGTTGTGCATGGCATCTGTCCCAGATCAGCCTGGTGGGTGCTGCACTTCCATGCTGGATGAAGTGTCTGCTCCTACGTGTAGAGTGCTTTGGGATAATTTGGGAATACGCTGTTCAAATGTAGCAACCTATCCTTCACTAAAACCTCCGGGAAATAACTAGATTCTTTGTCATGTGTCTCATATTGATATCTTTTTTTTTTTTTTTTCACCTGTATCTAATCTGCCGTGTTTCTAATTGTATGTCTAGAGTGCAGGTACCTTTGAGGAGGTTGAAAAGCCATCTCCAGCCTACAAAAGAACCAAACCCGTGGAAGCTGGTATGTGACTGGAGAGGCCTGTGTCCCATAGTTCAAAAACTGTTGTGCTAGAAGTGTTAAAAGGACTACAGAGTAACAAAAGCTGAGTAACACTATGTAATATGGAAAATATGTGCATTTTACATATTGCTGGCATTTTGGTGTATTTTTTAAAATGTTAAATTTTTACATTTAGAAAGCATACAAAACACAAACACAGAAGCAATTTGCCCACAGTTATTGCAGTGAGAGAGCGGTATTTGATTTTTACAGAGAAAAAAAATCACCCGTAGTAGATTTTCGCCATCAAATCCGAAGCCCATTTAACTGAGGGTTTAGGGGTATTGCAGTTAATTAATTAGACCAACTGTGTAACTGCAAACGTAGTGGGAATAAAACCCGGAAAACTCTAGGCCCTCCAGGAACAGAGTTTGAGACCCTTGCCGGGAATGCACTAGATTACAAATTAGATGCCTTGTTTTTTTTGGCTTCATTTTCCTTTCCTTCTGCTGTAGCCGGAAGTAGTGCTAGCAGCATGAAGGCCAGGTTTGAAAACCTCGCCAAGCAGAAGGAGGAGGAAGATCGGAAACGAGCCGAGGAGGAGAAGGCGCGTCGCCTGGCAAAAGAGAAGGAAGAGCAGGAAGAAGCCAGGAGGAAGATTGAGGTACAGCTTTCTTAGCTGGGTTCACAAGTGTACGATTCCTCCCGGTACCTGTTCGGAAACCAGATGTTTTAAGTACTTTGAAATCTCAAAAAAGATGGCCTACTCACATTTCAAATGTGAAGAAAGACTAATCGGGGAAGATCATACCATTTCATTGTAACAGTAGCTCGGAAAGAAGCAAATCAGCAGTGGATTCATGCGGGACCTTTTTGTAATGTTGATATTCTCAGAAATGAGCTGGTTTTTAATAACTCTTTGCAGGAATTGAAATGCGCCTGATAGGCCAACTGATTTGTAACATCTCGTACGAAGAGTATGTGGAACTGCTGTGACATTCTCTCCAGACACAAGGACTTCGCCATTGTTTTCTATTTGCTCAGCTAAATGGTCTTTGTTCTTCTTAATGTACGTTGTGGCTTATGGAGGAGTGTAATGGAGATGACAAATGGGAAGCTCCACGGTTTTTCAACAAGTAAAAAGTTAAAATCTCCCCTCTGCTCAGGCTGAAGGTAGATATTATTGGCTCTGACTTTGCTGTGTGGAAGGATGTCCACACTGAAGGAGTTTTGAAATATGTATTTCTGTTTCTCTGGGGGGAAAACGATGGTTTGGCAGTTGGCCTAGATGGCTTTTGATCTGCACGGCCCTTTGGGAGCCGTGGCGCTGAAGAACACCGTGCGCTCTTTCAGCTGTCGCATCTGTTTGACTTGACACAGGAGCAGGCGAAAGCGAGACCCCCGTCCCCAGAGCCGGAGCCGGAGCCCACCCCGGCCCCAGTCTTTGAGCCCGTACGCCAGGAGAAGCCTGCCAGCCCCACTTATGAGGTCAGCTAAATTCTCCAATGGATAAAGTGTTAAACCAGAAAAGTGGAATAAATCTGGAGATTACATCTTATTTTTGTAACCCCAGGCATGCCATGCAAATGCACTGTGACACAGTGACAAACAGACTTTTGCCGTGACCCACCAAACAAAATCTCAGAAGTCCCTGTTTCATGTGTATTTAGTGTATAATGTTGTATAATGCACTGTTTGACCTTTTCCTTGACGTTTGCAGACAGAGACATTAGTGTTACAGCCTGTATGTCCATGTGTGGACTGCAAGAGGTCACACGTAGGTTTCTAAATATGCATGTAGGCATGATTGGAAATGTTATTAAAAACAGTAGCTAGAAGTTAGTCAATCTTTTGCTAGGTCTAACTGCAGCCAGACAAATCTGTTGTAAAGTTGCAAACTGAGAAATCCTTGAATTAATGTGAGAGAATTTTAGCTAGATTACATTTACTAGATTACGAACTGGAACTGTATTCAGATACTTTTTATCATCTTTAAGGTTCGTACTGTTTTGTTCTTCAAGATTTTGCCGCAATGTTTTTTTAAAGCAGGAAGTTAAAATTAACTCAGACGTTGAGTTTTCTTATCTTGTCTTTTGTCTTTGTTTTTTTGAGGGCATCAGTCTTGAGCATAAAAAAAGGGTGGTTATGTCTTACAGGAGCCAGCTCTATATGAGGAGCCAGCTGCTGACGAAAAAGAGCAAAATGATGACCTATATGAAAATGCAGAGTCTGGCCACACGGTGCAGGAGTCTCACTACCAGGACCACACCTACGAGGCAGAACCCCAGGACACCTACCAGCAGGAGGCAGTGTACCAGAGCACGGAAGACGAAGGACAGTATCAAGGTGATCCAGTGCAGGAGCTTTTATACACTGTTTCCATTACGCTGTTTAGAACATACAACAACAGGATTTCCCAAACAACTGTCGTGACTGTGTGACATTCGGGAAGAATATAGGCTGTTCAGTATTTCAAAAAAACATCCAGCTTTACATTTGCCCTTTACTGTTGCTGCTTTTTTGTTTGTACACTGGGGGGTCTCTGACCCTGGTCCTGAAGAGCCCAAATCACCTGATGTGTTTTTAAAGATAGTAGGGTGATTTATGTGTAGTGCACTACCACTGGGATCTGTACAAGAATCACTCCTATTCCTAATTTAGATTTACTGATGATCTAGATTTCAATATAGTTTCAGACCTAGTCAAGTTTGCAGATGGTACCAAATTAGGAGGGTTAGCAAACACCGTAGAAGCAGCAAATGAAGTTTAAAAAATATTTAGAAAAAACATAAGAGTGGAAAGAGTGTATAGTGGAGCAGTGCATATGAAGGATCATTTTTATCCATAAAAACAATGTAAATATAATGCAGCTTGCAATGAAATGACTTCACATTGATGGTAGAGGGGTGAGGTTAACCATTGTCTGGAGAATGGGAAAAGAATTGGAGACCACAGAGACTACAGATCTGAAGCAATCATCCAGCCTTTTTCAGTTGAAGTTCAGGCACGGTATAGCAGCATGAGAGAGTGAGTTTTTCTCTGACCTTATCCTCCTAGCTAGGCTCCCTTTATAGCCAGGTACAAACATGCCTAGCAAAACCGCAATAGCGACTACTTCCTCATCTCAAGGCAAGCCCTCATTCTTCGATTGAAAAGATGGTTGGAGTGCTCCCTGCCCCCCTTTCTCCCTGTGTCAGACACTCATAATTTACAACTGTCAGCAGTCTACATATTATCTATATCAGAATTACTAAGACATATTTTAACAATAGTGCAAACCAAAAAGTGTAAGCAAGTTTTATGGGTATGAGCTCATCAGTGCTTCTGGTGAACGGTTATTTTACACAGAGGATATAAGCCTGTTAGTAATGCTCTGATTACAATCATGTTATATTTAAAATAAAATCCAGTCCTTCAATATCCATGAGGAATCAAGTATCTTGAGATAGTGTCTGAACTCAGTTGGGAATGTATGTCTGAACAATTTAAGCACCAATAATAAATTTAAGCACCTATAACAAATAATACATAGAAATAGATAGTGTCACCAAGTCTTTTTGAATTTGTCTTGGTGAAACCAACAAAGTCATTCACTTCTTCAGGGTCGATTTTTTCCACACACTGTTCATGTATTAAAAGTTTGTAATCACACCTTGATATATTGGTTATATCAGTGCCAGAGTGCGTGGTGTTGAGGACTATAATGTTTTTGACGATGAATCTTGAATCTCTCAACATGTTCAGTGGTGTCGTCTACAGAAAGACAATGTTAGATTGGCTCACGGCAATATTTTTGTCATTTCCCAAACAAAATAATCCACGAACTACCTAAATTGCTGTCTTTTTGTGCCTTGAAAAATTATGTATGTTTTTACACTTACAAGACTAACATGACTTAAATATTGCTTATTTAACCCAAGTACATAAATTTACATAAACATATTTAGAATTAACTGTGCAAATGTTGTCCCCTTGTCAGCCTTATATATTCACTGACTAAAACTATTGCATTTAGGCCAAGAAAGTAAAATTTGTTGTGTTCTATTAGATACCCAGACCTATGCAGAATATGGAGAGGATCTTGGTGTCACTGCAGTGGCTCTGTATGATTACCAGGCTGGTGAGTAAATAGTATTACCTTTTTGTCCTTTGCAGAACTTTAAAGCACTACACGGAAGTGAGGAAAATATGCTCCGAATCTTTATGAATGAGAAATACAAGCAAGACACCAAAAAAAGTAGTGAGCGGATTGCAGCATTGTGTACAAAGGCAGTTGCCCTAATTGGAAGAACTACAGGCTACTGTTGCCCAGCCTGTGTACAGATGGGACTGTGATGTGTTCCCTATAAAAGTGCTGGCTGGTGTTGTCTTCTAACAGTATTTGCAGCCTCCTGCACCCATATGCTCCTCAGACTGAGGGAGCAGAAATGTGTGTGAGGTGCCCAGGGTTGATCTGGCTTGGTCAGGGGCTGGCGGCAGAAGACAGGGAATGGCATATTCTCTGGAACACCTACCTATGCCAAAACCCCGGGTTTCATATTGGCAAAGGCACACAAAAGACAGGACTGGAATACCAGGAGCTTCATTTTCCATTATAATCTTGAACAAAAAAAAAAAAGTTTCACCCACTTGTTTGAAAAACATGTATTGCAAGATCGGTCATTAATAAATGCTCTAAAACCTTTAAAATGTTCTGTTGATCGTCACAAACGTGACACTGTGTGCTGGCTATTCTATTTGTGCAAACAGATGATCCACTTTGTGTATTTGATCTGTCCTTGTTGCAGCTGGCGATGATGAGATTTCCTTTGACCCAGACGACATCATCACCAACATTGAAATGATTGATGAGGGATGGTGGAGGGGCGTGTGTAAAGGAGCTTATGGGCTGTTCCCTGCTAATTACGTGGAGGTTAGGCAATAAAAAAAGCACTTTCCAGGGTACAGTTTTGCCTTAACTGCCACCTGCTTGTGCTCTAGCTCATCTCCATGAGGAAGAAAAGGTCGCCATATTCTTTATTCTGTCTGTCATTCCTGTGCCACTTGTATACAAAGTGTTAATACATTCTCAGGTCTGTCCATTGTTTCTTTTCACCAGTTAAGGCTATTGCAAAATTCAAAGGCTGCTTCTGTGTCCTGGCTGTCCTGATTTCGGGAGGATTATAGTACAAAAGAAGTATCATGGCATAATTAAGCGATAAAGAACAACTCTCAGGCTTTTCTTGGTTTAAAATAAAGATGTGCCCTAGAGGCATTCCATCTGCAGTTACTGCAGTAGGGCTACTGCACTGCTTCTAGAGAATACTTTTACATGTAATTAACAATCACTCATTGTCATCGAGGCTGGAGTGGAAATAACTAAACAAACTGTCTGATTAAAGTCACTCAGTTAAAAGTGTTACCATAAAGGAGATGAGAGTTATCGTGTGTATTTAATATTGAATGCTCAAATGGAATTAAGCTTTGTTGGCTGGTTTTACAAACTCTGATTAACCCTGGTCATGACTAACTTCCTTAAATGAATTTTAGTAAGTCCAGATACAACGCTAATTAGGTGATGTGAAACCAGCCCCAAAAGTATTAGCCAGGATTTAAAAACATTTTAATGGCCAAGGGCTATCTTTTGAAATATTGACCACCAAAGATTTTTCATGTATAAAGCCCATGTTGCAGTGCAAATCCATAACTAAAACAGTTGTGGTCATCCAGAGACTATGAAAGCAACTGATTATCCAGAAAGGCCTGTGATGACTGGAAACTCTATTACTTGCTCGAAGAGCACAGGCTGTAAGTACCATGCTGCATCATTTTGTGTAGTGTAGAATTGCTTATATTTTTGTTTTGTTTTTTTCCTCTTTGGAGTTCTTAATTGCTGATTAAGCAGAACTGCTAATGCTTGGAGAGACGAAAAAAACAAGCAAAGATCAATTTGTTTTGCACATGTGATCAAATGTTTTATTGTGTTGATAATGGCATTCGTTTTACATCAGAGACATTTAATGCAAATAATTAGTGGATGTGCTGTTAAACTGGTTTGCAGGATTTTATCCCAAAGCCTCCCATTCATCTGCAGTGTCCCCAACTTTAACTCGATATTCCATATTTTCTTTGAAGAAAATGTACATTCAGATAAATTTGACATTTCTGTGACTTCCTAATTTTCCAAGTTCTGTATATGTGTTTCATTGGCATGTCATGTCAGCCGGAGGTAGGAGGGTGGGGACAATATTGGTATTCCACAACCTTTGTGTTTTAATGTTTCAATTTGAGCCACTGTGTTCAGAAATGGGGCCATACATTTGTTACATCATTCATGAACTTTGACCAACTAAATGTAAAAATTCAGTGTAAATTCACATAAGGGGAAACTGCTTATGTTTAAACTTAAAACCCAATTAGTGGTAATTGTAAGAACGGATGTTAATAGTTTTATGTAATGAATGGGACAATCCTTAAAATGCAATGTAGATGTCATCACTTAATTGCTTTAGTGTTAATTTTGTTTACTACCGATTGGGAATTGCATAATCATTTTTGGGTTGGGATTTTATAAAGTGACCTTTTCCGATATTATTTTATCTTTATATCAGCTTGCATAATACACTACATAACCTATACTTTATTTTGGTTTTTTTTGTAATTGAATAAAGTGAATAAAGTTTTCAGTAAATAATTTCTATGCATCATTTCTAAGTGTTTAATTTAATGGTGCATAGAACAGTGTAATGGGTTAACATGGATGTGTATTTTATTTATATTCTGGCAATCTTCAGCAGGTTGACTTCACATATACCTCCGTGTACTGTCATTATGGGAGCCCAGGAAAAAAGTCAGAAGGTAATAAAAACTGTGTGCAGATCTGGGGAGGATATGTGCTAATATACACTTCTCAGAAACATTCCAGTACTCTTGAGCACACCCCTTTCATTTTCAGGTTGGTACAGCCCATGAGCGCAGGGTTCTCAGACTGCTATCTCTAAGTCGGCAAAAGTGTTACAACACTGACTGTAAAACTCTCAAAAAACCTTCTCCTTAATACAAATAGAAAATACCAATTAATATTTTAAATGTAATATAACAGATTCCATATAAGCTGTGGTCTCTCAAAAATCAGTGAAAGTTACATTGCAAAAAATCTTTATATTGGATGTAACAGAATATTAGAAATAATGCTTCTAATTTTCCTTTTAAAGTGATTTATGGACCTAGGTGATGCTGCGTAGTGCTTATATTAAATTGAAAAGCAGTTTTATAATATATCTTAAGAAAAAGTCTGTACATCATACTTAAGGTGAATTTCCATTCTGTCTAATTCATACTGACTGATGCTGTTGCATTGCATTTCTGTAGCTATTGTTCTTTGAAATCACTTAACACTAATGTTAATGGTACAGTAACTACAAAACAGAGATGGATGCAAAGATCTCCTTTCATTTGTCACAAGCTCAGGTTAATTATCTTGCAGACTTGCTGCCTTTCATTTTAGATGAAGACGGCTGTTACCCTTACAAACCATTACACCTCAGACTTATTGACCAGAACAAATTCTGGTTGCTTCTCCCAAAAGGAAATGTATTACTGCTGTACAAATGAGGAATTTGTGAGAAGTCCATTATGGGGAACTGCAGTCTCATTTCTTCAGATCTGTTATTAATTCTCGGTAACAAATTGATGGTATCTGAATTACATACAAAATCATGAACTTTGTGAAAGTACTTTATGGTCGCTATTGCGTCGTAAACTACTAGTCTCGCAGTAGGCGAAAATGAGAGGTCGTGTGAACTGTGACGTAAACCGGGCCCACCTGCTATCCAGTCCCTATAATGACTAAAGTAATGCAATGGAGGAGCGAGTTAAGTTACACGCTGTGCAGCGGACAGTTCGCACCAGAAATGTTTCAACGTGGGTCTGCATGCAGAGTTAAACAGGTAAGTGGTACTTGTCGGAAAAACTATTTCGGGAGTGATATTTCTACTGGATTAAAAGAGATGTACTCAGAAATCCTGTTCAGTGTAATAGGGCTGGTTCACCTCACCAGAAGTTTTGTTGCTTCGCTCTGAATCGCAGACAATGACACTGCGTTTACCTGGTAATTAGGTCTTTATTTCTGTACGTGTGATAAATGCTCAATTTATTTTTAGCTCCCGTTTAAAGCAAATCATTTCTTGGTGTTGAGATATTGCTTAGGAAACCTGACCGTGTAACTAATTTGTACATGTATTTCAACGTTTTTAAAACCTACCTTTTATGCATTGCATTTACTTTTGCCTGTTAAGACTACTGAAGCTCTCCCTTCATTTTCAATAGTGCTATTAATTTAATTAACTATGACATTTCTGTGGAGGCTTAAGACACAACATCGTACCAGCAGCAGCTGGCGATGTGACGAAGCACACCTCAGCACATAAAAAAAACTATCTCAAATTTGATCAGTTACATTTTACAAACTTGTAACCTTGGCCACATGATCAGTGTGGTCGCCTTGAATGCTCGAGTAAGCGCCCTCTGAAGAAGCTCCCTTATTTCACACTAGAGGGCGCTCAAATTCAAGTATACAGCCCGCAGCTCGGCCGCAAACAGCAGATTATTCATTTACAAACAGTAGATTTGAAGTCTCTAAGACTAGCAAATCAAGGGTAACATAGGTAGACTATTCTGAAAAAAAGTGTATTATAGTTTCAACAGAATGCAAAAAAAACTGACTGAAAATGGAAATGAAGCTGACAGGGGGCAGCTAGTTGTTGGTTAAATTAATTAAAATGGATTTGACAGATTATGGTGTGTGTACACCACAGTTCTGTTGACAAGTCAGTTGATCTGAGTTAGAAAAGCTGAAAAGGGTGTTTTGTTTCTGCATAGAAAAGACAAACTAAACCACAAAGTTGGAAATTGTGAAATTTGATCATTTACAGTATCGAGCGGGGCACTCAGATACACATTTTACTGCAGTTTGTGGCAAAAAGGATGTTATTGTTCTACCATATCTGATTATGTTTATGTAAACATTCCTTGTTGGACAAAAATAAGTATTCATAAGTATTTAATGTAACTTACCATGGCCACTTTAACAAAAGTGATTTTAGAATTCAGCACACAAATTCAGCTGTCAGTAATTAATGACCATAGACTAGTTCTCTTTTGTCGTTGGGTAAAATCATCCGTTTCATATTCCACACAATTAGAATTTGGGATTTTACAACAGCGAATGAAAATGTTTGAGATGTAAATAAGTGTGCTTTCTTTGTTTTTCCTACATGAAAATCTATAATATTTCAAACAATTCTACAGATGTAAATTGTTTTGTTGTTTTTGTGAATATTTATAACAAAGGGGTGTTTATATGATAATAGGATAGCAAATACATAAAATATTTTACTTTTTGCATTAAGTGCTAGACTTAATCTTCAGTTGTTCTTATGAACATATAGCCTGTTTCATACTTCACACATCAAACAAGCTGACATATTTTGGTTATAAATCCATTCATTTACCACTCAGTTTAGGTAAAGGTTCTCCATATCACTATTATCTTTCCAAAATTCTACTTTGTATAAACCTGTTTTCTTAATATTGCATTTCCAGAAACTAGTTTAATTGAAATAGAATGATCTTTGCATGACACAAGAGTGCATCCTTGAGTTGAAACAGACTATAGCATGAGTTCAGTACACTGGACTAATTCCAGAATAAAAATGTGACAAAATGTAGTGCTATTTTTACAATTTGATGACTCAGTTTAGAAAAAATACATTATCTTAATCACTTGTTCACATGTTCTTTGGGATTTTCCTTAAATGGCCATACCCCAAAAATGTGATGTGGTAAGAGAGCCAAAAATAAAATTCACCACATAAAATGCTATATTTGATTTTTTTTAAAAATGTCATCGGAAAATATTTTTTGGGGGGAGTTTCTAATGAGTCTGTACTCGGATTACAACATGTTATTTGCATTCTGTGTCGCCCAATTGCTCAGTGATTATCTGTGAACTAGGGGTTTTAAAAAAAGAAAATGGAAGCCTCTTAACCTGGTGAGGAGCACCCAGGAGAAGAAACACAGAAATACAGGAAGAACATGAAAACATTACAATCAAGGCCAGAACTGAACCCTGGACCCTAGAGTTGTGAGGCAGAAATTCTACCCATCACCATCTAAAATTAAATAGATATTCTTAACTGCTCAGAAACGCAAGTGAACTCTCAAAATGGCATTGCATGCTAATGATAATGTTTCTTCATTAGCCCTATACAATTTCTTGCATTAGGAATGCGTCTTTTCGCATACCCCAGCTTTTCTCCATGGAGACACAGACACAGAGACAGGGAGAGAAGCTTGGGGGCAGAGCGCAGGGTCTGCCATTGTACGGCGCCCCTGGAGCAGTTAGGGTTAAGGGCCTTGCTCAGGGGCCACGGAGTTGGATTCCTCTGCCGGCTGCGGGATTTTAACCGGCAACCTTCCAGTCACAGACGCAGATCCTTAGCCACAGAGCCACCACTCCGCCCACCACTAGTGGTATGAGACTCAAAATACGTACCTTGAGATGAGGTTATGAGGGTTAATAGTTAAAAGGCAGTCTATAAATGGCAATCTGTGTTTACATGTAGAGCTCCATGCTTTTTTAACTATGTTTTAGAAAACTGTAATGAGTTAAGTCACTGAACCTTCTCTTTTAACTTTCAGGTTAAATGAGCAAAGTTTTATTTAGTTTCATTAACCCCAATCTGTTCCACTAATGAATTTAGCTCTGCAACGCCAGCATTCTCTATGTCACTTATATAAGATTTATGCCAGCTCCCTGGTGTTTTACAGATAGACTCAGTGCTCCTAATTAAATCCACTTTTCAGCCACCTTTTTCCTCCACAAACAGATAGAGTAGATTTTCTTCCTTTTAGAGGACAGCTGTTGGGTTTCATGGCAAGTATGCCGTTTTATTTCAGTAGAATGTGAAGTGCCTACAAGGACACGCAAGAATGTGCAGTGCCTCATTATATCCACTTCCTTCATTCTCCATCATTTTGGAAAGGCAAGACAACCTTTTTAAACTGTAAACTTTTCATATGTTCATTGTAAGCAGGGGTCTCCAAACATGGTCTTGGATGGGCTGTTGTGTCAGTAAGTTTTCATCCGCTTAGTGCACTTAATGACTTAAGTTTGAATCGGTTGTTAATTGGTTTATATTCTAGTTTATATTAACGTAATTATATTTCCATAATCACTGAGGGCTATCAATTACCTATAAAACTCGGTGAACTGTGACCCTCCAGTACCAGGTGTGAATATCCCTAATGTAAATTAAACTAATGATACAGAAGTATAGATTAACCTCTATAGATGACTGATATAACAAAAGCTATACCTCTTCTACAATTGTGCAGTTTTCAATCTGGCTGCAGGTTGGAGCAGTTAAGGAGCTTGAAAGCACCCCTCAGTCATGACTAAATTGATAAGAAGTTTATCACATACTCTGTCATTTCTCAACTGGCATTAAATGATAACATAAATCCACTAATGAAAATGCATTTGGAAAAAATGTGTATCACTTATTCAGTCAAATTCTATACAAAGTTACAAAGAAACAATAGACAACAGAGTTGACTGTTTATTCAGCACTATGTGCTAGAAATGCATAAATGAAATACGTTATGAATTCAAGGGAGGTTCATTTTGTGAGGCAGAATTGTAAGTTCACAGATGTACAAAATTATTAAAATGTTGACTATACTGTAAAAACACAGGTACTGTAAAAAATAGGTCATAGCAATTCACATGGTTAGGAAATGAATGGGCTTTACTCCATCACTATTTCCATGTCATGTCTTCATAAAAACAAACAGAAGATTGAGTTCTGTATTTAGGATTTTAAGAAAACACTTGCCTCTTGTTTGTCACCAAGTGGTGATATATCACATTTGTTATTAAGCAAGTCCAAAAGCACAGATTTCCTTCCCTTCTTTTCTGGACCATTGTACATGGTAGGATTTTTTTCATGGATCTCTTAATTCTAATACCATATCTTATGTATGTTATATCTTTATGTCCAATATTTGGCAGCCAGAATCCTGACCAGGTTTAGTGCAAGTGATCACATTACTCCTATCCTGGAGTCCTTGCACTGGCTTCCTGTCAAGTTTGGTGTCAACTTCAAAATCCCTCTGCTCACCTATAAGGCTCTACATGGCTTGGCACCTCAGTAGCACCGACAGCTACTGTCGTCCTACTCCCCACCTTGCGACATTTGCACTTCTAATTCTGGTCTCCTGTCTGTCCCCCAAACCACCTACACTTTATGGGGTATGGGCTTTCTCCTGTTGTGCCCCAAAGCTCTATCCCCAAGGACGTCAGGGAGTCACTTTCTCTAAACTCCAAACCTTCTTCTTTAGAAGAGCCTTTACCTAACTGGTTCTGTTCTTAACCTCTCTGCTCCTACTGTAATGTCAGTACCCCCACCTACTCTCCTCTCATTTTGTATTCTCATTGTGCATATCTTGTATCATGTATTTTTTTTATTGTTGATGTCGTTCTGTAAAGTGCTTTAAGAAGCCACCATTAAAGGTGCTATATAAAAATAAAGTTTATTATTATTATATCTTCAAATAAGACTTGGGAGATTTTAAGGCAACTTCATTATGAAATAGTGAATAGTCTTGAGGAATAGCTGTACAAATTGTCCATAAAGCTGAAATCCTACAGTATAATACTTGAATAACTTGTGCTTTCAAATGGGGGTAAACCTGTAGTGGGCACTATGGGGACACATTGTACTTCATGAAAATAAAGCAAATAAATGATGCAGTTGAACATTTTGCTCTTAAAATTCCTACATAAACTAAAGTAATTTCTAACAGAAGTCCGGGAGGAAGATTAGTTCGCTCACCTACAGTACATATTTGAGTCTTGCACCCGGGGCTTCCTTTCACATATTTCTGTCACTACCCCACCCCCATCTTTCCCAACATCCCCATCTGCACTCTTGTAGCAGCTCCCTAGCTCACTCCTCACATTATGAGGGGGGTGTGGGCAGCCTGTCCCAATGTCTGCTCCCTCCACTAGACGAGTCACATCAGATACGCTCTTCATACTCCTTCCCTCTATCACATTAGGATCTAACTGAACTGCTGAAATGCTACATGGACGTGAACTACTTTTGTTAGCTCTTCATTATAGAGCATGAGCATTACACATTTTAAATTGTAACCAGCTGTAAAAGGCCGCTAACACCATTGAAATACACAGTGCACAATGATAGAGATTACACACCAAAAAGGAAACATAACAGAGGGCGTATGATTTCTTTAACATTGGGTGCTGGGACCTTCTAAATGTATCAAATAAATCAAATAAACTATGCATGATACAGACAAAATTTTAAAAAGTAACAAATGAACAGCAGTATTTCTTTTGTCATTTTGCTTGCTTTTTGCCTTCTCCTTTGGGACCACAATTCTAGCTCCAACTGAAAGAAACCCATAAAAGGAATACAACCGTAGTGCAATATTATATTTATTTCTTACAGTAAATTTTGGTTGCCATACAAGAGTATTGAGGATTTGGGGGAAAGTGCAGTTACAGGAACTTCTCTTTCTTTTTTTAAATAACTCTAAATAAGAGGATTTTGTAGCACAAAATTACAGCAACATAGATAACATGAACACAAGTCTTTACACAAAGTAGAGCGAGAAACATCTTAATATCTATGAAGAATTAAAAAAAGAAAGAAGAAACCAAATTGAAATTGATCTCTAAGAGAATATAAATTTTAAATGAGATTTGTGGCGCACAGACGTTGTTGCCAGATCCACTGGGTGATGGTTCTTTATTTTTGTTTAGAACTCAAGACTCCACTATTTTGCTCTAAAGTTAGTTCCACAAATAAATTAGCTTAGTGATATGTAATTCCATAAAATCAATTTGTCAACAGTCACATCTAGTCATTTTCTTTAAATATATACGTTAGCGTAAAATGTGCTCAGACCCTTTGCTATAAAGTGGCCTGAAATGTTATACATAATTTACATTCTGTGAGATTTTGGTCATTTATACACACATTATACACAAACTAAGCAATTGTAATTTTAAAATTTAATTACAATATGTAACAGATGCAGGTGAATACCTTTACCGGTGACTATAATTCAGTGTGTCTTAATGCCAATTCTTTAATCGTGGTAACTTATTTCCTTTTTCCATATATTTATGACCTGGGAGTTGCAATATTATGCTCAAAATTCATAAACTTGAAAATAACTACCAAGCTGATCCATTCAATATAAATATTGCTTCTAAATTGGTACCTCATAAATCCAATATAATTATATATTTGGCAAACCATACTTAAGAGTTGATGCAGTAACATTATATCCAAATAGCTTTATAAAATTTCATATAATTTTCTATAAATCATTAAAAATACTGTGCTTTCTTGAAGCTCTGTTGTTTTAAAATAAGATCTATTTAAAAATTATATAGTTAGCAGCTTATCTCTTGTATATCTTCTCAAAGAAAGACTGTATTCCCTTTTTTTCCAGGACTAAAATGTATAAAAGTGAAGAATTTGTAGAGTTAACATCTGTTAACCATTACATCCAGTATTTAATCATGGAGGAAACAGTTTCGAAAGTGCAAACAAGCAAACTGTCTCACAATGCTGATGGCTCATTCATCCCACTGTAATTCACATATACCTTTGTCACAAAAGTAACTAGCATACAAGATTCTCTTATCATTTACCTGGAAAAGGGAACACAGACAGTTTAAATCATGCTTGCTTTCAAAGAACAGTTCAGATAACATCAGCTTTTGAACTATTTTATTGTGCTGAGTAGTTTTCACCACATGAATATTTATAAGCAGTATATTTTCAATTAAATGGTTTCCTTTAAAGATTAAAAATATTTCTTTCTTCTATAAATCTTCTCTCTGTGCATGTTAAAAGTGATCAGCATCCCATTTTCGGAAATCTGAAAATACCTCTGAGCTTGGCTAAGCAATGTAGATCCCTCCTATTTTTTTTAGCTCTGAAACTCTGAAACAGAGTCTTTTTAGGTTTTTGTCCCTTTGAAAAAGAGTCATAGTGAGACAAAAGAATCGATTTTTTTCAAGCCCCAAAAGGGCCTTATGCTATTTAAAACAATGCATATAATTTTCAGAGTTTTCCTTTTTTATCAATATCTGGGATTACCTGACATAATATTGGACATGATATTGTAACTGTAATATTGGATGATTCTGTTTTTGATTGTAGCCATGGTAGCAAAGAAATGTAGAAACAAAACCTGAAATGTGAAACTCTCAAATATAAAGTTGCCCTAATCTGTCCTGCATTTTAAATACTGTATTACAAAAGTATTGTAATCAGTACAGGAAAACAAACAAAGGTTCGGAAAGTACCAGCAGTCACTGAAATTTCATATTATTCTCAAAAGGCAGTGACCTGAGAATAAAGTTGAGAACTACCTACGCGCATTAGATCCCTTTTATTCAAAATGTGTGTTCACAGGTTTGGAAGTCCTCTTGAGCAGGTATAATGGCATTGCTTAATCCACTCCCATTTTGTCTTCTGAATTTTCAGGGACACCTCATAACCATTCAAGCAAACCGCATCCAATGCATTAAGAAACCCTGATTTCTCAATTGTTTCTGTGATTTAAACTTGGAGAGACCAGCAGCTTTCATAAAATATAATACAGAGTTAAACTGTACTCAAAATATCCCACAAAATTCATTTCCAAGTTGGCTAATTGAGATAATAGACAATGTCGTCCAGAACTGGAAGCATTAAACTAAAATCTAATAAAGATATATTGTGTATATATATATGTGTTTAAATACATGTTTGGATAGCAGCATAAAATCTCAAAACACTTTCACTTCCACTGCAACTATGCAGCACAGTATTGGTCTATAGCTAATGTCTTAACAACTAATAGAAGACACTGTACTTGTAATTTGATTTCAAGATTGTAGGTCAATCCAACTTGGACAGTAGAATACTGAAAAAGAATGAGGTGGGATCATTTACTTTTTTTCTGATATGCTGGTTTAAGATCTTTTTAATTCAGCCTCTTAAAACATGGCCAGCCTTCCTTTTTCAACAGAAACCGCTTATTTCTACAAACCTCGATACAGAATAATACCTGATAAGTAATTGACACACAAGCTCCTGTTTAGAAAGGGATACAGGGCTGTTAGTAAAGCTGTGATGCTTAAATGATCCAGCATTATGCCCACCTAAATGGATTATAATTCATAGATCAGATTCAGAAAAAAAAGATAATGGCTCAAATTTTGTCAAATAGAAAACATCTTTCTCATTACAATAACCCATATTCGCTGGCACATCTCTGAAGCTCCGAATTAATATTTAAAATAAAACTCTAGGAAAAAAGTATGGACCTCGGAATTCACTACTCAGTCCATTCACCTGCATTCATGTGGAAGACAATAATGATTAATTTACACTTTACACTTTTCAGACGACTCAGAAAAGAAAAAAAAACTTTAATATACTGAATCAAAAAGAAAAATATCTCCTAACCGAAGGAAGAAAGTGAAAGCAAAAGAAAAACATAACTGCTACAATTGTGCCCCTATAGCTGTGAAATAGGTGCAAAATGTTAAGGAGTGATTTTTCAAGTAGAACACCAACGTTGGGACTGTATGTATATATGCACTGAAAGATGAACAGATTTAGCATATATTGTAGCTTGATCTTCTTTCCAGAGAAAAAGGTGAGAAGCGAGACAATTTTCGCAACAGCTGATGCATTGTTAAATATAACCCCTTTTTTGAAGAAATATTCTCTGAAGAAATTCTAGCAAAGATAGAAAATGTAACACAGCTCTGCTGGTTCGGGTGCATCCAAATGAGGTTGATTTAAAAAGTTCTTATATTCCAAAGCAATGGTCTCTATTATATCACAAAAAAGGAATCTCACTTTTTTTTCGTATCTTCTTGCCTCTGCAGCAGAAGGAGGTGGCTCAATGTACCAACCACTTGCTTTCATGAGAATTATTGTGCTTATTAACGAACTGCACAATTATTTCAAAATTGCAGTTCTTAAAGATATGATAATTCCTATACTCCAACAAGAGCTGATGTGAATATAATTACACACTTGATATCAATCAAAAGATGGATGAACTTTGAAGCCTGGAGTCCTGTAGATAACAATCACCCTTTCTTATCTGTCTAGTAGCAATTTCAGTGCTCTTTCTATGTTCATTCGATGCCCAACTCTAGTCACTCCTAGGTCTATTAAATCTTCTTTTTGTAGGTTTGGTAGATGGGTCCCATCGATTTCATTGTCCATAAAGGTGTCCTTATGCTCTCCCAAATTGAGGCTTTCCAGCCAGTCTGCTACATCGTGCTTCGTCCATAGATGGACTGGCTTGGTTGAGAAAGGCTTGTTGGAAACTGGCTGTATTAAAGTTGAAGGAGAAGGTGATCTACTCCGGCCCGACCCCAGACTGAATCTTTCCCCTGGAGTGGGAGGCGTAGGAATCCCAAAGACGTCTGTCAGCGTGGGGGAAGAGACCGTGGGCGGGAGGGAGGAAGGCCTGATGTCTTTCCCTGTGTCTGGCGGTGACACTAAGGGGCTGGGAGCCCTCCGTGCAGCAGGAATACTGTCAGAGTTCCTACTCTGAACTGTCACTGGCTGGTTCGATCCCGGCCGGATGGCGAATGTGACCGTTGTGTTCCGCTGTGTACCTGAGGCTGTAAGAGTACCGTCCATTCCCCTGAAAGAAAAGGGACACAAGTAGAATTAGAGGAGTCTCAGTCCCTGCACACATCTGACACTACTGCACCCCATCTCAAATGCCACACAGTTCTCAAAAGGCATTAATAAACAACAACCAAACATTTGTCAACCATGTGCTTCATCTTCCAATAGATTTCACAACCACAGCCTTAAATATCACTCCCATCTCCACAGAAGTAAAGAACTCGGCAGTCTTCTTGACAACTTATCAGCAACATATTAAACGGCACACTGTATTTTGTCTTTGAAACGGATGTGATATTTTTTGTTTTACATAATGGAAATTTAGTTTAATAAGATGGGATGTTATATTATTGTCTAGTGGGAATAGTGGATTGTGGATTGGTGTAGAAAAAAGCAAAAAAGGTTTAGTCATAGAAAATAAAAAATCCAGACTTTACTTTCTGTTTCCCTCCATTCTTAGTACTCAGAACTGGTAACACATTGTGCTTCATCCTGAATACCTTACTTGATGGTTTTCAATCAAGTACATATTTATATACTACTGGATATTCTGGATTCTACTGGCAAAAGACACTTACAATTGATTAAAAGTAATTTTAATACTGTAATATTATACAGTAATATTTTTCTATTAATGTAAACTGTAGTGTGTTTATTCAGCTATTTTGACTGGATAGGTTATTTTTCTTTTGTTCTCTAGCTATAGGAAAACTAGAAAAGCAGTTGAAACTGGGAGGTTAGATTTCAGGCTAGATTTTAATTAAATTAATTGTTTTTATTTTTAAATATAATACAAAGTGATCCCAGTGCATTTCTGCAAAATATGTTGATTTTCTTTAGGCCAGGATAAAGAATTGAGGTTTAAAATGCTTTCTTATCTTACTCACAAAAAGAAAAGAATAAAGTTCTAAACCCTGCAAAACAAAACTGAAACATGCCTAAAATCTGACCTGGTAAATTAAGACTGGCATACAAATTCTCTTCCCTGAGCTCTGTCCAGATTAATCTATGAGCTCGGTGCTTTAAACAGATTTATTCTTTATTACTTTACGTGCTTACAGGAAAGATTGCTTTGTAGTGAAAATGAAATCAAAAGTAAAAGGATTTCAGAAAGATATCAATTTATGATGCTTCATTTACCTTGTGTATTGGAAATAACACATGGGAACATATATTTTCAATTTTCTCTCTCTTTTTTGATGAAGTGAGGAAAACACTTGAATACGTGAATATTTGGAGATGAGGGATTTAATTCCTTTGGTCCCAAGCCAGAACCTGACACCCCTCAGGTTAAGCAGAGCAGGGACTGCAGACAGATGGAGACCCCCAGCCCAAGAATCTCATCCTAGCCATGTGACAATTCCCCTGCAGCTTTAGCCATGAATGCTGTATGCTCTGGTCCATGGCTGTGCAATGCAGAAATAATACTAAGCATTTAAGGACATTGTTTTTTCTGGCTTTAGTAAATCTGCAAAGAGAATATTTTAGCCAGGCAGATTTTTGTACCTTTTTTCAGTTTAAATAATGATAAAATATGGGAAAAACAAAGCTAAGGACACAGAAATATGAATTTATAAAAATAAAACAAACAAGTGCAAAGATATATTTGCATCATGTGTTGACATGCATGCTTCAATGTATTACTATTGTAATGTGGCACTCTTATTTCACCACAGATTTTTTTTCCTTTCTTGAAACATAAAGGCCTTGTTACTGACTAATGATCGTCATTTGCAAGGAAGTAGGTCATCTATCCCCGTCTATTCTATTTAATAAGCACTGTCAAGTAGCACTGGAAAAAATGTAAAAATTAGGTTCTGTTTGTTTTATGCAATGGAAGTTAATGTTATGCTTTGTCTTTGTTGCAAAGCAGAACTCCTAGATACCAGTGTGATGTTTTTAAAACAAATCTCAAGTACAGAAAACTGAGCAAAGATGGCTATTCTCAAAAGAGACATTAGAGGGCTCCATCGTCAATAAATTTAGCCTAACATCCAACCCCCTTCAGTTTTCCTTTAAACATTTAGAATGATAAGTCTATTTGCAAACATATTAAAGCCTTCATTTCCAAGTTTAAGAGGTGATAAGGATTAGCAAGATGAGTGGATTAGCAAAAGACAGAAAACAACTTTTTTGTGTGAGTAGGCAAAACTGACCCAATTAAAGTTTTGATCAACCAGTTTATTTATCACCATGGCTTTTTGATGATTTAAAGAGACATGGAAAAAATGCAGGATTCTAGACAGAGTTTGGAATCCCACTTCTAGACAGAATGTTTCCATGAATAAAAAACTACTTCATTTGTACCAGAACTCATAAGCATGGGACCACAATTTTTACTTAACAGACATGTTGCCAAGAACATAATCTCTTAAATATACATACATTTATAATGCGGTTCTCTTTTCTTTAATGCTGATGGTCCAGATTGTCTGTCATTGGATGTTGATTTGAACATGGTTTTATAGGGTACAATATTCAAATGATAAAATCCTGATAAAGCAACGTCATTTAAGTCATCACACGTCTAGAGAGAAGTCTAAGGACTAGACATAAGGGAAACCTAGGAGTTAGTCTGACTGAAGAGGTAAAGGGGTGAGAGGGCAAACTTGAAAGAGCATATTATTTTTACACATATCTAGCACTTCTTAATAGTGACTGGTATATGTATGCTGGCCACATTACTCTAAGCCTTGTTTTAAATATCGGATAGGAGACCTACTGCCTCCCAAATAGAAGTTGAAACAATAGAGTGCAAATATAAAAACCATTCTCCCTTTGCTTATGCTGTGCACTCTATTCCACCACCTGTCATCATGATGGACTCATGAGTTCTAAAAATGTTGGGTGCTTTGCCAAAGATAAAGAGTGCCTATTAGCTTACAGCTGTAATAAAAAAAATAATTAATTAAAAAGCAGTGTTTACCTACTATTAGGAGAGATTAGTACTGTTCTAGGTGAAGTTAAACGTGGTTAAAGTAAGTTTGAGGGTCTCTAAATTCATAAACCCCAAATCCCTAATAAGTTACAAATGAAAATCACGTTTTTCCAGACATGTTTTTTTTAAACAGGTGCTCAGTTTTCTCTCTGAATTCAAGATGTGTAGAAAAGCGTGAACTCATAGAAAATGTTAAACCAGATGAGATTGAATGCAATGGCCCGAGAAGTTTTTAAGTTTAATTGACGAGTAAAGAGAAGGTGATTGAAGAGGCTGGGAAAGAGCTCCGAAAACACCCGGATATCAAATAAATTACAGCTCAAGATAAAGGAAGCGGCTTGTTTGAACTGCCTTCCTCTGGGGAGGCTTCTCCGAGGCCCTCTATGACCCATCTGCTATGGGATCAAAAGCATCTTAGCAGGGAAATGGGAGCTGTGCAATGAAAATCATCCAGCTGCAGCTACTTTCAATTTGCCTCCAGTTCAATAGGTTCATTTCCTAATCTGGGCTTGCTTATTTACCGTTTGAGTGATAACTAATGTGAATTGGAAGAGGTGTGAAAAGAGCAAACCAGAGTAACCTACAGAAAGGCGTTTAGCCCCAGGAAGCACCAGGCAGCTGTGAGGCGGGGCCATGAGTAGGCATGGCTGCTTTTTTCTTGCATTGCCCTATCAAAGCATCTGACTCGATGCCACATGGGACAGTGGTAAAGCCGTCAGCCTTTTGCTTGTTATTCCCTTTAGTTTTCAGGCCTCGTTGAGCTTTCGGGGCGCACAGTCAGTGGCAGCTTGGGAAGTATTTCGGAGGTGAGCTCTGCCACTGATGAGCAACTGTGACCGCCTAACAGAATCCTAAATTAATATATCTGCCGTTAATTAAGATTTCAGCAAAGCTTGGATTTCCAGTCCGATTAAACACGAGCTCCCGCAAAATGCTTATTGTCACTTTTGAAATAATCAGGTTTTAATGATGAAGGCTGTTAGGGCACAAATTAAGTTGAGCCCTTGTCTTGATTCACATCAATGACATTTGACTGCTCAGCTTAGCCCAGAGGATTTGTCAGTGATGTTTTCTTTTAAGGGTTTTACCATAAAGCACAGAAATGTGAGATCTTGACATTGAAATTACATCTGCACATAATAGTTGCCATAGCTTGATTTTTCATATTTGCCTCAACGATGAAGTGCCTATTAACTAACAGCATAATATTTTTTAAAATTAAAAAGTAGCATTTACCTACTACCTTTATTAAACTATATCCAAAAGTTTAGATATTGCCAAGAAGCAAAAAATTCAACAATTAAAAATTATTGGATAACCAAAACCTTAATTTGAAGGAAACAGATATAGTTTATAAATGGAAAGGCAAACAGTGTTTAAAGAAACAACTTAGGCCACAGTGTAAGCAAATGTCTTAGCTAGACAAGTTTTTAAAAGGATTTTCAGAATATTTACTGGTTCTTCTCAAAATGCATGCAAAAAAAAAGTGATTCGAAAGTAAATGACCTTGTATGTATGGACTGATTTTGTTATGCAGCCAAGAAACGGATTATTTACAGCTACTTAATCGTCAAGTCCAATTAAAAGAGATCTTGAAGATTGAGCATTTTGGGAAGAAAACACCAATTCTGAAAATGAAACAAGAAAGATGTGGGGTCATATTTAAAAACCACACAGCACCAGTAAAATTACAATTAAACAGCAGCACATCTAATGCTGAGCTCCTGTATGCTTTATAAATATGGCCCAATTTTTTTATAAATGACATAAAAAAGGGGTACTGTAGATTTACGTGGTATTCATTTAGCAAATTATTTTCCTTTCAGTAAACATTTTTCAGAACCAGAAAATGACAAATATAAAGAAACACAGATAAGTAAAATGCTTGACAGGAGTGTAACAACCAAAAAGAAAGCAGGGTTAAAGGTGTTACTTTCCACATTTTACTAAATGCTCCTTGCTATGTTATTTGTCTCTACACTTCTGAAGTCCATTCAGATCAATCCTGTTGATATGGCATGTCAAGACGTCTATTCTCTAGTGGACCCGTTACAATAGCATTCTGCTTCTTTATAGCAGCTTTCCCTCTTTTTGGTAGATCGTTAATACTGCATACCCACAGAACACAGAGTCCGCACCAGTACTGCTCTCTGAGCTGACAGAAATGGGCATTTCTGGACAGGAACGAAGCACAGAAGAGTGATGACGTTTATTTATTAGTAGTAACAGAAGAAAGACGAGGGGTTATCTACTAAAGCCGAGAGGAAACAAAAACATCTGTACATGACAGTTTAACTGAGGATGGGCAAAATATATATGTATATACTATTTTATTATTGACATTCAAATGATAGTATGGAAGAGAGTTTGGCTAAATCTGCTGGCCATGATTATTATTACTATTACCACTACATGTGTAGCACTTAGCTGGTTAACTGGGAACAGAATATCTACTTAAAACTTTAATGTAAAGACAGAAAATTCAACTTTGAATAAAATTACTTAATGCATTTTCAGCAACATCCCTAAAAAAGGAGCCAGCTGTATAAAAATGTCTTCCAAGAAGAATCCTTCAGGGCTACAAGTTTTTTAAGAGCAATCAGTTGCTATGAATTATGGTAATATGAATATAAATAAGCTCTTGTGGTGTCTAGTGTTGTGAAATGGCCAGAGCTAATTAAACACAACGTTTTCTTAAAGTATAAGAATATTTTTACATACTGTACAGTATATAGATGTACATTTTTTGCATCCTCAATAATAATCGTCAGTGCAGTTCATCTTCTCCCTCCTCCCCAAATACTTTTGAACTAGACCTAGAGACACAAGAGTGAAAATGACTGGTGCACAGCAGAACACCCCCAACATGAAAGCACAAAGTTACAAACCTTGTGTGCTTTGCACTGCGAACTTACGTCTCTTCAACATGAACCTCTTCATATGCATCGATCATGGGAGCAAACAAGGAGTGATAGAATGAAATGAGAAGAACAGAATTGTCATAAAAAATGAAACACACACACATTCAAAAAGAAAATAAGGCAAACACCATGACAAATGTATTAATTACCTTCAAAACTGTTTTGATCCTGCTTGTTCATAAAACAGGATTACAGTTTTCAGAAGAACAATGTAAAGGTAGCCTTTAAAGTGATATATGATGTAATTTATATCATAGTCAATAAAAGTAAAAATGAATACCCTTAAAAAAATAATTGGATTCTCCTTTGTTTTTTGTACTGCTGATGATGTGAGGAATTTTTTAACGTTATCCACTTTAAGACTTTAATGTGCCATATACTTTGAAAATGCTCTGCATGTACACTGCAGTTCAGAACTTTGAATTTTTCATTTGGAAAGACTTGCACGTAAACTGGAAATGGCGAACAATCTATCAATGTAACGGTTCTAATATATCTTAAAGAATGAAATTCTCTGTTGATCTGATTAATTCCTCATTACCCCCTTGATACTTCAGCTTTTAGCTGTCAGCAGTAGCATTCCTATTGCTTTATCTTAATAAAAATAATAGTCTAGCATTTACATTGTACTTTTCATCCTGAAGAATCTCCATGCACTTTAAAAAGGGGAACCACCTTATCTACCACTGAAATGCAACACCCATCTGGGTGACACCAAACAATATTAATACTGTAACCACTAGGTTTATGGTGTCAGTCAAATTATTTATTTTCTTACTTTTCTTACTTAATTTTTATGTTCTCTTCTCAATTATAAATTGGTAAAACCTGCAGAGAAATCAAAGGTTGCATTGAAATAGCCTCAACAACTTGACAAAAGAGTTCTGGAAAGCTAAGGCAACAATGTCTATACAGACATCAGTGAAAGTGACTCTGGCTATGCTTTTTGTTGGAAAGATGGAAGATCACCAATATCGTATTGTCCAACATTGCTTCCATCTCAAAGGAAAAGGCAGAGTGTGACAGGCCTACAGACTGATCTTTAACTGATGAAGCATGGTGCTAGACTCCATAAATACCATAAATACATTTGGTACTGTATATGGCAGGCTTATCAACTCATGAAATTAATCTTATTGCTTTTCATATTATTAATTTTTATATTAAAGTAACAAACTTATACATAAAACAGCATACTACTATTATTCCTGTGTGGCTGAGTTATAACCATATTACCAAAGGTCCTACGTGCCAGAACCAAATGAAATGTACAGTATTGCCTTTGCAGATGATGCTCATTATTAAAATGCAGAAAATGTCCTTCTTACTTCAGATAGAAATTGATGTTTCAGGATATTGTAAATGTGTTTAACAACAAAAATATCCAACACATATTACAACAGCTGAACTTGAATGAAGTGCAATAGAAAGTTTGGAAAGAGCCTGACTGATGCACATTACATCAAAAATTATGGAGACAATTTAGGTTGATTGAGGTTGAATACAAAGTAATTTCAGTAACAAACAGAGACAGCTTTAAAACACAGTGACCATTAAATTAACAACTGCAGCAGAAAACTTGGATATTATTTTAGCAAGTTCCAAAAAAGTAAATCAACATTACCTGTAGCCATGGTAGTTGAGACTCCTTTAAAATCAATTTAACATTTCTTTTCATAGAATGTATTTAATTAGCAGAAACGATGCAATATAGAGTGAAACTATTGTAATGCTGAGTGCTGTGATGATTGTGAGTGTGATAATGCCTAAAGTAAGTAAACATACTTATGGATACAAGCACATGCATAATTTAACCTTTAGAGTATTATAGTTCATTCCCAAGTAAGATGAAAACGAATACATACATTTAATACATTTTAGGTTTGTGCTGAACTCTTTACACTGACTTAGAGATTCCATCTTTGCTCTGGCTGTATGCCTTCTTCTTTCCCCTGAGCAGTTTGGTTCATCCTGTGTTAATCGGACTGACATTATTCATCCAATCCTCAAGGCTGCTCTGATCATTATGTTGCTAAGCAACTGTTTCGTTCATGAGCAGAATGCACACTAATCTGTTGAACCTAAAAAATGTAATATGGAAGTCTTCATTTAATACTTACAGAGAAATATGATTGAAATACAGATTAAGTCCTAGAAATGACCCAGTCCATACTTGGGAGTACTAAGGTGAACCATGAGAACCATTTTGAGTTGGTAATGCTTTTCACACAGGAGGTGTCAGCTTATTGACTCAATGAAAAAAGACCTGGTACACCTGGTCTCCACAAAAGATCCAGTATATTCAGATACGAAAAGCAACTAATAAACAGTCCTTCTTTACAACACCAACTGTAAGGCAGAAAAACTATCAAATGACTGCAGTCATGAGTTTATCACTTATATAAAATCCTCCCATCCCCTTTCAGTAAGCAGTTTAAACCTGGAGAGTGGTGGTGAGCTGGAGCCTAACCTGGCAAGACAAGGAGGGATCAGGTCTAGACAGGACACCAGTCATTTATAGGGTACACATATACAGTACATGAGGGGGCAATTTAGGGCTGCCAAATAACAGCATGTCTCCGGAGTGTGTGAAGGAAGCAGAGTACCTGGAGGAAACCCATGCAAACATGAGACAACACGGAAAATACCACTCAGATGCAGATTCAAAAGGTAAACCACAGCTCACACTGATTTCTATACTATTAGGTAGACGAGAGAATAGTTCCCCTGTGGATGAGATGCTGATCCATCACAGGTTATCTCCCCCCCACAGCAATCCTGGTGCCCACTTATACAGCAGGGTTAACTGGAACAATAGGGGTATAGTACCTCCCTCAAGGTACAACAGCAGTGTCTGCAATGAGGACTCGAACCCACAACCTGTCAGTCATGAGTGCAAAGGCTCACCCACTATGCTATGCCACCCTCATAAACCACCTTGGCTTAAAATACCGATGCAAATATTAAAGCAATTAGTACAATATTTATTTTCATTTTATATAACCCTGTGAATTAAAAATACATTCATACAAGAAGTTTAAATCTATTGGATCTTGTTTTGACCTTTAGCCAGACCTCTGACCTTTTAAACAATTAGCAAGACCATAATCGAGCAACGATGTTTTAAGACCATCAGTGAACTCCATCTGAACCCAGGTTTGGTGGTTTTTAATCTGAATACGTGCAAACATACAGCTTATAAATATTATGTAGGGTTTAAGGTAGCTTGATAAAATATTATAAGACTCTTATGGTGGTACACAGATGATAATCAGAGTTTGCATAGATTCTGCTGAGATTTTAGAAATCCTTTTATGGATATGGAAAATTATTTCTAAATTGGCGAACCGCAATAAGAAAACTAAACAGGAAACATTAAGAAGGAGCTCTCGCACTGTATTTTCATACATTTCATTTTTGACAATTGTTTTATATATAAATACACAGTTGGTCATGAAAACAAACTTATTAGTAATTGAATCAGCACTTCTATTTCTGTCCAAAAATAATTGTGCTTAGGGCAATCAAGATAGTAATCTTACATATTTTTCAGACTGACCAATTACAAAACAATTGGCCCATGTAATATGCCTTTAGCATACAATGTTCTAATCATCAAATACATGAGAAATGAACGTGGAGTAAATCAGAAAATCACTTCTAATGAACCCTAACAAACTCACCACACTTTGTAAAACAGAGTAGCATAAAAAAGAAATTACCATAGTCAGGGCCCTGAGATGATGATTATGAATTATAATTAATATTTTCTGGATCATGTTTAACAGTGAGCATTCCCAATTACCATCCATGAAATGTACTTTGATTTGATTCATTTGTCATCCTTACATTTTCTCTTAATGTACAGATCTATTAAAATCAATGCCAAGGTCATTGTAAGGCTACCTGATTAATCATGATTTGGGTTGAAGCAATTACCAATTGTTTAATGTCTGTTAGCACATCTTAAAAAATCACAAAGCAAAAAATAATTAACAGGAAGGGATAACAATACTGCACAGCACCACTGTAACAGAGATCATGTCGAAATGGCGATGCACCGTGTTTTGTACGGTCGCTCTTAGCAACAAGTAATCTCACTTGCAATTCATAACATTTGATCTTTACAGAAACCACAAGAAAGAGGTGATCCTGAAAGGGTTAAGGTGGAAATCTTGTTTTACCTCTGCTAATGCCTTCAGCTACCCTTGCACCCTCCAGTACAGATACAGATATCATTTCTGTTCTGTGTTGCTTTTAAAGTGCTGAAATTCTGATTCACTACACACCCACTCAGTAAGTGTGCAGCACCAATATGGGTACACATCAGCCTTGTTTTTTCTGCTCTGAGTATTCTACAGTGTGCAGAAAGCAGACCTGCACAGACAGAGAGAAAGGAGCCACTAATAGTCTGCTTTTCGCCTTTTTTCCCAGAACGGTTTAAAATGAAACAAAATATCAGTCAACCAAACATTATCAGAAAGCTATTTATTTTAGGTAAGGGCCACAATAACCTGGATCCTAGTCCGGAAGCACAGCACAAGGTCAGACTATACCTGGGATGAGTAACCAGTCCATTGCAGGACATGCACACAGGTATAGAGAAATAATTTGGTAATACTGATTAACCAGACAATGTCTGTGGAATGTGAAAGGTAACCAGAGCACCCTTAATATGAGAACTATCATATCAAATAGGGCATGCAAGCAAGACACCCCAGTTCAGAAAGGAACCTTGAACACAAGAGCTGTTATGCGCCAGTACTAACCACTACTCCACTGTGCTACCCACTTTTGATCACTTAATTTCAATAAAAAATATATGCATTTGCACATCATTCATTAATAACATTGTCTGTATGATTGCACATTCAGAGTGCAGCAGGGATGCTTGAATGTGAAGTGAATGTGTGTCTATGAAAGGCTGCTTTGCCCGGTTTATGCTTTTTTTCTGCTTGACACAAGTTCTTTAAATATGAAGTAGAAATATTATTAGTCTATTCCCAGTGGATTCCAAACTGGATTAACCCTGAAGATTTAGAGGAAAAACTATGCTCACTGCATATTGATTTGCTTTTTTCTCTTTATTGCTCTGTATGGTGTATTTTAATCTTTTTAACAGGCATTTACATCTACAGGGGTGCAACCTGTAGTGTATAATAAAATTTTACATCTCAGAAAAACATATGTCATCCAGGTGCAAGGACTCATGCCTTTTTAAAAATTTAAGCCATACTTATTTTCTAGCTATAAAAAGGATTAAATCAGAGCAGTTTTACTTCTGTAATGGCTGAGAAGGCAATAAATGTGTATGTAATGAAATTATTCACATTAATACATGTATTACACTGCATACTGATTTAAACTAAAAATGCAACGTAGAACATTAATAATGAGGTTTTAATGGAAAATGTGCAAATGGCAGCAAAGTAACAGATAAAAACCAGTAGAAAGAAAATTAGTCACAACATTTATGTGCTGAACTCTTGGTGGAGTACAGTATTGATTTTCAGTATACTGCAGCAGATTAAATTACTTTCTGTTTTTACAGAAAAGGAATAACACTATTTAACATTACAGAGAGTTTTAAGGAACATTTTCTGTGTTTCTGTCCTGACAGGACAGGAGAGTTATCCGTCAGGACAGGTATGTTTCTAGATGTAATGTGTAATTAGATTTGGCTGCTCCAGAAAGGATGAGCCACACTGTTAAGTTAGAAAATACTTGTCCTGCACACACTATTGGCATTTTTGATGCACCTTGGATTTGAACTCTTGGCCTTATCGATATTATTTCTTTCCAAATGTCTTTCACATAAGACTAACCAATTGCGCAATAGATGAAAAAACTATTTCCGCAGACCAAGAACTAACATCATTTTCCCTTCGGTATCAATAAAGTCTTATCTATCTAACCAAGAATCAGACCAGATATTTTTTCTTGTCTTGGAACACCTCCAGAACTGTGAACTGATGACAGCAATACATTAAGGTAGAAAAGGGATTATGTTAAGACAAAAACTCTATGCACATTGTGATGCCACATGTGGCCTTCAAGGGATAGTGCCTTTCCTGTAGACTTATGTATTTTTTTCTAAGCTTCCCCTGACCGAGATGGCAGCTCGCAGATCAAAGGTGGTTTAACAGTATACTGTACCAACAATCACTGGAGCAAGATCTCCTGTGCATCCTACTCCAGAGATGATAAATGGAGCACTAGGCAGAAATGAGATGGTGATGACCAGGAGTCACATCAACAATGAACTCTGTTAGATCACCCATCCTCTAACCTGGAACAGGCTAAATCTGTCTCTCTCTTCATTTCTATTATCAGGCTTAAGGGCAGCTGTGCTGCTAGCTGATATTTTCCCTCAGCATGGGCTATTAATTCTTCCCTTGTCCTGTTGAAAGAAGTCTATTTATTGACTACAGGACAAGACTACTATTAATGTAGTTAATTTAATTTACCTGTAAATAAAAATGTGTCCTTACTGTTGGCCACCTCCCAAAATCCCATGGTCAGACTTAATACATATTGACCTTCCTGATTACATTAGTTTTTGTATCCCCCAAAATTTTGAAGGTAAATAATACCGCAGTGTGTTACAGCACTGCAAACTTTTAAAATAATGTGTAACATATTATATGAAGGGTCTTTCCTCTACCCAGGAGTTAATATTGATGTGTATTATACTGATAAATAACTGGAACACTATAAGAGAACACTTAGCATGAATGCTCAACATTTGCTCATTTTCAAATTTCCAGCACACGTCGCTGTACATTTTTGTGTATGGACAACAGGACTCTTTAAATTTCTACCAGAAAAAGAAGAACTGCTGTACTTCTGGAACAATTCTGTGCAGTCTGTTATTTTAAAGAATAAAACGTATTCAAAACTATAGAACTATAAAAAAGATATCTACTTCATAAATCTAATGCCAACAGAACTGCCAGCCTTGATGTTATCAGCCAATGTTGCAAAATATAAAATAGAGATATGACAAAGTACTGTAGGAGTCTTGATAATACTTGGTCCTTTCTGAAATGAAATATCTTCCTCCCTTTCTATTTACAACATTTATTTACAACTCTGCTTATTTACGAGTTTTTTAGTTGACAAAACCTGTTGCCATAATCTGTGGCTGAACATACTGTACAAGATTCCAGCTGTCTAATAAGGAAATCTCACAAATCTTCTAATACTTGTACAAACCCTAATCACATTGCACATAAATACATTGGCAACTCTTGCAGTCCAACAGCGGGATGCATTAGATACAGGATAAGTCAACAGGACAGCCATATTCAGAATTATTTTCAAGTGTAGCAAAAAACACTTTGCGAACAACAATATTTTCTTAACAGAATGTCAAAATTATTCTATACTGTTGAGCTTTAGAAAAGTAAAAGTTCTAAAACTAAAAGGTAAGCATAAGCCAATGGAATTGGTATGAGAGGGATGTAATTACCTTGCTCCAAAGTTAGTTCTGGATCCTGTGGGAGAATCCAAAGTATCCCCTGGCTTGGGTGTCTTGTCCCTGTTCATTTGCTGCAAAATTGAGTTCAGTTCACTTATCACATTGGCCTTGGGGTCGGGAGTAGGTGGGCTTTTCACTTCTGGCGGGTCACCCCAGAGCTTTGAGGTCCTTTGTGTTGGGGTTTTAGGAGGATCTGATTGGGCTCCAGGGGGTGGGGGTGGGGCAGGGGGAGGGATCACAAAAGTGTCAATATTCTCTTCAATCAGGGCGTCTTTGTAAAGTGCATTGCTTTTGTTGATTATGGGCTTCATTTTTGGTTTCGGAGGTACAGGAGGCTTGTCAACCAGAAATGCTTGCCCATCTGCATAGACAGTGCAGGTGTCCAGGTTCTCCCCGCCCTCAGAGGAAAGGGTGGAAATGCTGGACACCGTTGAGATAGTGCTGGTTGTTTCCAAGTGATGGTCACTGCTGCTCCGGCTATCCACCTCCTCGATCCCAGAGTCGGTGATGTTGTCGAAATTCTCAGGGGGGGGCACAAATGCAGGAGGCATGCAGTTCGAGAGGCCAACTGGCTTTTTGCATTCTAAAGTGTTTGTTGTTGCCACTGTTGCTGCCACTGTATGGGGGTTATAGGGTGTCAGTGTTGTGCCAGTGGCTCCATTTTTCCTCTGCTTTAGCAGTTCAGCTAATGCTCCTGCTTGGTCCTCAGGAATATCAAAACTGTTGGCAAACTCCAAAGGGGGTGGCAGAGGTTCTGTGAAGACAAACTCCTCATCGATGTCGACAGAAGCCAAAGGAGGAGGGGGAATGCGGAAGGGCAACACTACTGGCTCATCTACTGAACTTATGGTGATGATGGTCTTGGCAGGTGTGACAGACTGAGGGTTCAAGGCCGGTGACTTTGTCTCTGGGGCTGGCTGGTTAGGATCTCTCAGCTCTGCTGGAGCATTATCTGGAGCCTCTTCTTTTTCACCTTCAGCGAGGCTGTTCTCCTCAGATTTAGCTCCATCCACGGTGTGAACCATTAGCAACCCTGCCGATTTCTGCTGTGAGGTATCTACAATGTTGATCAACATGTTTTTCTTCTCCTCTGGCTTCTTGTCATCCTTTGCTGCCTCCGTTTCATACTTAGCCTCCGTCTCCTGCCTCCGCAGTCCTCCCCGCTGGCCTGGCCGGCTCATGGTAGCTGTCACAGGGAAGGTGGTCTCTATGTTGGCCCTCAGCTTTGTGTCAATGAAGAGCGGCTTATTGAGGTCAGGCTTCGCAGGCTCATTCTTTGCCGGGGGTGGCTGCGTTTGCTCTTTCATGGCCCTGTCTCTTGCAGCAAGAGCAAGAGCTAAGGGGGAATTGGGGTCCAGAAGTTTACCCGTCACAGGATGCACGTAATTCCCTCCATTTGAGCTGTAGTTTTTACTGCTCGCTGCACTGTTATCTGGACTATCGGTTTTAGGAGTATTTACTGTCCTGGTGTTGCTAGGTTCTCTTGGATGACTGGGCTCTGGGCTGCTGAAGGCTGTAACATTCCCTCGAGGAAGTGCGAGAAGGGAAGGGGCCATGAGGTTTCTCAAACCTTCGTTGTTGCTAAACATTCCTTCATCTATGGATTTGGAATGCCTGAGCCTTGGAGCAGGTGTTGGTCCAATGTCCTCATCACCCAAGTCAGTGGAAAGAAATGCTGGAGAGTTCCTGCGGGCCTCTAACCTCTTTTCCCGGTCCCTTACAGCTCCGGCGATGGCCGCTGCGAAAGGGCTGCTAAAATTCAGGCTATCCTCGGGCCGCAGCTGCCCAGGCTGCTCGGTCATCTGTGTGTCAATTTCCATGCTGCTGCCTTGACTGCTCTTCCCACTGCTGCTGGTCGATGGCTCCTTGACAATAATAGTAGGAATTGGGATGGAGCAGGTCTTTTCAGGGCTGTCCTCCACGTTGGACTGTTTTACCAATGTCCCCTTCCTTCTGGCAGGTTTGGCAGGCACATAAACAGCTTTGTTCCCCACTTTCCCTACTTCGGAATATGGGTTTTCAGGCATCTGGCCTCTTCGATTTCTGAAGTTCTGCTGGGTAGAGGCATTTTGCTTGTATGATTCGTCTGCGTCATAGTGTTCTGAATCTTGTCGGTAGAACATTCCCTTATCTCGCCTCATGGTACCAACGTTTTCTCCTCTGTTGGTACCTGGGCCTTTGGATGCAGAGTTCTGGGTGAAGCCGGGTCTAATTGTGCCATATCCCCGCGCAGTTGGGGATTTGGGTGTGTTGTAAGGGGGTGAAGGTGGGGAGGTGGCTGGTGGGGGAGGGATATCTTCTGAGGTGTCCGGCATTGAAAGGCTCCTGGTAAATTTCAGCAAAGGAGGGGTCAGAAATTGTTTTTCCTCTTCTGTTATGCCTGTGAAAGAAAAGAAAGCAGATATTCATCTCATCCAACTCAGTGGCAGTTTCGGCAAGCTGCGGTATCTATTTTCAAAATGTTTCTGCAAACTGTTTTAGAAGTCTTATTTTAGAAAGTAGGCTCCTGTCGACCCCCATTGCTTTTTAAAGCATGGCAAGACAAACATCTGCTAAATATAGATAAATACAAGAAGATGTCCACGTTTTAAATTTAGTATTGAAAAAGACTGGAAAGCCATTACCTATACTGTCTACAAATAGCCTAAAGACATTTTTGAAGAGTTTGAGGAACACTGGAATAATGAAATCATGAAACACATAGGAGTAAATTCTACATGAATAACTGCTTCAACAATTATTTTAAAGCAAATGCATAATTACGTGATAATTCTCTGCCTAGAACTTCTGATTTGCATTAACAAATGCTTATATTGATTTTTACCACTATGAAATTTATGCAGCACAAGAAAACATGGAGCTTAAAATAAACAAACAGTCAAACAAAGATGTTAAAAATCCAGTATATTGATCATCATG
This sequence comes from Lepisosteus oculatus, assembly GCF_040954835.1. NCBI lineage: Eukaryota > Metazoa > Chordata > Actinopteri > Semionotiformes > Lepisosteidae > Lepisosteus > Lepisosteus oculatus. The sequence goes on from NC_090716.1 coordinate 5,808,351, forward strand.
CATCTAAATTATCAATAATTAATCGTTCAGATTTACAACATAAAATGTCTGAACAGTATTTGAAGTTACAGTATTTCTGTGATTTCAGTATTAATCTATAGATACTGTATACAGGATAGGGACTACTAAAATATAACTTTTGCAATAAAGACTCAGATGGACCCTTGGTGATATTACAGTATGTCGATGTAAATTCAGCAATAAAATATTAACTGTTAGTCATAGGGTATACAAATATGTGAATAAAGACTGGCACTAGATCACCACAGAACTGTAACTTAAAACAATGGATATACTAGTTCAAATATTTAAAAGGTCTTTTTAAATCCCTTTCAGAGGTTCCTGAAGACATAACTAGTGACTTTATCAGTAATGAATAACTTAATATGAAGTAAAATGTGTTTTGATGCACATAGACTTTCCAATCTTAATTCCTAAAAAGGGAACAATGTCTTGTACATCTAATGGACTTCTTCAGAATCAACAGCTGAGAATATGAAGCACCTTATACCACAAAGGCTTGTGGGAGTCATTTGGAAGCTACTTAGCCATGTTGTTGAAACTGATACCCTGGCTTCTTACAAAAAATGGATGAGATACAGAACTTGGATTGATTGGCTACTAGCAACCAAATCAGCAAGATGTGCCAGATACTATCCTCTTGTTTGTAATATAAAATCAGCCCTTTTGATTTTAATTAAATTTGCCATAAATGTTTTCCCCTATGAGAAATGGTTAGACTGTAATTTCTGGACCAAAATGGCAGCCATTCAGGAGACAGAGGTGCTCAAAGTTAACCCATTTTGGATATCCTCATCACTGAGGAACACACGACAGTGATTCTCATACTGTTTTTAAGCTTAGCTCACGTCTTTTTTTTATTAATGTTATATGTAATGACATCCTTCCTATGTTCTTTTTTAGCCCATCATTAAAAAATGTAATGGAAAGAAGTTAGGGAAAACAGGGAAGTTAAAAAAATAATTGGCAATTTGAATATATTATAATTCAGAAATTATTGTACTATTATACTACTGAGAAAAATGAACTGCATCCCTACTGACACATGAATAAGTCTGCACATACTGTATAGTTTTCTATGCTGAGATGTAGGGTTTCTGTGCCGGAACATATTACCTATTGATTTCTGTCTGCGCATGGTACCTCGAGGCACACCCAGGTAGGCACTTCTAGGACTTCCAGGGACTGTAGGGGGCATCACAGGGACACCCTGTCGATCATACATGGACTGCAATAAGAAAGAGGAGATAGAACATCCACAGCTCTTGAATTGACCTGTTAGTTGTTCAGAGAGATTTCCAGCTTTCCTCGTCATATTACAAATATCCATAATTTAAATGGATTTGAGAAAGTAGGCAAAATATTGTTTTCTCTCATTTTAAGTTTTGACTGTGAAGATAAAGTATAGGCAGGTCCGCTGATGATTATCTGTTTCAAATTTTCATTCCACTAAAATGAATAGCTACTTCTAGTTTTGCAATAGCAGAATGACACAGCTCAAGTGTTTGGATTGAGTTGGCTAAAAAGTTTAAAAAATTATAATCAATACAATGTACAAGTGCAAATATGACTTTAAGAAGTGACACCGAAACAAAAATGGAGTGGCAAAGTTATAGTTAAAGTTATAGTTTTGAGACTTTTTTATGAATACATTGTAAGATATCCACATCTTTCAATAAAACAATTAATCAGTGCTATACAGGACATCGGTTTAAATACCAAAACATACATTGGTAAGCACACAGCAGCAGCCAACACGGACATTTCCAGCAAAGCAAGGCATTATACCTTCATCTGCAACAAGCAACAGGCAGTGATTCTCAAGGCCAGCATGTTCAGTTAAAGTACATTAAATTAGATGCTAAATGCAATATGCATTCCAATACATGCATCTCAAACGTAATGCTTTAATTGATCAAGCTGCAAGTGAAGACTAATTAAATCTACAGTACTTACATTCATGTCCGTTGAAGCTGTGAAACACCTACTGGATGGTCGCTGTTTAATCGTTGCCACCCTCATGTCCACAGACACGTTGTCTCCTGTTCGGCTGGGTTTCTGGGGTGGCATTATTTCATCCACTTTATCTGCAAAAGAACACACACCCCTCTTCTGAGTAAATGGAGGAGTTAATTTACAGAAGCATGTCTGTCAATGAACCATCAAGCCAAGGAATAAGGATCCTTCCCAAAATGCAGATTTAAAAAAGAAACAAAAAAAAGGAAAACTGACATTTGGAAAACGTAAAAGCCGTGCAAGCTCTTTATTTTATGTCTTTTTGCTGCTGCACAACATGCTTGCTTTGTTGGAAAGCCACCATGCATTGCATTTGATGATTACTTAGTGTGACTTGAAAAACAATCCTCTTCTTCAGACCCTCAATATTTGAAGGCTGAGCATCTACACAAAAACGAAGAAAAGGAGTTCAGTATCTGCAAAGTGTTCTGTCAGGCATTAAAGGAGAATACTTCAAATAATCTCTATATATGTGAATTTTTAATATATCCTGGATAATTACATTAAACATTGAAATGCACTTGTGGGACAAATACTCTGTAGAGAATATAAACTGAGAGAATTCCTTGCATTACTTGTTTCCGATTGCTTAATGCAATATCACGCCTCACTGTGCATGAACCAGAACCATTAAGAAAAGTGGAAAATTAGAGCATATGTCTTATATAAGTTAATTCAATGTGGAGTATACATAGTATCCAAGGTGGACTCTACTTCTTTTAAAACAGGACATAGTCTTTGTCATTTCTGTAAATGCATACCTGACAATAACTGACCCTAGACTAGAAAAGGCTGTCCAAAGGCTGTTATGTTAAATGTTAACCATTTTCTAAAACATGTTTCAAGCTAAGGGCTGGTTTGCTTGTTTACTCCTGTTATCCACTGTACATCTTAAAAATGCATACTGTCTGGTACCTCAAGAGCTTACATATTTGGATTACCACTGTAAAATGTGTGGAACAAACTACCTGTCCTTTCCCACATTTTAGACCAGGTGTGGCCAATCTTGGTTCTAGGAAACCACAATCCAGCAGTATTTATTGGTCATCCTTAAGTTATAAACTTCAAAACACTTGGAACAGTTTCATTTTGACGACGTAAACAGGTACTTTGTGAAAATAGTGTACCAACAACACATGGCTCTCCAGGGTCACATCTAGCCACTCTTGATTCAAGTGAAAAAGTTAGCTTACTAAATTGCTTTAAACTCACGTGTTCCAAGGCTTTAGGAATTGATTTAAGTGTGACCTGTCAGGCCTGTTGGGTTGTGGCACACCAGGAGCAGGGCTGGCCACCCTTGTTATAAATGGTATAGATTGATATTGGACACTGAAGAATGCTGACTGTGTGCATGGACCTGCTTGAATTACCTGTGTGGCGAGAGAGTTGAGAAGGTCAGTTTCAGTTTTAAGAAAATGGGCAAAGGCCCGGATTTGAACATTTGTTTTCCAAAAATAAATGAGAATACAAGGGAGCTAAAAATCTTTTAATCTATAAATTTGATATACAAACTCAGAATATGGCAACAATGGGAGTTTTCCCCAGCCTCAGGAAGGACAAACACTTGTACAGTAGATATATAGATTTATATCTCACTGTGGTCTAAAACTCAAACTGGATGTATGTCTCACTACACTAAATAGTAGTGTGCTTATTTATAATAGAAAAGCTTAAATATGAGAACTTCCACAAGTTTAGGAAGGCACTGCTTAACATACACTTAAAAAATAGCATCTCTTGAAGTGTAAATGTGAGATTAATCACGAATTGAAAACTCAGTAGAAGCCACCCTGCCTCTAAAGACATCCTAATTGAGCTTAACCCCTTTCTCTTGCTTTTGAGCTGGGCTTGCAATCTTCCCATCTTCCTTTGTGAATTCCAAAAGATTGTGTCAGGATTTACATTCTTCTGCACTGCTTAGCACACAAACTATCAGCGTCAGAAATCTAATGTGACCTCCATTTTACACTGCGAGATTAATGATGCTACATGTCTTTGACATGCTGTATAAAGCATACATTTCAATGCTTCAGTCGCCAGCTCTTTCAAATCTAATGGCATGTCTCCTTTTGAAAAGGCAACCACCCTATTTGTGTAAGTGGTGGAGAGAATAGTACTAAAAAATTGGCTTTGATTTTGCTTTCCAGGTGGGAATGTTTCTATATTAAACAAATGCGGCACTATTACCATAGCAACATCTTGGATCTAACTGAGTCAGTGCCTCCTCAAGTGGGCCCAGATATTGTTATGTCTTTAAAGAAAGAACAATTTATCCTTTTAGAATGAACACTGCCTGAAATTACATATTTGTTATAAATTTGTGCAATTCTTTATGAGACCCCTTTTCTTCTGATAATACCCTTGTAATTTTTAAAATAGAAATTAACATCCCACAGAGCTCTTGTGTATACTAAATCATTGTGTTCATATTTTTCTAATCTTACATAATCCTTAAGCTTTATTGCCAAATAGTTCTAATAATTAAGCATAGTAAATGTATAACATTCTGACAGAAAATCTCCAGTTTTGTGACTAATACACACAAATTAGTGAAATCCATGTGTACACAATCTATGTACATCTATGTGCTCACTTGAGTTTAGTCATGTTAGTAAAATATTCTAGTAAAAGTTCTCTTTAAAACATTTGAAACAATTATACTTCAATCTAAGCTTAAATGTCACATGTTGCTTTTTTATGCTTTGTATACTAAACTGTTATGTCAGCTTTTCATTTTGATGAGTGTATTTCATTCTAATTTGTTAAAATAAACATGCAACATGTAATTGCATTTCACACAGACATTTATAAAGATGACACTTTTTTTGCAGTTAACAGAACCCTGAAACTCCACAACCAGTACACAACCGTTTTGATGATACACCGATGTTCTCATTGCTTCAAACAATATTGCTAGGAAAATTGCTTAGATGTACTGTAAGTATACAACAAGGAGAAGGTTATACAAAACATTGTTTGAAAAATGCCTATTGAACTTACCACCCTTCTTTTTCCTCATGGTGGCTTGAAAATAAAAGGGAACAAGCTGTAATTCTAACCCTGAGAAAGCACAAGACTGACAGGGCATAGGTGTTACCAAAAGACCTTATGGGGAAAACTTAGCATATACTGTATTTTTAAATAGTCATGTATGTATAGATTTATAAAGAAAATACTGTAAGCGATCTTGATAGATTCTGTTAACAATTACTTTTACTTCACTTTAGCAGTTTGGACAACATGAATCTGAAATCAGCTTTGGACTATCCCCGGTTTGTTTCTGATGTGGAAATGGAGAATTCAAATAAGCCTATAATAGTGGCATTTGACTCCGCAAACATTACCCTTAACAATCCACTAGAGAGCAAGCTACTGTGAATGTTCTGAATCACAGGTTAATGCTGTTTGCATTACCTGCATCTAAGCTTAGATGCAACAAGAGTTTCCCAATGCAATCCTACACCCTTAGACTTTTAACATTACTTTATATTTTCCACTCCTGTATTGGAAAATAAATCATCACTTTGTAACCTGTTTGCAACATCATTCTGTGTAGAATTTAAATTATCAGTACCTTACAATCAGGAAACTACTTGTGGTAGGTAGTGAAATAGTAATTACAAAAAAGTCATAGACTTGGTTGAAATTATAATCAACTATTGGGGGTAAATATTGCTAGTTCACTTGTGAAAATGGTAATGTTGTCTGCTAGTTGCTTATTTCTATGATGTCTCATCAGAAATACTGTATGTATATTCAACCTAGAATTTGAAGAATAAAATTGGTATATCAATAGATAGAATTAAAAAATTGCTTCTTAATACCAACTAAGCTGGTAAGGTGAGAAACATACAAAAAAGAAACATTCAGAGGATACAAATTGCACGGAATACTTGAAATTGTGGATTTCTGCTTCTTTGAGCTTCCAAACCCACTTGGATTTTGTTGTAGTCTCGGGATGGCTGAGAAAGGTTATTATTATTTTATAAGTGAATAAAGATGTATTTATGATACATTCTCTGTGGTAAAACTTAAGTGCTACATGGGACATGGTTTGAACAGTAGCATAAGAAACATTTTCCCCAAATAATGGAAATGGAAAATCTTTCTACACCGTATACTAAATGTACTGTAGATAAGCCACCTCTCTCCATCACACAAATGTAAAGAACAGCAGCAATAAAGGATCTCCTGTTGACATTGTCTTCTAAAGGCTTCCAAAAGTTGCAAATGTTTTTTAATTCTGTTGAAACAAAACTACAGTACGTTTATTGTAAGAGGACAGTAATTTTCCCTGAGACCAACAAACTGGTAAGTAGCTTGTCTGCTTGGTGTTAAAGAGAGAAACTAAAGAAGTTAGGAGTTTAGAGGAGAGCTTAAGGTTTTGTTTTGTGTTTTATCTGAGAGCTGTGAATGTTTCTGTTGTTCCTTGACCCCCTATTTAAAGATCCCTGCTATCGCACTCCTCTATATATGAGATATAACTCTTTTTTTTTAATGGAAGGGCTATTACCACAATAGACAAATAGAATTAGGGAAAATGTGTTAGGAAAGCAGGTGGCAAATATAACAATTTGTTCATAATGGACATTTTGGGCAGGTGCATGATTCAAACGAGAAAAGCAATCGATGGATTCATAAACAAAATACTAATATTTTAACTTAACTGAGTTTGTTTAATTAACATGACCTAATTAGAAGTAGTAGTACTATCACAGATTTTAAAACTAATCTAACTGATGAAGGGGACCTTTCAAAATGGAACATGACAAGCATTTAGCAAACAATGTATCGTAGCTATAGTGTAGGTCAGGTTAGCCAATGATTTACTGTTGTGTATTTCTCTCTATATACAATATGATGTATACTGTATATACAAGTACAGGAGGGATGACAGGCATGCAGACATTGCTCAAAAACATGCATTCTCAGTGCCATATGCAATTTCCACATAACATCAGATGGAAGAGTGTTGCAGATCTCATAGCTTCATGCTCACAACTGTCCAGCAAGCCTCTGCTCAATGATGAGGCCTACTCAATTGTATACCATTGCTTAGATAATCCTGGTCACAGGTGGTTAATAATGTAGCCACAGTTAAAATCACTGATGTGTGGGCTATATGGCTTGGACCGCACTTCAGACAAGCTTACTGGTGGAACAACCTGGGAGTCTAGTACATCAAATTAGTTGCTGGTGGGTTAAATGTCTAACAAAAATAACTTCATGTTGCAAATAAAATTATCGTTCCTCAAAGCCCATTGCAGTTTGCATTGCACTTCTCATCATACAGTAATAATGATGTAAGAAGGCTCTGTGTTATTTCTCTCTCTAGTTTGCCCTGGAGCAGACACATAGCAGTTTAATAATGGAAGGCCACTGTGCTACTAGTTATTCTTCACGTAATGTTCTTAACGTCATAACATCACAAGCATAGAAATTAAGAATTTATTAGCAGGTCATCAGACATTAATATTTAATTCCTCTTAATGTGACACCAATTTCCATTTCTGTCATTTCTTCCATGAATTTTATTTAAAAGCCAATAATTGAACCTTTATGCTTGCAAGGTCTGTGGTTAGCTTTAAAAAAAAACATTGTAAGCAAAATGCTATGGACCTGATATGTGGAAAACTGAATAGCTCATACAGGGTTATGGGAAATCTGGATGAGATTACAGTTAAAAATGCTACATTTTGCAGCCTACAAAATGGAGAAAAAACCCTGCTGCTTACCTTTATCCACTGATGGGCCAGATAAAATTTTGAAATAAAAACAATAAGATTAGGGAGGTAATCAGAGTACAAAGGGACAAAAAGCAAGTGTTTTTTAATTGTTAGCACAGATGAAACAATTAAAACTGTAGCATCACTCAATAGATGAAGGCTATTATGCTTTTAGATGAAAAACCGCATCGACAGGATTGTACGAGGGTGCCCCATGATGCAAAGCATGCACTTTTTGTGACTCATCACTCTCTCCATGCCTGTTACATAAAAGCTAGAGAAATGCAGCACTGTCTTTTGGCTGTTTTAACCTTACAGCATGCATTGTTTTCCTCTATTTCTTTTTAGCCACAATCTTGCTTACCCAGCTCCTCAAGCTCTGAGGTCATAGACTTAGAACGTAAGGTCAGTGCTGTGGTAGGTGCCCTCTTTGGAGGTGGAGGCGCTTCAGTAATGGAGCGGAAACAAGGAAACAGGGGAGGGGAGGAGATGTTTTTTATCGCATGAGGAAAGTTCACCACTATCACTATTTTCTGCTTTGGCCTTTAAGGGTTTCTGTTTTGTAAGAGTACTCATAGGCCAGTTGTATTGCTCATGCATTTGACAATTAATGATGGGAATACTATACATAAAGGATTTGTTCTTTAAACGAAAATGGTAGCTGGGTAAAGAACTAAACGGCTTCTGAATATTGCAAATCTATTTAACCTGACGGATATTCATTCATGGCAATCAAGGTATTACATTTTATGTAAAAAGGTAGAGTATTTTTTGTGCTCTGTGAAGTTCCAGTGATGATGGATTTTTCTTGTTTGTAAAAACATTTTGCTTATTAAAAACTGAAACCATAATTGCTCCAAACTATTAACAGAAATCTGAATTAAAGATACAGTTTATTAAAAAATGTATTTTTTTCTCCTACATGAATATCACCAATGCTTTCTCAATTTGCACACACTAAACACTAAACATCTAAAAAGTAGCTGATCCAAACAAAATACTAGTGTATTTAAATTATACTTTAGGCAAAAATGTAATGCTTTATTGTATTCACAGATACTGTACTCAGTAAAAGTGCTGGATATTGCAGGGTCTAGCTCTCAGTCCTGTCAGATGCCCTTTCAGATTGTAATTGTAAAGAAAGGTACTGTAAATAACAGAAGCATGTTGAATAGGAATGTTACCTATCAGTGGGCACGGTAGATCAATCGCCTTCTTGCATGACAGACAAGAGGGTCGACAGGCACTATTTACACTATGAGAAGGTTAGTAGGTTCTATTCTGGTAGGTGTTTTCACATTATCACTAATTCTCAATGGGACCATCAGGGAAAATGACACACTAGTTAAAGAAAGCAGAAGTAGGTACCAGATGTGTAGATGATAGTGTTAAAAACTGTCCTGCCTTCCTCCTTCATAAGGAAAGAATTATTAGAATGTGCTCATTATGCAGATCAAATATAAAACTGCAGAATTCCATTTAAACTTTAATTTTAGTCCTGATCATGCTGGAAGGTATGAAAAAAGTATGTTATGCTAATATTGCAGAAAAGTCGGGCAACATAACAAAAAAAGAATAGCAATATTTCACTGAGAAGAAGGTAAAGCATTTTATTTAAAGTATAATCATATTATACTTTAAGCCCACGACTGACATCTACATTTAAGGTTTCTGAAGTTTAACCACATAAAATTCTTTATGTTCTTTGAGCTGAGGTCGGTGCTTCTGCATGTATCCATTAAAAAATTGACAATGTTCATGAAACTAGCTGGGCACTTTCATAGCACGGTCTGGCTTAAATATTTGGTACTATATTTATTTGGTAATAAATAATATTTGGTACATTTCCAGGTATTTTGAAATATTAATCAAAAGCAAAAGTACAAATGCTCACCTTTCTTCCGGGCTGTATCTTCAGGATCCATATTCCTGCTGACTGTTACCACCTTGAGGACCAGGTGATTACCACCCTGGCGTATCATGTTGACAACTTGTCTGTGTCCGACTTTCACTACATTATCAGTGTTAACCTGCAAGGCAAAATAGAGAAGCTAGGTAGATAGACGATTACTAAATAACCTGACATTTGTTTTCAAATAAATAGTTAAAAGTATCCCAATACACTTTTCATTGTAGCACTGTGTAACTCCCATCATCATATTTAACCATTATGGTAAAAAAAAACAACAGAAAAAGTATCTGATACAGTAGCTTTTTCATTGTGAATTTTTCAATTCAAAGTTCCTCCTCTATGGTCCAGTTCATGTTTTGTGTTTTAGAATACTAAAGATCAAATCAGGCATGTGAAGGCACATGGGATTTAGTGTTCTGTGCAAAAGCCATCTCTACCATTGAAAGATGAAATTCCTGTGACATTAAGCACCTTTTTCTCTTAAAAAAATGTTCAAATATTATGCAAACAAATATAAATAGATGATGTTATGATTGGTTGAGGTAAGTGCCATTATAATGATATAAACAATTAAGTTCATACCAATATTAATGACACAAAAGTTAAATTAGGAGCTACAAAGTATTTTCCAACTAAAAAATACAATTCATAAATTCCAAAAAGAGGCAGGTCAATTAAAACAGGACACGTAACAAAACATTTAAGTCCATATAAATTTGTGAAGTACCTTTTGCATGAAGAGAGAACGATATTTGACAACTGCCGTGTGTTAACACAAATATTACAGATGAGTAGAACACTCAATTTGTTTTTTGCTTGCAGTTTATTTTTCATAGAATCCTTCCTGAAACATCGTATTTGTGTAAATAAGCAAGTGTGCTTTGTAGAACCAGAAATTTCCAGCCCAGGAAAAAAGGATTTTTTGGCTCAAAATCTTTAAGGTACAGTATATGTAGCTGAATCTATCTAAATTTGGAAGGCATAAGAACAGGTCATGGAACATTGTAGGTCATGGAGCAGCAGAATTTTATTTGCATATAAATCATAGGAAGTTACACTGATATACAAACAGATTAAGAAAACTAAATCCACTAATGTATTTTTACAGTGGAATTTGATTTAGGTAATAAAAATCCTGTAATGCACTGCCCAAATGTATTCAATGTTCTTGAAATTCAACAATAACACCGCTAACACTGGTCATTTACAAAATAGGCTATACGTACACTGAATGACATTTAAGAAGCATCATAATAGTTTCCAACGTTTATATTTTTTTGGGTAAATTCACAACAATATGGGATTTTAAGTAATGCCCAAACTTATTTGGGCATTGCAAAGCCATTTTTAGGGGTGAAAATAGCCACCCCTTGCCATCCATCTGGCTACGCCTCTGTCAGTATGTGAATAACTTGTATATGTATAACTTACGCCTATTAGAAAGGACTCGAATATTTTCAGATTCTGTCAAATGGTCAAAGATTAAGGCAAGACATAAAGCTGTACAACTGCACCACCACCACCGAGTGCCTCGCTATGCAGAATATTGTTCTGAAACTGTGCTATGAGATATACCCACTTGGTTAATCTATACTTGTACCAGAGTGGGTGTGTCTCCTTTGGAAGGAGTATCTCATCACTCAGTAAAGGCCAAGCATTAACATAATTAGCAGTTTGTTTATAGAGTATACTGTATATATATATACACACTGGAGCTATTATAATTCATTCTGAACTACAGATTATGTTTCTTATTTAAACTTATGTTTTAATCATCAGCTTTTCTTCAGATATCACACTAACTACAGTCTTCCTTATAAATTTAAGGCCTATATGAAATCTTGCTAAAAATCACAAATAACACTAACAATACCAGTTATTTAAACAATATTGTAAAAAATCCTCAAGAACTGTTGCAATTCAGATCTGATCACATGATATCTGTGGTCCAATCAAAGCAACAGTAAACATAGGAATACATGTTTTATCTTTAAAACATGTTACAATATGTTGTTAATTGGCTGAGGAGATTGTGACTGAATAAGGCTAATAATCATATTTGAAAATTGTGCTGTCTACAAATATGTAGCAGAAAATCACAGAAAAACAGCTGTGCTATTCAAAAGAAAGTTATATTAAAAATGTTTCTGGTTTACATACTTAAATAAACCTCAAAGCCATAATTTGATCAACTTTGTTACTTTTGGAAATTTGATGTAATTTGTAATCTTGTAATGAAATACAAGATTTGTTTACAAATGTATTTGGAATGCTTTTGATGAAGTTCCAAATAATATATTATAGGTGGTTGACATTCAGAGAAATGTGTGCATCTTTTAAAAAAAAGAGCACTCTAGGACATATTTTATTAAATCCATAAACTTAGAATTAATAAATAACTATATGATTCAAATTAAATAATTTCATTTTAAATTGTACAATGCACTTGTAAGATCTCATTTAAAAAAGTTGTCACCACATTATAGAAATAGATATTACTGCTCTAGAATAAATCTAGAGAAGAGCAACCAGGTAGGTTATGGAGCTTGAAGTATTATCCTAAACTGACAGCTTGAAAGAACTGAACTTTATTAGTATTAAACAGAGATGACTACAAAGTCAATGAAGTGTAAAAAATCAACAGTGAAATGTGAGCCAGAGAACACAAGTCAAAACTTGGATGTGCGTTTACAATGTAGAAAAAGAGACTCTACTCAGAAAAGGGTTGTCAGGGGAGGTATGAAACAAGCTACACAGCCATGTTGTTTAGGATGATACCCTGACTTTCTTAAAGAAACGACTTAGTGAGATCCCTGGATCAATAAACTACAGTACCTACATTAACAAATGGGCATGACAGACCAAATGGCCTCTTCTCTTTTGTAACTATTCTTGTAAAGGTTTTAAAGAGTTGAACCAGGAAAGATAATAGCACAGTAGAAGAAGAAATAGCCTGGAACACTACATAGTAATGTTGTAATTTTCAAATACTAAAATATCCTGAAAATCGACAGTTACTCTATTTATACAGACAAATTCTAAATTAGAAAATAGAGTATCTTCCTTCTGGAAGATGCTCCCTCTGTTTTCTTGTATTCTTCATAGATAAGGCAACTTATCTATTTTAATGTGTGGAGATCAGTATGATTTTTAAATGTATTTTTACAGAAACACTGTTTTGATTTACTGTGTCTTCCTTTATATATATATTATCACTACTTTCTGTAAGGTAGTGATGTGCACAATATTTCAAACTTGTACTGCACCTGTAAGGCAAGAAGACCGTGTGAGAGAAAATTCATTTTATGAGAACCTGTCTCTTGTATTGCAGATATCTTCAATTTTGTGTTAGAAAAGAGAAACTGGTGGCATGGTCTTCAATTTACAGAGTATACATGGCAAATCTGTGAAGCATTTGATATAAATATATGATTTCTAATTGGTTGTGAACTTTCTGTCAGTGCCAGAAATCTGACTAGGATTATAGGACTCTTACTCCAGAAAGACATCAGAAGCCAAAACTATTGTGAAACATGGTTCTTACCTTCCTCAACCTTTCATTTTCAGACTCATTTCTAAATCTCTCCACTCAATTACAGGTTTCAGTCTTCTCCTGGATTCCATCTGTTTAGACCGATATAGTTGCCTCATATTCCTGGAATTCCATTCCTGGAATGGAATTAACCACTACTTTTTCTTAGAATGAGAGCTGCAAGGAACAGCTCCCTACTAAAAAATTAGGACTACTTTAAAATGAACACAAAAGTAGGTTTAATTTTTGGGATTTGTGCTGTACATTTACATACCTTCATAACTGTGTAAACCATGTTCAACATCACGACTCAGTATATTTGAAAAAGGTCTACATAAAAAACACACCCAGCATAAGAAAGAAATGATAGTTCAGATATCCTTATCAGCTATTGCTTGTGTAACTACAGGCTGAGTAACTACTTTATCATTACAGTGATAAACTAAATCGAGCACCATGTGTTCTGCCTCTTAGGCTAAGGCAAGAGGTAAGAAAACTACCTTCTTTACCTTCTTTCCTTAAAAAAGACAAATGTAAAGGTAAAGAATCTTCACATTATATACTCTGAACTTGGCTTTCCAATTCATTTTGAAAGAAAATGAGCAACTAAACTATAGTCTTTAAATGAATAACTGTACAGGCAGTAGAGTTATACTGTACGCAATTGATCACTGAGTTTATTTTCCCTTGTATTAAATATCTTAAGGCATTTGGTTTTTATTTCTTATTTTAATTATTAGATATATTTTTAAACTTAGTATAAGGGCTGTGTTTCCCTGGTTAAAGACATTTACACTTTGCTAATTATGAAACAATGCCTGAGCTGCTTTTCACTTAACATCACAGCTTCTGAGTGTTGTCCCTCAAACATTTATAGGTGACACTGACTGCTAAGCCTAGAGCCTTTTTAACACACTTTTCTGTCCAGAGGTTAAGGTTACAAATTTATTTGCTGCACTAGTTACATCTGATATCCATATAAGATACGCTTTTCATAAGACTGTGAAGTCAGGAGATGACTTTATAATTGCTCTACATCTTATTATGTTCTTCAGGGTTACCCTAAAGAGATTAATCAAAGAAATCGATTTGCAGTAACAAACTTTACAAGCAGCCTTTAGAGTCTCATCCATAATTTGTACAAAACTGTACCTAATAAATTCTGCATGTTGTATCATTGAGACACAATGATAGCACTCAAATGAAAATACGCTTTCATTTTTTCAGGATTGTTATTTTCTTTACTTTGATTTAGTGTCCATTTGCCCATAATATTTAGATTTGGATGTTCTCTAAAGCCACTTCTACCTGAACCAAAAGATAAGATAAGAGATAAGATCACTTTATTAGCCATTTTCAATTTCTTGCATTAGGAATTTGTCTTTTCACATACCCCCAACTTGCTCTCCATGAGACACAGACGGGGAGAGAAGCTTGGTGTCAGAGTGCAGGGTCAGCCTTTTGTACGGTGCCCCTGGAGCAGTGGGGTTAAGGGCCTTGATCAGGGGCCCAACAGAGTAGGATTCCTCTGCTGGCTGTGGGATTTGAACTGGCAACCTTCCAGCCACAGGCGCAGATCCTGAGCCACAGAGCCACCGCTCCGACCCAAAATGCTGCCTTGATAGCTCTGGAAACCTCTAGGGTATGAGGTCTGAGGTATGAGGGTATAAATTCATGTTTTTATATTTAAAAAGGCTTTGTTACAGCAGTGGTATTCACAACTGACATGATATTTAAGTGATAATATTAACCTTACGGACAACAAAAAATTCAACCACAGACATTTGTTATGTGTCAGAGGACTTATCACAAGTGTTGTATGGCAGTGCAACTACTCCTTTCTAAACGCAGGCACTCTTGTTGGTATCTCTGGGGTTGATGTCTTGGGGATTAAGTTAGATACCCATGTTTTTCACTATCACACTTATGACTGAAATATTACAAGGTTGTCAATTTTCCACTTGCATAACATTGCCCATTTACAACCCTGTGACTTGTAGCAATCATACATTCAGAAACTCCGTCAAGCCTTCGTCTTCCCTAGGCTGGATTATTTCAGTATGTCCAAAATGCACATGCTAGAATTTTGACCACGTCTCAGTCCTGCAAGCACATCACTCCTGTTTTGGCCTCCTGAATAAACTGGCTTCCTGCCACCACAAAGACTTAATACAATTCTGGTTTGATTTGTGTCCACATGATGAGGCACAGTACATTACTTAAAAGAAAAGGGTTTCCACAGTTATTCAATTTTAAAGGTCATGTTTCATGTTTTGCCAAATGGTTTTAAATTAGTTATCAATATGCTCTCTTAGATTAAAACTGTGGATTTGGTTTATTCTGGGCCAACTCTGTACAACATGTGACCTTCCTGTACAGTTCAGACCTTTGGCCAGTACATAAAATGACAAAAGGATTTAAAACTACGTGAAATTAAATGAGCCCTACAGCCAGTTCGACCGTATTATGGAAGCCATACCCAAGTGCTGTGAACTGTTCTGTCAAGTAATCTGCACCCCTTGAGCTACAAAAGAATGTTGAGTGAAGCTGATACTGTAACAAGAAAAGACTTAATGTGACACAATGCTAGTGAGTCAAACGTGAGATAAAAAAAATACAGTACGCCTTTAATTGAGAGAAAGGTTACATGAATAAGTCTTTGTAACCTAGGAAACAGCCAAGAAAGATGATGTCAAATGAGAGCAAGAAGATGTCGACTAAAACTAGCAACAGCGTATGGGATCTCACACAGAATAGCTATAAAGGCTGTGCCCTGCCACTTACCCTAGTTCTTTTAAATATAGGTTTTATTTAACTGTCAGGAAAGAGAGCCAAAAAAATTAAAGATAAAACTGTTTAGTCTCATAAGGATCCTAAATTGTGGGCTCAGTAGAGCTGAATGCCAATGACAAGGACAGAAAAATAGGGTTTAGCTGGCCTGTCCATTCTTGTACTAGGATATTTTGTAAACCACCATGTCAGAGAATAGACAGTAGCAAAATCATAACTCTTCTATTGCTAGGAGTGTTTCAACTAAAATCAAAGAAAGTGTCTCAAAAGAATTAAACATATTCTTAAATTTGTAGTAAATGGAAGATGGCTGTTTATACTTTCTGCCATCTTCTCTTTACTGTGTATGTTTCTAAAACTGTACATTTTATATAAAATATATATGCCATGTATGTGGTATTATGGTGTACTAATTTGGCATCATTAATAAAGTTCTCACAAACCAAATTGTCCTGTAACCTAAGGGGTTGTCAGACCCTGCTGTGATTATCTGAGGAGACAAGCATCACATTTGAATCTACCACAATTACAATTCACCTCCACTGATATAGTAACTGTAATGGTTAAGATTAGCTATGTCTTCTTCTGCAGTGGGTTTAAGATCTGATAGGCACAGTCTGTCTCTAGTAATTCTAATTTCTGTTTGTGAATATTCCATGCAATTGAAAAATGGCACAGCCTGCTAGATCCTCACTCCCCATGCATTTACAACAGTCTGGGATTGTGTTAAAAATGAGAACAATGTAACAATTCACAGCTGAAATGGACAGTTAGCCATTGACCTCAAAATACACTTCAACTATTCAGTCCCAAAGTGCATACTAAGGACTAATTTCTTCAATGACCTAGAGAGTTATTTTTTATCAGTGATCCAAATTCCTGGGGAGCTTGTGTCTGTCTCTTATTATTGTGGTCTGTTGTGACTAAAATGAGAGGTGAAAAACCACTGTGCATCTCCTATGTCTTCATGTTCATTTTAGTTTTCTGTGGCTGTGACCAGATGGGCTTTCAGTTCTCACCTGTCCTGGCCACTCACATCAACCTTTAAACTGAAAAGGGCTCTAACAGGCACCACTGTTGAAAACTACGATGATGATAAGAACAAGTGGCTATTAATGCTTAATTATTAATTATTAATTATTAATGCTACCAACACTAAAAGATGGCACAGTTATGTTTGGGTCTTTATTTACAAAGAAGAAACATGGAGATCCATCTGACTTAACAACTGAAATGACTTAACAACTGACAAACCCTTAGAGCATTCCCAACATGTCAACATATACAGCTAGTTATACATTAGACATGTACAGTATGACTGTCTTGTCCATTTAAAATACTGAAATCCAGTTTAAGTTATTTGTTTATAGCTATGTTTTCCTTTAAATTTCACATTCATATCTGGTTTTATTATATATTCCATATACTATACTGTGTTTTATTATACAAATTATTTAATGTGTCTTGAGAATGCTGTGTATTGATAGGTGGTATAAACAGACTGACATTGATTGATATTCAGATACAAGTTGAATGAAATGCTTTCATGGTTAAAACATTGTGAATTTTACAAAGCTTGTTTTCCAGGAATGTGTCAAATGATTCAGCACTTTACTTTCAGAAAACCATAAACTAAAATAAAATAAAGTATACCTGTTCAATTCAGTTATATTAGCAGATTATGTTAAAATGATTGTCTGAAGCACGTGCCACAGTAAGACACATGACATTTGCTGTATAAATACTTTAAAAAAATGCATTGATCTGACTACACTGTTTTTTATGTATCTATTGCAAAATGCTCTGAAAGGCCTACATTGATGTAAAGGAACTTTAAGGCAAAATGCAGATAATCAAATAAGTCTTCTACATTAGTTATGTCCATAATTACTATCATCAAGCAGACATCATTGAAAGCATTTACAATTTCCAGTATAGGAAAAGCCACATGAGTAAGCTTAAAAAAATTTATTCAATCCTAATATTTAATGTTAAAACATTTTTTCAGGGGGGGAAAAGCTAAATTCTTACTTCAGTATTATTGAAGGAGTTCTTAAACACATATTTTGGGTATCTGTCATGTTCTTTTTTTAAGTCTTTGTTGCCATGGCTACCTCTAGCTGTTAAATAAAAATTTCAAAATACACAGTAAAATAATCAAAAATGAGACTTGGTGTGCATAAGAACTAGGGGAGAAAGAAGGCTTTCTTATTGTATTATACATACACTGTTTTTAGCATGCAGATTACATTAGCATATTCATCAATGTGATAAATGTTAAACCATTTTTATTACAAACATGAAATCAATTTTTATTCTAAGCTTATGGTCTTACAAGTCAACTCAGCTATACACTAATGTGACATGGTGTCGACGTTTGTCTGGCTATCCACCACACCCTCTGTTTTTTATTTGAAATTTAATTCAGAGCTGTGTGCTATACTGCAGTTGTGAAAGTGACTGTCTGCCACAAAAAACCTTACAAGTGAATGAGTACTGCAATCTGTCTTTTCCATGATGTGAATGCTGTTGTTTCCAAGAACAAAAGCATTCTTTAAGTAGTAAAAGAGCACAAAGTGACATATGGACATTCAACTATTTCCCAGTATTTGAATTTCACATGTTAGGTGGTTGGTACAGTATGATCACCGGCACATCAAGGGAGAAGAAGAAGCTACAGCAACAAAAGAAAGAGGCTCTCTGTTTTGAGTTTACAAAAATGTTTTCAAAACATGAAAATCAGTAATATTATGAATTGTGTTACAATACTTTCCTTAAAACACAACTCTAGTCCCACATAACCCACTATGGCACATCCACTACATCAATGGCAAGGTTTGAATGGAAAGATGTATAAAAAAGTACATTGACTACAAATTAAGTCTTGGATATTAATGACATCTTCTACTCAGTGTCCATTGGCAGTAAGCAAGTTCTAGCTAAATTGCTGTATAACAATTGGATATATGACACAAGTTCATTCATCACTGATTCAAATTTGTTTTGAAGCTGGATAAAGGAGCACTGACGTTAGCTTATACCTCTTAAGGGAGTTGATATTGTTAGTGAGAAATGCTACCATACGTCCTTCCAAAACTTATGAAACTCTTTTGCAAAAGACACTGCTATACCTTGCTGACTCGAAAATTCTGTGCCCGTCCTTCATCTCTTCCCACCTGAACAGCTGTGATGCTCTACCTACAGAAATCTTATTGCACTCTATCAGCAGGTAAGGAATTCGGGTGCCAAAAAAATCGTATCAGGGCAAAGCAGCCTGAACCCAAAACTCTTCAGTTAACTCGGTAATAAAGGTTTTAGATGCGATTTTGCATCATGTTCATGTCACGGAGTGACAAACTTTGGAGGCCTGAGACTTGGAGGGGGAAGAATAGACAATGCATCAATGCACCTGGCACTGTCCATACAGTCTGTTTGCTAACTGGCCTCCAGCCATTAGTTTGGCCTACACCTAGGACATTACCAGGACAGGACATTCCCCACCACTCTGGTCCAGGAAGAGGCATTATAAGCCTCTGACAGGAGGATTCATATGAGCAGAATTTGAGGGGTTTATCACTGGAGACAGGACAGGATGTGGGCATCAGACAGGAACATTACAGAGAACAAAAGAGGACAGCATTATCTTCCTCCTCTCTACTCTGTATGGGACTAAGACAAACAGGGCTTGGGGGAGCATAAGGTATAATATTGTTCAGGAATGGTGTGACCATCGAAGGATTGGACAATGTTTTGTCCTATTCGCTGTGGTGGAAGGAGATACACCAGGATACAGTACTGGATGTATTTACATTACAGGATGTTAAAGGACTTTTTCTTTCTTTTGGGACTTTGGGATTGGGTTACTGGGGAACATGAGGTTAATATATTTGCTTTTGTGTGTTTGTCCCTTGTGCATACTTCTTTTCTTGTGATCTTTATGGGCATAGACATTGGTATCTGATTGCAGTAGTTAGCGGAATTAAAAAAGATCACTGAAACTGTCTTGTGCTGGTCTGTAGGTTCACTGGAATACTGATAGATTAAGTTAAATAAGTATATATAAATATAAATAAGTTCAGGTAGGTAGCTGCGTCAGCAAGTGTAGGCTGCAAAGGAACAAGTAAAAGTTTTATTCCTTTTATTCCATGCTGAAAAGAGAAGAACTTCTCTTTTGGAATAAAACTTTTACTTGTTCCTAAATATAAATTATATATTATTATAGTTATTAATAGTGATTCGTTTTATTTCTTTATCTGTAAAAACTATGCAATGGTGTCTGCAATGAGAATTTGCTTCTACAAAATAATGATGGACTCATGTGATTGATTCACCTTTGGTCGTGCATCAAGTTTGAAAGGATTGCATTTGCTAAATGTTTAATTGCATATAGGAAAATAAAAAGGGAGATCCATGACAGACCAACAATTAGGGCAGTTAACAGAATGAACATTTTGTTTGTTGCATCTTGACTACAGTATTGATGACTCATAGCTCTTGCCTGATGTTATGTGATCACACTTCCTCTCTTCAGAAACAGTGATGAAACAGTTTCTATGTAAAACACTAGGCAGGCACAGTTAGTATTTAAATGCATTAACAGAAAAATCCACAGCAAACAAAACCCAAGCTTTGACAAGGAAAATTAAGTGATATGAAAAAACTGAGGGTTCTGAGAAACAATATGTCCAACACTAATGTTACTTAAATACCTTGCACCATTCTTCAATGTATGTCCTTTCGTTGTTGTGTTCATCTTGTTGAGGTAAGTTCAATCTTTCAAAAAAGGCTTGTTCAAACAGTGCTTTCCTTTTTTCTCATGATTAACTATGAATTTACTGCAATACCTAAGTTTATACCCAATTGCAATGTCTTGTATTGCAATATCCATCAGTTCATTTCTTATCCACTCCAACTCCAAGGTGCAAAACATATTATTATTATTATTATTATTTTTTAATTATTATTATTATAATAATAATTAATGGCTTACACTTATATAGTAGCTCTCAGGCCTGAAACATAAAAAGACATTTGGAAAATTCTCTGAATGTCTGACACTTTAGGTCAGTTTACTTCTTAGTAATGAAAGTAATTGTAAATGGAAACAAATTATTCAACTGTGATATTTTTTGCAGTACTTTCTGCATTTCAACTTTAGGGCAACATCTGAGACAAGCTGAGTCATGACCTTTTTTACTGTTAAAAAGAATGTATGAAGACAAAAGCATTAGGAATGTACTGGGATTCTGTGTGTGGTTCTCCTTTAGGAATAGCACCCTAGTTTCATTTTAAGAAATCCTCTTACTGTACAGTATATATCCACTAACTCTGTATAAAGGTATAAGGGATAGAGGAATATTAAGCTCAATTCAGAAGTCAGGTTTGTCATTCTGGCACTGGACATTCAAGAAAAACATAAAACATGATTTTGTAATCAAATGCAGTGAAATTCCTTATTCTCTCAGAACATGTAATAAAAGTGACTGAGCTAGTATTAATGTGAAACGTGAAGCACACAGCAGAATAAATGGTTAGCAAATTAAATACACCTTTGTTAGTTGAATGGTCTTTTAAAGGAAGCACAAAATTTAGTGACCTAGAAGATTAGAACAAATCTGCCCACAACATGTTCACAGCTGCCCCTCCTTACCCACATGGGATCAGGCATCAAGCTGTCATTGCAAATAGCTATCTTCTTTTATCAGGAAAGGCTTTATAATTATTTTTGCTGTTGTGTAAACAGCAGCATTTTACTTCACTGTGACTGGAGGCTCATCCTTGCTGACGTTTGCAGATATGCAAGAAGTGGAAATTAACAAAAGGAAAGAGTCAGACCAATGTCAGTTAATGTAATTACATCTGCTCTAATTTTGCCCATGCTGCAGCAGTTGAAGCCAAATTAACAAACCAAGTAGCTAATCTAAACTAGAGGTTTAAATATGCATTGAAGATGTACAGAGGACAGATTTTGAAAGGCACAGGTGATATGAAACTGACTGGACTAAAACACAATCATCCCACAGTGATCATTTGAAACACATTTTAAAGGCCTGCACAAGTCTGGGTACACAACTGATAACAATATACACTGTATATCTGATACATACACTTTGCTACTTAATATACATAGGCCAAAAGCTCTTAATGGACATTTGTGGGATTGTCCTCTCATCCCCTCACAGATCTTGGACAAGCACCTGCCTGTTCACTCTCTGAACACTAGATCCCACCATCATCCCAACTCATCCCCACATCTGGGGTATCCACTGCATGAATGTCATATTGTCATCTCACAAGAAAGCTGGTTCTACATTAACAACAATGTTGTCATATTAGGACGAGCACGCAGAAAGTTCAGCAAGTAAGGTCCCGGGATAAATGGAACTCCATGCACTCCGGCTGCCGTCAATCACTACAAATGGAGATCTGCAAGTAACTAGATCCTCCTGCTCACATCACACTTGGACCTTCCCATCGATCGGTATGTTGTACACAACAATTAGCATGGTGCACATCTGCGCCACAGTCAGTCAGTCAAGTGTATCATGTAAGATCAATAAAGCAAAATGATACTTAAAACTTTTAAGCAATTCCCAAAACGTACATACTTTATTTTTCTAAAACCAAAAATGAATATAATGCAAAGTTTCTTTTGATACTCAGTATATATTTTCTTCCTCCTATTTCATGCTGTCTTAGAACCCTCGCATAATGTTACACATTAAAGCAATTCTGAAATTTCATATTAGGCTTTTCTAAGAGTTTGGGGCGAAAAATGCACATGCTGTGAGACTAAACACAAAACTACTGGACACCTGGTGGATGAATACTGTTATCATAAAAGCACACTTTCTATTACAGCTGAATGTCTAGTCACCCATGTAATGAACATCTTCTGAAAAGATGATTCCAAGGACTTCAGTAGATTGCAAAGTCTGTAACAAGAGGAGTAAGCATTTCTAGGAGAAAGTATATAAATGGCACACAGTTGATCTATACTGAGAAGTCTGATTTCCCCACAGCCCCTTCTAAACATCCCAGTCACTGCCCTGCTGTTTCAAAAATTATTTGTTGTTGCAGCTTTATATGAACAATAACAGTTTGCAAACTGCATTTAAGTCACTAGACTTTTTTCTGTTTCTAATTTAACTAAATTTCTTTTTACACTAAAATGGGCTGGCCTAAGATTCAATTAGGTGTTGCAAGTAATGGAAAAGGCTGGTTTTGCATGCTCAGTTCCCTCTCCATCAACATTCTTTTCATATAATTAGAAACAGTTAAAGCAATTTTTAGATACTGTATTATTTTAGAAATAAAAACCCTCTAGATACTCAATACATCAGAAGACATTTTCAGCTTTTATGCTGAAAAGGTTCCCTAAGGATTTCAGAGCTGCAGTAGTCTAGCCTAGCATCAGACATTAATTCCTAGGGATATCTGTGTTTTTTGTTGCATTTTGTACCTCAATGTACATCCAAATCTAAACCCAGTACACTGTGAGCCATTATTGCATGCCTTCTATTCACCTGTGTCCTGCTGTCAAGTATCTCAGACTGAAAGAAGTCCCATAATATTTAGGGAAGACTTGGGGAATGAGGACAGCATCAGTTTGCTTTTAACTGTATTGTTCCTTAGCATGTCTGATAACGAACTGCAAAATATATGTAAACTGAAAGAAAAAACAATTTCATGGAATAAACAGCATTTAGTTAGTGAACTATATACATAGAATTCCTTGAAAAACAGAAATTGTGTTCAGAAATCTGGACTGCATGCGTTTCATATTTTCACATCTAAGGTTGTGTGTCAGGCAGAAGATACAGGATGAAGATGTGCACATACCCTTGGATGCCTACTATATTGATCATGGCAGATTTGTGTTCTTTATATGTGACTTTCTACCTCAAAGCAGCAAAATGTCCAGGGAGAGGCAGCAAATGACTCTCTTTTGATGATCTGTGCCCTTTATAGAGCTGACTACACCAGGCTCACACTATGTGACCACATAAACATAAAGGTTGTTGCAGGATTAGCTGTCGTTTGCTTCCTCTGGCTACACAGTCAGATTGACAGAATGGTTTTACGTAATTTACTCTACATGTTTCAGCATATTGTCAGCTCAGTTATGTAACATCATGTAATGAATTTTAGAAATCCCTTTAGGAAAGCAACATTCAGATGACACAGAAAAAAATGAAATAATATATAAACGCACGTCTTACAAGATAAAGATATCAATCAGTATAATGCACCTTTCATTTACTTTAGCTTTTAAAATATTGATGGCTCAATACAGAATAGGAGGAGCTTCAATCTGAAATGAATACCCTCAAAAATATTAATCAAATCAGTCCTTCATATTTTTATCTTATCTTGAACATGCAAATGCATGGTTAGTATATAAAATGTATGTAATTCGTTGCAAGGGGAAAGCGGGATTCTATACATTAAGTTATTAAAAACATAAAACCGTTAACAGCGAAAAATGATTTACATTTCTGCTTAAACCCTAAAGATGGAAGCTAAATGAGATATTGGAAGCCAAGTGGAGATGTGTGAAGATACTAATCCCAAGCGTCCCATACGAAATGACAGCAAGACTAAGAACTGAAGACTATTCATATAAATGATGGAGTCATTTCCTGGCTCATCACTCTCCTTTCTGCTTCATTGTTTAACCAAATGTTGCTCAATAGATGACGGCTATAATCTTAAGGTATGTTCATTACACTCATTATAAATCCTCATAAAATAATCAAAAAACCATAAGCAGATGCACAGAAATGTGTGTGGAAGAGTAATAACGAATCAGTCCAGCTGTTGTCAAGTACATGCAGCTTAAAAGCACTGTTGACTACATCATACTACAGCAGTGGTTAGAAGCTTTAGTCCTACAGGGCCATGATGATTTCTGTTTTTTGCTCCAGATAATCACAGAGCAAAAAAATGTTTTCCATTTTAAATTGGGAGCATATTTTTAAATTTTCTATCAACACTTAAAAAGTTGATGGGGATTTGCAATTGGTATTAGCTCAGTGCCAATTTAGATGCTTCAGAACGCCCCATGTTCTGGTGTGTTGCCTGGAATGTAACCAACTGGACCTCTGCAAAATGAGAAAAAACTAAATGTGGGAGTGTTTGATATAATGCCAACCCCCCTTGTTTCTTTTCATCATAAATTGATCACCTATTAATAGCTGTTTACTTGGATATAAGGGGCAGTAAGGTGAGGTGAGGCTGCTTCCAGTTTTCACTGCTGAATGTGGATTTATTTGAAACTTAGGACTGAGTGCAGAAACATGTAAAATAAAAGTTTAAGAAAAACAAATAGCAGGTAAATATAATACATCGGTACTCATTGGTAATTTAGAGCTCAGTTATAATGAATAATGTTTGGGAACACACTACAAAATGAATGCCTTTCCCAGTGTGATAAGTTTTGCACGTATCCCTCCACCCCAGTGGTCCTGTTGACCATACACATACTGGTTTTTACTCCATCCCACCTTCAGTAGATAACTGAAGCCTTGCTTGACCTAAGAAATTGCTTCAGTTGAATATTTGCATTTAGCTTCTAGTCACAAGTTCTGGATTTTATTTCACTTACAAAATACAACGGTAAATCCTCTAACATATTTAAGAGCTGGGGAACAAACTTGCAAATGAATCTTATCATTATTAAGTCAATGAAGGGTTTGATTGTGTAACTGAGGACTCAGCTGGAACAAAATCCAACAGGGATGTAGGTCACCAGGACTAGGCCTGGGTACCACCGCTCTTTAACGATTCCGCCATGGGAGGGTTGTGATGTCCTAATTATGGACTATGACCAGACTATCATTTGCTCAGTCAAGAGGGTTAAAGACAAAACAGTACCTTTGTTACTCTACACCCTAAACCACTCAAAACTAGGGTTAGGCCAAAAGCTCTTGAATAGATTTTGTAGACACCTCACCATCACTAGCTCCAAAACCTCTACTATAATAGGATCTACAACTTTTATTCAGTCCAGATAACATCTATAACTTTGGTGGGGCGAGGTCTGTATATGCTTTCCTCCAAAACGAGCACCACTGAACCTATTGACACTTTTCACACTGCGAATGTCACACTGCAGGAGAGTTAGCACCAATCAGAAAAGTGATGAAGCTCTCTCTCACAACACTGCAAGCTCAAAGGGCCTTGGTAAAAACCTTAACTAAAAAAAAGCTATTTGGTTTTTGTTCTTGAAGTGCCCTACATTTGTCACAGAAGTATTCATTGACCATATTTGAAAATTCAGTATCAATTGCAACATTTCTGGCATATTTGTTCAGGAAATTTGACTTGCTTACACACTTACTCAAGTATTTAAAGAACAAGATGTGTTAGCAGATATACGTTATTCTAAGCAGCTTTGTCCCTGGTAGTAAAAGCCATTTACTACTTAACTACTTTCATTAGTAACAGATACTGGAGGTTTGTGGAGAGATACAATATCTTACAAATCCAAAATACAGCTAATGTAGCTTATGGTTACATGAAGATACACCAATTGAAACTGATAAAGTGATTCAGACGTAATAGGATTTTCTTTCAGGGTGCACAGATTTTTCTAAATTGAATACAAGTAACCACATAACCATGGGGAGTTGGTTATTTTTCAGGTTTTTCACTATATATGCGTTTTAGAAATGTAAGTAAAATGTAATGCTAATAAACATATATTTATATACAGTATGTAGAAAATGAAGGTTAAATGGGTGTAAATTCTTTATTCTTTATTATGGCCTGTACTACATTAAGTGTTGTGGCACTTTATACAAGACAACTGCCCATGTAGAGTTAACTGAGCTTCAAAATTTCTTCATACAGATCATTTCATATGCTATTTATAAATCAGCACACAATGACTTATATATAAATAATTAAATCCTGCATCTAGAAACAAAATCTCACAGTTTGGCAACAAGGAAGCACTAGAAGACACTTTGAGGGCTGGGTTTGTACCATCTGGACATTTTGCTGTAGGGATGAGGCCTTTTAATTAACTACTAATTTTGGAATGGCTTGTTGAGCGCTTATACAGTATTGCACAGTAGGCTCTGTCTTTTCAGAGACCTGTGACCTATGTATCAATCAATATAATTTAACGCACTGTGACCCAGAATGACTATGAATCCCAGAAGCCAAATTGCATTGGTATCAGATCCCATTTTTGAAATGATGGTAAAATGCCTCAAAAATGCCAAGGACATGCCAGAGGAAGGTCAGCTTTCAGCAAAAGGGTGAAGTTAAATAAATACTTTGAGGGTTTACGTCTTCCCAAAACGTGTTCCTTGATGTATTTTAAAATTGGAAGAGCAGTCAGCAGAACAAATTCTCCAAATGCTTAAAAAGGGAATGAAGACACATTTGCTATAATACTACTTTCCTGATATATTTGCTTCACAGACAATGAAGAGCCAGACAAAGGAGTGGCATAAAGGAATGAATAGAAGCATAACATAAAATTGCTTTCAACTATTTTGTCGATAGCTTATCACTATTGTAGTTAGTGGAAAGGTCACCTGCTCATCTGCCTTTGCAATAAAATGACGTAGTGAATGTATACTTTGGAACTGAATTGTCCTCTCTGACCGATAAGTAAATAATCCCATTCACATGAAATTCAGTGTTTGACTGTGAAGAAGCTTCTTTAAAATCATGGGGATGAGGAGATGAAAAATTTAATAACTGTGAAAGCAACCAAGAACATACAGTTTACAGTTGACTTTAGTGATAAACAGGGAGACCCTAAATAAGAACAATGTAACTATTTTTGTCACTCTGTTAGCTTTGAAACTGTTTACTGTGCTATGCCATTACTTTTACAGCATATCTATAGGACATATAATCAGATATAAGAGAAAGTATCTCAATGCTCATTACAAAACTGGAGAGCAGTTTTACTTCCATGGACTACGTTCTGGAAGCTGTGAGAAATTTCTGACCAAATTTATCACAATGTTCCAATTTAAGCCAAGATAGCCTTTTGAAACATTTGGCTGCATTTAATTACAAACAATATGTATAAAAGGAACACATTTTTCATGAAATTATAACATTTGAATTCAAACTGAATTTTATCGTTTTCTGCACTTGGGGCTTTACCATAATTAATTACAATACTTATTGATCAGCTTGTAAAAGAGACATGTATAAATAAAACCCATATTTCCTATTGGCTCTCTTAAAAATAATGAGCACCATTAAGCATTCAAAAGAGTGTTAAAAATCTTGTTCATGGAACTACTAGAGGGAATACAAAGAACAAAAATTGAGTTCTGGCACACTTGAAAATAAAAATGCAATCAACTGAGAAGTCTACACTTGATTCTGAAATTGACATATTATTTTCCAACTTTATATTACTATATGTACATAAAGGAGAAATTGTTTTACAAAGGTCAATAAATAATACAAATCCTAAAATCTCAAGCAAGTATATATCACAAGCAACACGAGAGATTACTTATCTTATAAGTAGCAAATACTTTTATCTGCCATAAACTGGATTTGCATTAAGCTGGCTGATTCTAAAGGTTTGAAATGAAGCTGGTGGCTGTAACATTATCCTAATTGAGATGAAAAATTATTATAATCAAGTTTCTATTTCGAGTGGCTTTTTAAAATTTTTTTTCAGGGAGAGAAAAGAAAGCAGGAACTAAACAAAGTTTTCTAAACCTGTGTGTGTTACTGTACTTTATCTACTGAGGATTAAAGACAACATTAGGCAATAGGCAAAAAAGGTTTAAGTGCATGAGGGTGGCAAATTTAATTCATACATTTCCAATGTAATCAGTGTTACATCCCTGCTGAACACATATAAGACAGCTGTAGGATTTTTCTAGGAATAGTGTACACTTGAGCAAGCCACCTGAAAATATTTTAGCAAATTAGATTAGTGAAAAGGTACACTAAAGTTCTTTGGGGGTGAAAACTCCATTAGAGTAATGCGATTGCTCAATCATGTAAGAGTACTGAAGTACAATACATTTTAAATTGAAAGTCTGTGTTCTATTACTTATAAAGAAGAAACTAGAGCATTCAGACAGCACTCAAGGGATTCATCCCTCTTCACATGCACATCTTGGTCAGTGTTCATTGAGGTCAAGCCGTCATGAACACAAACTTATGAAGACAAAATGAAGTGGCATATTTTTGCTATAAATGGCTAATAAACTGCACACTAAGCATTGCTTTGCACTACACCGTTTTGTTTACTTCACTTGTGGACAAGACTATTTGTAATAAGCTCCTGTGGTAACTCCAGGGAATCTGACTGAGGTCAATAAGATTGCTCTGAGAAAGGTGTTCAAAAGGGTAATGAAATTATTTTTTAAGTCAGTTCTTGTTGCCAAATTCTACCCACCAAGCAAAAGAAAAGCTAAGCAGAGAAGCAAGGCCTGGAGAAAAGTTTGAGCATTTGCAAGCAATAAGCCCAGAGTCAAAAGCAGACCGACTACCATGAGCCTGAATATCAACACTAAACCTCGCCTCTAGAAGTAAGTAAATCATGTAAAAATGATAAGCTGTTTAAAGATGAGAAAATAAACAAATTTACTAGATACAGAATTATGTGCATAAAACTGGTCTGAATTGCTAGCATTCATTGTCCTTCTGTTTATTTTCATAACAGTATATACAAAAATATTTTTGTAATATCTAATAAAAGACTTAAAATGCCATTAAATTGCTCAGCAAATGAGTATACACTATTTTATCTGCCTTTCTCTCTCTAGAAAAAGGAAATGATGTCTTTGGTATGAGAAATTTTATCCTATCCAAAGAAAATGCAGTCACCCTAAGACCTGGTAAAGAACTAAAAATGACTCTTTATTGTGTTCTAGAAGGTGGTGAACAAGAACACTGAAGAAGACTGTTGAAATATGAAGAAGAATTATTTCTAACTCTACCTTTTATCCTTGCCTTGCCACTATTGTAATTGCTGATATCAGACACAGACCTATTGTAGCTTGCATTAGGATTATTGAACAAGATCAATATGAAATCTGACTTTTAAATTAAAATTTACAGGTGTTACAGAGTAGAATTAGAATGTATGATTGAATGTGTGTATGAATGTATTCATGTATGAATAATATATACACATACTATATTTTATTTGCTTTCAATATATTAATTTAGTTTGGAGTTTTGAAAGCTTTTCAATTGTTCCAGGTATGTACTGTAAATGTACTGATACAGGAAGCAGGAATAGGGAGTTTTGGGACTCTCAAAGTAAAGATGAGAAAACTAAAATCCACTTAGGCAGGATCTGGAAAAATTACAAGGAATGTGAAATGTTTTTGCCATTAGAAAAAAACAATTTTTCATCTATGTATGATCCAAGACCTATATACTAAATTGCTAAAGTACTGTCTGTACATAAGAAGAGTGTCAGAACTGAACCAAGGCAAACAGTATATAGACCAATTTAAATCAAGGAAGATTATCTTAAAATTATGTAAAGAATGATTAAGGCCCAGTTTAGAACATTATGAACGATTCTGTTGAAGATATTGCTGCTACAATGTCCTACACTGACAGGCTGCTCCTTTTTAGCCTTGAACACAAAAGGCTATAAAAGGGCTTCATAAACAAGTAGTCAAAGTCCATTGATAGGAAACTGCATGGAAATGGAAATGGCTTCAGAACTGAGAAAATGAGACATTTTAACCCAAAAGGGTTGTGGCAGTATGGCACAGGCTACCCAACTATGTTTTTGAAGTTTACTTCTAAGAAAGGACTGCATGAGATCATTGGATCAATTAGCTACTAACTACCAAACAGGCTTAATAGACCAAATAGCTTCCTCTCATTTGTTTTTACTGTACATTTCAAAACACTATAAAAGTCAGTTACTACTGCTAATTCCTAATCTTGAACAGGAGCAGAGCACCCAATACTCTGTGTCTTATCCCTCATTCATACATGATTTTATGCCTAGATAGTCTCTGTCTTGTTTATAAAATCAAAAGACGTAAATGTGATTTCCTGTAATGAAAGAGGGCATGAAGTTAATAGGATTTAACTCTGTTCTTACAAATGCAGAGGGTGATATGTCATAACCTCCTGCTTTCAATCAATTATCCTGTTTGCTGAGGCTGATGGTACCAGAATGTCAATGGACAAGTGTAAAATGAGGGGAAAAAAATATTTTACAGGATAAAATGAAAGCCATAAAGACTGTCCTAAGCACAACAAGAGCAAAAAATGAAAGCAACAGAATGGTTTAAACAATGATAACCGAAAAGCACTTACTCTCTCATTCTGGTATCTGATCATGATGTATTTTAAACGGACCCTTAATTATTGTACTTAAATTTGTATGAATGGGGACTAACATATTTGGTATGTATAAGATATATATATATAGAACATAATTGTACACTGCCCTGCAAATATCTTAGACACAGGATTATGTACAGTATGCTATAAGCATCAACAATTTATTCTAAACCTCCACTACTGGTTTCTACTCATACTCTGTTGCCAAGCTTGTCATTTAACAATCTTCAGTTCACTTTGAGCAAAATCTTCAAACAACAACACAAGATGGGTCAGACACGAATAGCCAATATGAAGCCTTTGTAGCAGCTAATCCACATTTATCAATCAAATCTTACTGACTCTTTGCCAATTTGTCCTCATCATTGTTTTCTCTTTACAAGTCCATGAAGCTAAAAGGTTACATTATGGTCCTACAAAATACTGATCTATCAAAATTAACTGATACCTTAAAACCAAAGGTCAGTAGACGATCAAGAAAGAATTGTGTGTCTGCATTAAGACCGAAAAACTGTTTTGTACATAACATATATAGTGTCAAAGATGGCCAAACATTTGGTCTCCATAATAAGCAACAAAAATATGTGCTCCTAAAATAACGCATTAAAAAGCACTACCATCTCAGTGCTTTAAAGGGTTCTGAAGTTCTATTGCTGATGATCTTCTATAACCACTTCCACCCCACCCCCATTTTCGCACATGTTTAGATTTAATCATCCAGCTCAACAGTGTGCATTAAAAGCTGGAACAGCTGTCCTGCTTTTATCACAGAACACAGAGACAATGTGCTGCTGGTTGCTAGGTGACCGTTGCTCTGTGTTACAACTCAAGGCGTAATGGTAAAAGTGCATCATATACAGTACTTATTTATTTACTTAGGTATTGATTTAAAAATAGATATTTAGGTTGACATTTTTTGTTGGTTAAGATTGATATATATATTCTAAAAAGTGGTCTTGATTTTTTGTTATAGTTTTAAAGTGTCATTGTCATACATACAATCCTCCCTTACCATTTAAGATAAAATGTCTTTCAATGACATTAATCATTGTATCTCTGAAGTGAAAAAGACTTTTTGGGTGACTTCATTCAGTCATACATATACTGTGCATAAATACATTCTGAATTCATTAATTGAAATTAAATTCCATTTACATTAAATTAATGTATTAATGTAGATATTTATTACTAGCTCAAGTTACAGAACTACCTATTGATACCTGGATCACTGTGTTCACTTCTAAGATCACATTTTCATATTTAAGTCATGGGTGTGCTCTATTATTGCAATTACCAGGGTACTGTATGCATCAAACTGAACTTCAACATATTCTGTCCAGCCTGGTACCTTGTTCCATCTCCCACTGAGCTGGACAATCTCTTATACACTACCTGTGTTTCTGTGCCTGTTTGCCATAACCGGTCTCTATCAGCAACTGTATCTGTTAGAGCTCATCCTAGCTCTGAAGTTCAAATAGTAATAAAAAAAACACACACTGTGTACTGCGTATATGTTATATTTGTAAAAAATGACCTACATTGAAAAGAGACATCAGCCTGAGCTGGAGCTTACTTTCCCTGCTTGTGGTGTAGCACTCAGTGGCACAGTTCCTTGATCATTTATTGTGCCACTAATGATCCTTAAAGTAAAATAGCCATTATGAAATATTTAATAACAATTATATGACTATAATGCTAAGGTAAAAAAAACTAACTTTTGTTGCTTATATAACAACAACTTTCAGGCTCAAATGAACACAGTATTTAATTCTCATTTTAGAAATGTTTCTTGTTAAAAGTACTTATTTCTACTTCTTGTGCCCTTTTCCAAAGACAATCCTATCCTAATCTTAAAGGATAGGACCAATCTAATGTTGTCAAATGGATGGATTTATTGGATATACAGAAATAGAAAACAATTTCTAATTTAATTCTAAAATACTGTAGAGACAATCATACTAAGACCGTTTTGATTCTAGTTTGTCAGCAGAATCAGAAAAACCTCTCTCAGTCCTTAATTCAAGTGTAAACCATTGAAGGGTCTATACTTGAAGAGAGCTTTCATATTGTTCTGGGGATTCAGGAAATGAATGTGATCATTCTCTAGGCACTCTCTGCCCATTCTGAGAGGAAAGAGGAAGCAACACTCACAACAGTGCATTACCTTATTCTCCCTCCAGATCTTATTCAACCAGCAAATAGGATTGTCCTGTTGTGACTATTAACCATCAAAATGCTGAATGGCACCATCAACATAGAATCAATTTCTATTAGATGAACACTATCTTCTGTGATATAAGAAACTTTTTATTAAGACAACAGGGAACAGGAAAAATGAATATTCCTCAGATAATGACTGATTATACAGCTTCTTTACAACAAAAAACAAACAAATGTGGAAGATTAGCATGATATGGCTACGGAAGGCAAGTGCATGATTTTTTTTGGATATTACCTATTCTAATTAATCTAAGAGGATACTTATTATTTGCACACAATACATTGCATAATTACTCTTATTATTAATTTGGTTGATGCTTTTGTCCAAACAAATTACACTTGTACCCATTATTAGAGCACTGCATTTTTACCTGAAGAGCTGTTCGTAAAATACCTTGCTCAGTGGTACACCAGCAGTATTGTACATCTCACAACCTTGTTTAAAGTCCAGGGCCCTAATTGCTGCCATGGGCAAAAAAATCTGGATCCTTTGAAAAACTGACACCGTGTTTCTTTAGAGATGCCTTGACAGAGCAATTTGTCTTCCCAATACATTTATAGTAGTATTGCTTTAATATACCCATAGAACAGCCTGGCTATCAGAATGCTGGTATACACATTTCACTTTTCCCAGAGGAATAAGGGCAAAGTCTGTCCTTGCTGTTTTTACTAACATAACATGAATTAAATATGAACGATTCCAAACATCTTGGCAATCATATAAGGAACTTTACATGAAAGTGCACAAGCATTTTAACACAAAATGATTTCAAAATAGCCCAAATCATTTTATCAATTACATAAAACAACCCAAAACACAGAGAGGTGGTACATGATGAGGCTATCTGGCAAGTGCACAATTTCTGTAGTCACCGGAGATACAGTGTAGGATTATAGAAACAAACAGTAGCTGTAGAAGATGGAGGAAGAAAACAGAAGAGCAGAAGCAACAGTCATAAGGAGACAAGGGAGCTTGATAAAAAGCAAGGCTTTATGGACAGATACAGTACCTGCCCACACAAGCTGTGGCTAAGGGAACTGAAAAAAGAATGGATATCTGCCCGCATTTCGTGTATGCTGTTGTCTTATGCAATTATCAGCAAAGACTGGCTAATAACTATACATGTACATTTCTGCTGAGGAAGCAGAGTATGTTTTTAAACATATTTTAATTTATTTATAAACATCTCCTTATATACAGTATGTACAGAGAGAAATGAGGCCCAGAGTAACTTTTTGATACACGCTCAAATAATTTTAAACCTTTAAGTGACTGAAATGTACCTTTGAAATGCATGATCTTTTTCTGAAAGTAGGATTATATCCTTAGTTCTAGTGTGGTGAAATAATAGGACTGCATCAAATTGGTTAGCAAATAAAAATGATGCTTGATATTTCCTGAGAAACTTGAGCTTGTGAAGTTTGTGGTCAGATGGTTAATGCACACGAATTGATTGATTGTCTCATGGGATTAAATGATGCCATACCACTGAAAAGAAACCACAACTGGGTCTTTTAAAGAAACAACTTGTTATCTTAATTATGGAGTTACTTGGAACAAAACTGATTCCTCCTTTAATTTTGACAAGTGGTTTGCCTTTTCAGATCAGAATTGCTAATGTCAGAGAGAGAGAATATTTGTTTTTTTTCCCTCAAGGTTAAAATTTTGAGCATGTACAGTAATTCCTTCTTGCACGTGAGTTTTGGGGTCTTTTTTCGCCCTGTTAAAAACAGCAACGGAGGAACAAGATGGTCACTGCCAGCAAAGGTGGACTGAGGAGCCTGAGGGCTCCATCCAGTACACAGTCTGGTCAAGGCCTTTGGACTGCATAGCGAAACAGGAGCAGCATACCTTCACTGAGCTGTCAGAAAGGGAACAGGAAGAATTTATTACGCTGGCAGAGAGTAAGGCACGGCCAGAGTAACCAGGCATGGGGATAGCGAATAGGAACGATGGGGGAGAAAAGACACATCTTTACTCCAGAGAAAGTAATTGCCATCTCTATTTTTTCATGACTTCTTTATTATATGCTGAATACTATACCTGAACAGTACTTGAGTATAAGGATTTCAGTGTCCTCGGATTAAAAAAAAGAGTCATAAAACATTGATGCAGGTACAGATGGGAGAAAACCCTAAGCATGTACAAAACATGTATCATTAAATGCCCACCCCACCTCTTCTTTTTGAAAAGCCTCTCAACTGCCTATACTGAACCACACTATATTAGTACAGCAGCACGAAAAAAGTGTATTTTATTAAAAGGACAACATTAAGAGTCTATTAATTGTTAAACATGGTGCTTAAATTCAAACAACACCAAAAAAAATCGTAAAGAGCTTTAATCAACAAAATTTCCTAACAGATTGCTTCTGAACAGATCTCCAAATCATCAAGGCAGCCAACACCTGCTATCTCCCAGGTCCCAAGAGTCTAGGTTCAAGGACATGAGACTGCTGCCACAGCCTCTGTTATTCCAATTTCTGTATGGCAGACTCGGGAGAATTCCCTTCATTTTGTATCTCATTGCAGCATACTAAACCAGCTCGCACCATAGCCAGCAATAACAACAAATAGCAAGCAACAGGAAATAAACAAGCAGTTTAATAGCACTTGCAATCCAGCTGCTTCAGGTTAATCATTTCAGATACAATGGGTGCTGTTCAGCATGGATGACTTACCAAACGAATCAAACCTGTTTGAGCTATGGATCTGATTTATGTCGCCTGTTAAAGTGGTGACAGCTTTTCATCGTACTTCATAACATGTGCCAAACTGTAAAGTAATGCATCATCATTCTCCCATCTTACTGGGGGTGTGACACTACAGGTTCAATAAAGCACCTATCCTGGTGTAATAAGCCATTTTAATCTAGTCTCTTGAGTGACCGATGTGCCCATATCTTAATGGAGCTGTCTATTTGCTCCCAATACTAATTCTTCGAGTGGTATGATGTTCTATGCCAAAACCGCTGTTAATGCCAATAAAACATGATTGAGTGGAAGGTTAAACAAAGAAAGCATTGCAGTCTGAGTTTCTTTATCTTGGAATACAGCAAAAGCGATTACTGAATGTACATCTTCATACTGTGGCTGAGCAATAAATCAAAGTCAGCATCTAGAAATAAACCAACCACCCCCCCATTAAAAAGGCCATAAAGCAAATGTCATCACGGAGTAGTAGAAATCAATATTATTGATTGAACAATTACACCGATTTATTTTGCAATTTTTAATCCACCGGGACATCCTGGGAAGTGCTAATAGCTATGCACAAAAAGGAAGCCAATGTGATTACCACTCTTACTAACATTTGACATTATTACATCTACATTTGACCAAAATTTCAATTAATTT
This sequence comes from Lepisosteus oculatus, assembly GCF_040954835.1. Classification (NCBI taxonomy): domain Eukaryota; kingdom Metazoa; phylum Chordata; class Actinopteri; order Semionotiformes; family Lepisosteidae; genus Lepisosteus; species Lepisosteus oculatus. The sequence continues at coordinate 5,845,236 of NC_090716.1, forward strand.
ACCTAAACTAAAAATTGATACTCACATTTCAAATTATTTCTCTGCTTCCCTATGAATCTGACCTATGAATGTTGAAATGTGGATTGAACGCTTGAAGATTTAAGTATTCTTAGCTTGAAGTGAAATAACAGTCACTATACACATACCTTGACTCCAGGTTTATCCATTTAATCATGAGCCACTGTTGCAACTTACTTATGTTAAAGTCTTTAACATAATATTAAAATAAAACTTCATAGCAAATTTAGTATATTTTGAAAAATAAATGTAGTTATACTATCAGATATGGTAATCTCTCTTTAGAGCTATGTTCTAATTATTGCTAAAATAGCACGGCCATATTGCAGAAGACCTAAAGAGCACTGTATATAACTTGATTCAAAGTACATTCTCATTCAAGGTGAGATCTTTCAAATTTTCACAAAATACTGTTGTTAGTATTCATTTTAAATGATTAAACAGAAACAAACCGAAATGAATGTGTAAACTGGGAAACATTTCCTAAATCATATTAAAACACTGCATCGTACATCATATGATAGTATTACACTGTAAATAGAATAATTTCAGAATAATTTCATATATGTTCATATATAAGTTCATATATATTTAGAAAACAAGCTAATTAAATGACATTTCCATTAATGATAAGTTTATGACAGCCAAAGACATATATAAAGACAGTATATATGAATAAATGCAAAGCCGAACGTATCTTAAACTTAGCACTATTTTCTTCAGTTCTATGCTGTAATGCTTTTTTAAATGCAATGCCATGTTTTATTGCACCCAGGTCTACACTCATTTTAGCAATATTTAATATGACTAAGGCACTGGGCTTTGTGATGTCACAGTAAGAGGAAGTACAAAGGGCTCCAGGAATGCTGTGTTATTATTAGTCAGAGGAGAGAGAGAAGGAGAAGGAGGGAGACTGAGAGAAATGCAGCTATTCTCTCTGATCATTTCCTGCTCCATTTAGCAAGTGCACCAGCAAAATCACATTCTCCATCATGTAGTTAAAGATGCATTATCTCTTCATTACTCACAAAACATTATAGAACACCCACTGTACTACATTTACACTTGGTTCTCAAAAGATGCCATAGCATTATATATGGAATGTAGGCATTTACACGACAACAAAAATGCATTTCATTACAGAACCGGATTAATTGCTGCAATGCTTTTCTGCTCATATTTTATATATGCTTCAAATGTATAAATTATTAATATTTTTTTGGAGAAGCTTCCTTTCAGATCTCATGTCACTCCAAGCACTGATTAGCACACTACTGAATCTGCTTCATCTGCTTCATTGTAGCCCTATTTTTCCAGAAAACAAAAAAATAACAAAATAAAAAGGAACTGAAGCTCAGGCACTATAACAATATCTGCACATGCTACCTTTTGTGCCTTTTCAACCAAATATTTGTACTGCATCATTTCCTGAACAAGAACTGTATCATGTGCTTGTAATAAGCAAAGTATACATATCTTCTTTGCAGCATTTTGAATATTTTGCTTAAACTGTCCATATGACAAATAATTAATTTTAATTTTATTTGATGAAACCTTATTTAAATAGAGTAAAATGTCTACATTTCAACATTGGAAATACACAGATGAATAAACAATTATTTTTTGTTTGAAATATATACACTACTGTTTTACCTCAAAAGACAAACTGGACTTATAGCATTTTTTGTGAATTTGACAACACATCCTTAATGCATATCTACATAAGAGACCCTTTTTTTAAAAAAAAAAGTAAAACACAACTCCAGGTCAGAACATAACTGAATACAGACAATAACATGATTATTTTCTTAACAAAATATTTGATGATTTCATACAAGAAATTACACATTATACACAAAAAAGATTTTCACAGTACAGCATATTTCTTAAGATAAATGATTTCTCTATATTTTGAAATAAAAGCTTATGCTACAATTAAATCATGGGAAAACAAGTCTGACCCTCTGCCAATCATATCTTAAAGAATTTCTCTACATTAAACAACTCTACCTAGGGCAAAACACAATTTTAGCTTAAAAGTGCTGCCATCATTGCAGGCTTATGTAAACCAGTAAAAGAGTGCAACTCTGAAAGGAAACCTTTAAGCTTTTAGTGCCATTTTCAAGAAAGTCTCTTCTGCCAGAAGCAGCTATTCCTTTCTCTTTTGATTCCCAGAATCACTCTAATGAGTGACTGAGTCAACAGATCCTTGTAAAATCCTTGCATTCCAAAATTATTTAACACCATAAACATGTTTCACCAATTAAAACCACTTTTGAATGTTTCGACAACTTATTTTTTTGCCTTTTTAAAAAAAGTCGGTCTCATCAATTACTATCTTTGCAGTGTTACTTAAGATTTTTCACAAGTTCAACAGCCTCTGCCTGGGTGCTTAAACTGCAGGAACTTAAAATGACATCAGAAACAGGACCATTACATCTGAGACTGATACAACTGTTCAAGTTGGCTTATCTCAGTCTTCTGCAATCGTGCCCAAGGAATGCTGCATTAACAGCCCAGCCAAGCAGAAGCTAAACTCTTTCCTTACCTCAATGAGGAAGTCGCCTGTTCTGAGTCCAGCTTGCCATGCGACTCCTCCCTCATCCACTGACTCCAGATACTGCAGGGCAGGGAATGCTGGGGTGGGGGTGAACTCTTCAATGGGGGTATCGGCTTTTCAGCAGAGAGGGAGTAAGGAGAAAGCAAGGAATACAATATGAAGATTGCTTTGGTCTGCATTTTAATATGAATCCATATTGTAAGGGATATAACAAACTGCAAGTCAGAATATATAGTACAGCATGGCCTCAAATATTACATCATACGCTAAATGACTAACAGCAATCAAGAATTCCACTTTAGGAACAGCTATCCACTAATCATAGAAGGCCATTACTATGATTGGGGCCCCCACAGTAGCTACAAAGTACTTGAAGAAGAAATACTTTGGTGTTGTGAGGTTTTTATGGAAAAAAAAACGTTTCAGACTGGTTATTTGAAAAGTTCATTAATGAGCTTCTATTAACTGTACAGTATGTCATGCACTTCCTAATTGTTTTTCCTATTTCAGTGTGTTTGTTTGTCCTTCATCTTTCTTGCTTATACATATTTAAGAAGCATTGTATTTATTGATGCTGAGTTTATCATAAGAGATTCAAACCCCTGAAATGGTTTTGACTCTCTCTACCACAATGGACATATATATTTAGTTTTGTCCTCATGGTAGCCAGAAACCAGTGGTGACAAGTGACACATTCAATAAATCACCCTTTTATTTGCATGCATTTGAATTGCTGTCCAGATGAGCACAGACTGTCCTCAAAGAGTGTAGATCTCTTTCGTTATACAGCTGTACATAGTTCATACTTTACATTGTACTGGGACTTGATCTCTCAGGACTAGTGTTGGACTTCATCAGCCATCAGAGGTTTCTGCACAATATGGCCTAACTGTCTTTCCTGAGCCTTATTACATAAAATACATATAAATATTATATAAATAAGCCTATAGATATGCTTCCTTTTTAGAACTGTGTGAAAATGTTACTGGGCCAGCTTTGTAATTTGTTTTAAAAAAGCAAAATCTGGAAATTGTATATTTTTCCGGAAAAAAAAGATGTGAATAAATTACAGAAAGCAAAACCTTAAACTAAATACCTATGCACATACATAGGAGCATACCATGCTCATAGGAGCCTGTGAAAATAGGCAAAATGTAAAATGAGGTGTCCGTGTACTGTATGTTTGCAATCACTATTTGCCCAATCAACTTTAAAGCTCTTGCATGCTATTTTTAAATTCAGAATGGAAAACTGTCCCATAAAGAATAGCATTATCAAAATGCTCAATGTGCTTTCAATTCCTATTTTGCTTCATTACAAAGATGACAATAGAGGGGTATACAGTATGACAATACAGAGAGAAAAGAAAAATCTGATTATTTGTAATACCTCGAAGGGCAGAGGAAAAAAATGAGATTACATTAAACCATGTGCTAGTTACCCAACATAATCACCAGTAATTGCTATAGCAGATGATCATCCTAAATTACTGGACAGTATTTTTAAGGTTCCTATTGGCAGAATATACTGTATCTATTATGACTGATATGAAAGCTTATAGCAATGTCAGTAATAACAAACAGTAGGGTTTTGTTTAAGCATTTGCGCAATCATGATGGTACCTGGAATCTGGATAAGTAGAATACCGGAGCAATATTTAGTATTTTCAAAAGGGGAGGGAAAAATAGATCTGTTTAAGTGTTAATAGACTGTCGGGGCAAATTTTAGCTATTTTTCTAGAATCTGCCCAGATAAGCAAACAAACGAAAGGAAGCAATACACAGCAAAGCAGAAGAAGAGGAAGGGAGCATGGATTAAAAATTTGTTTTTGCAGCAGGCATTTCTCCTACCTTTGGCCCCTCGAAGCACAAATCCAAATCCCTCATTGTCCTTCTTTTGCAGAACCACTGTCTTCTCATCAATAATGCAGTCACTGTGAAGAAAATTCCGAGGATAGCGCCCGTTATTACACCCCATCATCCTCATCATTGCAGCAGCTGCTCTTCCCGAGTGGAGGTTCATCATTATCAGTGCCACCAATGAAGAAAATTAATCATTTATTCAAATGAACAAGATGACAACATCGGCACGGCCACTTCCAGAGAAAGCCCCCTCAGATGAGAACGAAGTTGTCTTCCAAGGAACAGAAAGAGGCCTCAGCCGGCAGGAGAATGTGACGTTGGAAAAAAACATAACAGCTAAATAAATAATTAATTGTCAAAAATAAAAAAAAAACAGCCTCACGGAAATATCAACAAAATAGGAAGCAGAATTAGAAAGCAACCGTGATGGCTATAAGGCCGAATGTGAATGTCTGAATGGATGTGAGCTCTCATGTCATCAGCAGACAAGCTGTAGGAGCCCAAGGAACGCAGGCTGCATGTGATTTGAATGACATTTTCATTAATATAATCCTCAACTGTGAGTGTACCAGATGCATTTTTCAAGTCAAGCGAAACCAAAACGAAAACAAAAGCCAGCGTTTCTTTTTTTTTTGTGTGTGGTGGTGGTTGTCTATCGTCTGTTAATTGCTGTCAAATGAACTCGCTGCTTCTGTATCCCCCTTGTAAGTCCGTTCCCCCAGCGAGAGCCACAGAAGGCAGAAAATCAGGAATGTGGTCAGAGAGCATAGAGGTTTCGCCTTTAAAAAAAAAAAAGAGAGAAAAAAAATCTCTTAAATCTCTTTCTCTCTCAACCCATTCAGTGCTGCACACTGCTAGGAGTCCACATGATCAGTTTGACAGCCCACACGGCTAATAGAAAACGGCTTGGCTTAGCGTCAGCAGGCATGCTCTCCTACAGCACCAAGAATTTACATAATACAATTAGGAGAAGAAAAATGTGTAGAAGAAATAACCAAGTATAAACTGAATTCGATCAGATGTTATAGATCTCCACTCCCATTTTCAGTGATCTGATGCTAAACATGTTTTTACATTTCTTAATGAATAAAAAAAGACTTATTTATTAATGCACTGACAATTAAGGAATTTACCACATACAAATGGAGCTCAGACCCCCCCTTGAAATGCCTGAATGGCGACTACGTTTTAAAGAAAGAAATGTTTCCTGAATTGTTTGAGCTTTTTCTTTTAAAAAAACAGGGATACCTGGATTTACACTGCCTGTAATTTAATGCTGAATACAGAGTGCATAAACCACTTGGAAAAAAAATGCTGCGGTTATGATTCATTTCTCAAGTAAAAGTATACAAATTCAAAACTAATACATTTCTAGAAGAGTAGAATGTGGCATGAAAGAATTAAACAAAATTGTCTTTCATGAAACAGCATGAAAGCTAACATGAATTACAAATGAAACAATTATAGTAACACTACAGTGCCTGCACACATCATGACATCAGCATGTTGCCCTGTGCAAATAAAAATATCATGAGAAACATTGCTATATGCGGTGGGTGGGGACAGAGTTAGGGGGGTGCACACAGAAATTCACTGCATCGCAGTCATTTCACAAATCAGAATTCAACCAGTACCAGGGATTTAAAAATGATAGGAATTATGTTATCAAAAGAAGACCCTGTCAGTGTATAAACACAAAACAATCCTCCTTAGCCACAATACACATTAGTGTGTATAAGGTTTGGTTTAACTTACACATTTTTTTTGTTTTGATTGTCTCCTGGGCTTCTAACAATAAAGCCTTTTTGGCTTTTTTATGTAAGTTGTTGTTTTTTTTAAATTGTACTCAGATTTGGATCTCTGTGGCTAAATCTTTGTAAATAATTACTGTATAAACCAACACATTTTTGGATTCATTTTTTAAATTTTTCCATAAGAAATATGAAATCAGGGAGATGAATCCCAGCAGTGCTAGCAACTGCACCATGGAATGCTGAGTTGCCGTAGTAACATAATCTGTTTTTAAAGGAAGTCATCGTGTAGTTGGAGTGCAATAAGGTTATTAAAATCCTAAACTGGTGATGAACCGGGTCTGTGGTATTATTTTATCATTAAACACTAGTTCCTCAAAGGGATTAATTCGACCTCTACACCTTGTTTCTGGTGTAGGTTGTCGTTTTATCAAAGTGAAATGGCTCTCAAATGATCAAACAATAATTTCCTATTCATTAAAAGGGGAAGAAAAGGCCTAAACATTCCTCTAATTGTTTTTCAAAACCCTTGCCTACATTTGGCTTAACTGAAATGTTTTTGGTAGAAGAACACCTGTGTCATCAGGTTTAAATGTTTAGTTACATGAATGCATGTTTGAACAGAAACTTGCTCCAATGACTAAAGCTACTCCCTGCTTTTCTATGTGTGTTTTACTGCTTACCCGTCTGGAATGGAATGTCAACACTATTGTTCTGCAGTATGTTGTTCTCATTCAGAGGGTAATTGCTGTCCTTCTCCGAGAAAAAAAAAAAACTAGAATCACCCTGACATTTTTAAGACTCTCATTTTGAAAAGAGGCACAGTTGTAAGTTCATCCTACAGTTGTGTTCCACATCACAAAAATAGAAACAAAATTCTATCCTTGTGTATAGTTGTTAAGCATTCAGGTCTATGTACATAATTCATTATACAGTTTTAAGTGCCGACAGTATTTTAATGTTTTGAAGTAGAATATTTCAATATAAGTTTATGTTTTAATTTCACATGACTTTTTTTTATTCTTCTCATTGTTAGCAGGTATTTATGTTTGTTGGAAAGGCTAGTAGTTCACAACATTATGTTTTCACCAAAAACAAAATACTTCACACTAACTGCAAAGCACAATAACTTTTAACATAGATGCATTTTCATCTTGAAATTTCCAATTGTATCCAACACAAAGAAAAAAAAAGATATAGGGCTGTATTACCAGATCATTATGGAATTATTAAAATTGTAACACAAACTTTTTACAGTTACAGTACCTTTTAAAACCAGTGTCATATTAGATAATTCTATTAATACTATCAATAGTATATACTTCATTAATTCTTACAACTAGTATTTTCTTCATATTTTGACTACTTCAAATAATGGAAAACAATTTAATTACCATGTCTACTAACTCTACTAAACATTTAAACAGAAATTGTCTGATACATTTTCAGCACTAGACATACCAGTTGTTGACTGTTTCAAATACCAATTCAAACAATTAGCACAATGTTGAAATTGGGCAAAAAAACAATACTGGAAGTTAGATGTATATGACAATCAGTGAGTACCCTCACTGGGGTTGTAAAGTCATAAAAAATTGTCTCAGCTTGCTTAGCACGATAGTTGATTTTACAAAATTATGCAACGTGTGGATGAAATTCTATTATAAGATAATACACCACTATGAATAATCGTATATAATCCTCTTTTTTCGTTATCAGGGAACCATTTTTAACATGTATTATTCTCAAAACATTGCATAGAACTTCAAATAATTTCTTTGTGAACTTTCATTTTCTCATTATTCTAATACAGAATTTTAGCAAGAAATGTTTCACATATTTTAAAGAAATAGTGAATCCAACAAAATGGTTGTCATGGAAAATGACAGGTTAAAACTTCAGAATTGTTGCTTCAGAAAGATGCAAAAAAAGATGAAATGTTGCAAAAGTTGATCTAAAAAGTGATATCAGGAAATCCACCTCGTTAGTAAACTAGAACAAAATACATGATCCTAACATATTCAATACTTAAAAAGCTAGCTTCAGGAATACAGACACATGGGTACACTTTCACACTCAATAATGTACAGTGTTAAAGTGGAAAGGACATTTTTTAAGCTTAACTTATTTTTATCCTGCACAAACAAACATGCCATATCAAACATTTTGCATATTCCTCTCCATTATCTGACAAAATGTATCAAAAGTGATGAGTTCATATTCTACAGCTCATATCTTGCAATTATTATTTGCTAACATACCCATTTAAAAACAGTAAACTACAGTATCTTATGTTCATTATATTGTTATAAAACAATTACTGGCAAAATTTCCTGTGTACAAATGTAATAAATCTCTAGCTTTCAGTGTATTATAAAGGCACAAACATTACCAATGTTAACTTTAACAGAAAAACAGGGAGATATAAATACAAACGTTTTTTTACATATCTGAGATATTTAATTCTAAAATCTCCTTCCTTGGTACCATGTAAAAGTTTAACGCAATAGGATACCTCCGTACAATGTACTTTGATTCATATTGATAATGATAGAAACAAATGCCAGAAAGCAAAAAACATACAGTATATACAAATTAATAACATTCACAATCAAGTTCAGTTCAGGCATAATTTTAACCTGATGATGAATACAGTGTTTTAAATGGCTGGTATTTTAACTGCTGTACTTGTCATAGTGCTTCAAAGTTCAATATACTTGTTATAAGACCATGTCATAAGAGCAAAAGAAGTTAAGTCCACAGCTATACCTTGAGTAAATGTATCTTCTTTTCTCATTGTGAGGGACGATTTTTACCATGATTCTCAAGACAAATTCTCCTGATCTCTAGATAGCTGAAAAGATGCTTGCCGAGGAATGAAGGATTGTGATAACACCTACACTGAGTTTAGCCAAGAAGATGAATGTCCTTCTTTTCCCATCTAAATCATGTCATGACACATTTGTGGCCAATAAAGCCCCATATAAAAACCATACTGCACTGGCACGGTAATTAATAGGTTTGAGTATAAGACCTTCACACACTGATTTACAACTAGTCAGAGTCAATAGGATGGCTATATAACAGTGTCAAATCGAGCAGGCCTGTACGGTGTATTTCACACTGCTACCCTGGGAAAAGGACAGTCAATGAACATAACAGCTACTGTAGGTTCACCTTGACTCACTTAGCCTTTCAGAAAAATATCAACATAAGCAACAACAATTAATAAAGAGCATTACAATAAAAGGTTTTCATATTGTATCGTTTTATAAATTAGCTTATGATATTCCCTGGCATATGGGCCTGTCTGTGTTATGTAGCTGCAGACAAATATTAAGGTTACAAATACTTACCTTAAGTATTGCATTTGTTTGGGTGGGTTTAACAAAGATAGGGTTAAGAAAGCTATACAAAACTGTCTTTGCTTGAAAGTTGAAAACTAAGCTTCCATCTTATAATAGCACATCACATTTTTTTCAGAAGAACATATGACCTTGGCAGCTGTTCAGTCAAATAAAATGTAATTCTATAAAAGTCAAATGAATTCAAATAGCATTATGACTCTCCTATACACTAGGTATTCATGAATACATTTGAACTGGAGTTCCAATTTCAAACAGATTGCCTTTGCAGTACACAATGTTAAACATGTCTCTATTATCATCTCAAAAAACTGCCTGCTAACATTTCAACAACAAATATACCAAACCTAGTCATTGCTGCGAGTCAGAATTTATGAGTAATGATTTGCATGCAAGAAGTAGCAGCAAAGCAGTGAGCTGTACTTCACACTTGCCAACAGACATGCACTCTTGAGCAGTTTGGACAGATTCCTAATTAATATAAACTGCTCAGGCCGACACTGAGCTTGATCAAATAGAATGTAATTGCCGAACATGGGTTTATATTTATAAATGTCCAGCACTAGTTACACTGTCCAAATGTTATTTTAATGTAATTTGTTACCAGTAGGCATCGGATCCATAAAACCGTAGCCCCTGTATTGTATAATTAGGAGCTTGTACCGTGATCAATCACAACAAAACAGTACATTCAAATGTAAGCTCGAACAGGACTCTTGACTACCGCACAGAAGAAACATCCAGCATATTTTGTCACGTATTCTATTAATTTTGAACACAAGCCTTATTTATTTCCAAAACAACAACTGAATACACTGTGTGAAAATATAAATACTGATGATTTAATTTGCCTGCAGCAAACAAACAGAAACTGGGCTACATACAGTTCTTTATATTCCACAGTTTGCTTCTTTGTAACATCAAAACTGCAAAATTCATTCAATCCAAGTCCATGGTTTCATGCAACATCAGAAGACGATTTAGAGTTGCAGTATATTACCATATTATTTTGGAATTATTAAAATGGCAACACACGCAGCTTTTCTTAACTATAATGAATAACTACTAACTACTTTACCTACAGTATGTCAATCTTATGAGAGCTTGAACTAAAAAAATGTGTGCACAAAAGTAAAGGATGTAGAACATCTGAAATAGTTAAAAGATATCTAGATCATTGGTGTCTCCTCCAGACTCTCAGTCACAGAACAGGTTTCTTGAACTTGTACTGTAAAGGTACTGCCTCTCCTTTACAAACCATTCAAACTCATTTGGATTTTTTACAACTTTAGTAAGAAAGAGTAGAGAAAAGCTGGTCACCAACTCCACATGAGCACGGGGAAAACATGGCAGGAAATGGTTTTTGCTTTTGTATGTCACAATGCGGAATATTTTTGTAAGTCCTTTTTCAAAGTTAGATGAGGGGAGCATCTTCAAAGGTTTGTGTGAACTCCATAATGGCGCGAGAAGCAGTAGGAGGTGTTATTTTGGACGTCCAAGAGATAATTTGCTTAATATTTTGCCTGTTCTTTAAAGAAACGACGCTTTCCACTCCTGTCTTGAGAAACTTCAGCTGCCTTTTTTTCCATCCGTTTTCCCAACCTGGTGCACTTATCTGACCTTATTAAAATATGTTCTCATGTTTAAAACAAAATAATGACATAATTGCACGACTGGAATCAATTCTCTCCAAACTCTTTGCTTTGAGACCAGCAGCATGAAAACACAAATACAATAAGAGCATCCCCTTACCTTGATGCATCAAAGCTATCGTAAGATCCAACAGTATAGTGCCTAAAAAGCTTCTTTGTTCTGTCCGTTCTGGTTTCTGTGAAAAAATAAAGAAAAAAGTCAAATGAATATATGTTAGAAAAAAATCAATATAATAAACATAAAATATAACCCTACATTAAGTTTGTACCTAAATAATCTCTCGAGTAAGAGAGAGTATCCTCTTCTATAGCTGAAAAATTGAATGACACAAAATTGCTACATGTAGATCCCTGCAATTGTAATAATTGTGTACATTTTTGGAATGTGCAGAAATGCGTTTGGATTTTTCATACATTTACATGCATTCTTTCCAATTTATGACACAGAGCAAACTATTCTCCATGACACTCTTGCAATAATTGAGAGGAGCGATTTCCTTTGCTTAAGGGGATCAATTCCGTCCACGATGCCGATTTCAATGAGACAATAAGAAGCACCTTGTAATCAGAGCACTGCTTCAGCAGCTTCTACAAGCCACATGAGTCACACCTCACTATCGGGATACAGAAACTCCATTCAGTAATTTTATTCCTTCTCTTTCCTCTGACTCACTAACAAAAAAAGGAGAAGCTATACAGAGTTCTGATTTTCTTTACCATTTTCTTTACAATTTAAATTCTATTTAAGCTCATAAGGTAAAAAAAAAATCCACAATCTCCTTTTCCAATAAAGGCCCACCATACGCTATTTCAGGCTCAGATCCTAGAGGATAAGAGCCTTCTATTGCATCCAGTCACTGATTTTCATAATGAGTACTTTATCAAGACCTGTGGAAATCAACAATTGCATGGAGATTTTGCTGTTTGCTAATCTGCTTCTCTGTCCTATTCTCATCTTTTCTTCCCATTGTGTGTGCACTACGTACATAATTGCATGGACATTTCTGTTCATTCACATCATGGAAAATTGCTAACACTGCGAAGTAGGTACAAAACAATTACAATTTCAGAACCAACTAATGTATAAATAAAAGACCCAAGCAGTGATTGCTCAAAACACAAACCTTGGTTTCACAGTTGTACTTTACACTGAAACAAACTTCAAATGATTTAAAAATAACTAAAGAGGAATGACGTCCTTTTTAGTCTTGGGAGAGCAGAGACCATCGCTCCTTTTCCATTTGTGCAAGCCGCTACTTAGTCTTAAAACACTGTACTGTATAGATTCATATGCCTTGTTTTCTATTGGGCACAAAGTATTAATGACTACAAAAAGGGTGTGAAAAAAATCATAGCAGGAGCTATATCACAAAACCCCCCTTTCAAGAAGAGCACATATCCAGTCTTTATTGTTATTTACTTACTGTAGTCAGTATGAACAAAAATTAACCACATTAAACAAAAGAATACATTCTAGCTCCTAGGTTTAACAGGTAAAATTCTTCAAGAAATAAACGCTGTCAAATGTATGTCCGCTACATAAAGCATGCGGTGCAAAAATATAACTGTTCTGTTGTCTTACTAACATTATACTAAGACTAAATATTTTTTTCCCAGTCAATCATCATCCCAGTCAATCATCAGGAAATCCACTTTTCTGTTGTTTTAACAGTTAAACTCAATCTCATGTAAAAAGAACTGAAACACTTTAGTTTTCCACTATGCTTCTCAATACTTTAAAGTGTAAAAAAATATAAAATCAAAATTTCCAATTATACTTTAAACCAAAGTTAGTGACACTAGAATGTATAAATCCTTCCACAGCATGCCCTCCGAAACCTTAATGACCTGTTGGCTCCCTACCAATGCACAATAATTACAAGCTTTTTGAGTGTTCAACTCATAATGGCTTTACAATGGAGAGTGTTTTAAAGCCCAGTACATCTGCAGTGATTGATCAACATTAATAGGATAAAAGTGCCTTCAAATGCAGGCCAGAATGAAGTCTAGGTTCAAGCAATACCACAGCAGCAAAAAAATATGTCTCAGCTGATAAAGCTGTTAATAAATCTAATTAACTGTCACCATCCTGTCTAACACTTTATAGTTGTACTGTACATGAGGATCTAAGTGAATCGATTTCCCTGACTATTCTGGCCTTTGACCCTTCTCAAAAGTAGAACTTGAATGTCGCTACTAAGACCTTTCTTAACAGCAGAATTTCAAAAGCCCGAATAATAATATGACTACTACTACTTGCACCACACACTAATGCTGCCACTTCTGCTGACAAATGTACAGTAATAGTACTACTAGAACTCATATGAATATTAAAAGCAAGTTAAGGCATTCAGAAATTTTAGCTTCTGAGCATCTGCAGCCCTTAGGCTATGGGGGACCAAACAAAGTATTCTAGATAATTTTCTTTTCTAATTGAAGGGTTAACAAAACATAGATAAACACAGTAAACACACGTGTACATTAAATCCTGTGTGCAGCTAATGTTTAATGATGTTATCGTCAAAAAGCTGTGTAGGATTCAACAGTTTTACCTCCTGACCTAAATTAAATTTTTCATTGCTTTCAATGCGGTTGACACGCTACAATGGTTTCGTTTTGTCATGTTTTTCTATGAGATAATTCAAAATTAAAATTCACACAAGATTCAGTTACATTTCTCTTTAAAATAAGATCTTATAATATCTTTATATAATTGAAAATTATAACCTACATGCGTGATTAGAACAAGTGCACGTGATAGCAAATAATAGTTTTTTTTTTTACAATTTAATCAAATTGCCGATTCTGTCATTCTGTCAAAATAATCAGTGCTCAAAAATGAGTGTCCTCACACTTTTTAGTTAAAGATCATGCAGTGTTGGTGCATACACAAAAAATGTTTTTCAGGATAAGGTAGTATAATGACGAGTAACAGCATATGTCAAATCATGTACAGTAAAAATTACAAGAACTAGAAGCCCTGTCATTAAGTGTTAGTGTGTAGTCTGATGATTAACATCAAGCTCATGCAAAACGTGTATAACAATAAATAAGGCTGAATTAACAGTTACAACTAAAACTTAATTAAAAAAATACCACATTCCTAACACAAATACAGTATGTTACAAGTCAATCAATTTACAACTCCAGCAATCAGTCAAAAAATCAGGCAATGAGAATTAAACTATTTTTAGGAGAGAGAAAAAGTAGACCATTATTCTAATAAAGCTTGCAGAGCTCAATGGGTTTTGCTATTACTGGAAACATCAGCTGAAAGCTATAGGGTTCACTATCCCCCATAGCAGCATGAAGCATTCATTTGCAGTTACAGTACACACTACAGCAAACACAGTAATTTAAGTATGCTAAACAAAACCCAGGGGAGACAAAATGTAGCATCAGAATCTTGTCTGTTTGTCCTGGATCAGTCTTGAGTACAAAAAGATGATATAAACACGTTATCCACATGGATTTTATCATGAACATTCAAAATAGCCTCTCCCTAAATAAAACTCATTAAATTTCTTTTAAGCTGGAGCTACATTCAGTTATCTCACATTACCTCCAAAGTGAACTTTCTTCCTTGATCTAGGAGTTTCTTCCATTTGCTCCCAATTTGCCTCCCAGGTAAGCCGTGAATTTCGGTTTCCAAGAAAGACAAGCGCCAGACTGAAGAACCTTTATGGTTCAGACCACCACACAGCCCAAACTGTGTGGAGAAAGTTTCAAGTATCCCAAAACCAGCACAAATGCATCCATATTCAGCAAGAACAGAAAACGGCAAAGCCCATGTACTGAGAAAAGCTATGTAGCCTCTGTTCGTACAGCTAGGGAAAAAAAACTAAAAAAAAAAAACTATATCATGCCAAGGCCCACTCCATAGCAACAGAGTTGTACAGTGTAGAGAATGTTTCCATGGAAATGCTTCAATCAGGAATCTACATGAGTGGTGAAGTGGAGGGTGTCTCAAAACCCATTGCAATTACGCACGCCATTAGAAAATGAATGGGGAGGGGGACAGACTTTTCCCAAGCTTACTGAAGTATTGGATTTTTCTTAGTACATATCCTGCTTCAGGTGGCACTGCTTCTGAGTAAAAAACACATCACGTGTTGAAATAGAAACCACTACTTACTGGCGCCACTGATTTTTTTTTAGATGTGAGAAAATGTTGAAGAGGAGATGCAGAGCCAACAAAAGCCAACAGCTGAGAAGAAGAAGCAGCCTGAAGCCTTTGCATACATGCAAGCACGGATAAGGTGGGCACATGTCTAAACTGTAGAGAACCTGTGCTGTAGGCACTCTTAACAGTTTTCAAAGGCAAACAATAAAGCAGGAGCAAATATGATCTTTCCACATTGAAATACATCTGTGTATGAACACAGACTACAGAACAGAAAACAATCAGACTCTTTAAAATCTCAGCTCTAACAATTTTCATACAGAATGTTTCATACCATGCTTAAAAGCTGCTACATCTCTGTTCAGTACAATACTGAGAATAATGCAGCAATGAATTTTAATGAGTTAGACTTTTTTTAGTATCATCTTAAAGTACTGTAATTAAGGTCGAAGTGTAAGCAAGATCCTTTTGTTACAATTGTGCTCTTTAATACATTTCTAGCAACACGTAAAAAGGATTTGAAAATGATCGTGCTTTCAGCATTCTTGAAGAACAGGGGCAAAGCTGTTCCAGATGTGTACTGAGAGCCGCATACTAGGTGATTTCCATATCTGTGCCAAATCGGTTCGTTGGGTCCGAGCTCGACCCGGTTGCCATGGTGCAAAGCACACCAGAGAGCACATGACTCCCATCCCCCACTGGGCAGAATACAGGTCCACTGCAGGAACTCCGCCCTGCAATGCCGGATACCATTCATACAATCTGGGGCAAACTGGGGTAAAGTACATCGCTTAAAGAAGAACAAGGTTCAAAGTCTGTAGCAGGGACTTTAAACCCATAACCCACAAAAATAACAGAGATCATTCACATAAGAGTTAAAAGTATTCTGTTATCTACAACAAATTTTAGCATAAACAAAACAAAAGTTGGCACTTTCAATTCTCTACCAATCGTGTTTAAGTACAAGTCTAGAAATATAAATTATTACTGAAACAAGGTACTTCACCATCACCATATTGATTAGATTATGAATAGATTAAGGCCACAGAGTCTTCTGGTTTACACTCCTGCTGATCTCTTAATTATGTAGCTGAAGTAATTATTCACTTAACTCATTTAACTCTTCCTTGAGGTGAAAAATAGACCTTTAAAATGTACTTGACTACAGCTCTTGAGACCTGGAGCTGTATATCTAATGTACAGTACACCATGGTCATAACAAAGTCACAAGACTTCGCTGATCATTTTCTTTTGGTTTATCATTGCTTAAAGACAAGGGGAAGATAAATAATAAAAGACAGTAATAGATCATGAAGTCTACACTCTATGGCCCTTCCAATCCACCCCATTATAGAATTTTTCTCTAAACACCTCCTTAGACATATAAGTGCTCATTAACAATATTGGTGTAACACTTAAGCACCTAGTTGTATGAAAATACTGTGAAGGGACAGAAGCTGAGCTGGATCAGAGATCTCAGACTCAGATCGCCGGGGTCTTAGTGACATATTCTTTTTTACAAATGTGTTCTCATTTACCTACAGTAGTTAATCTAACTAATTAATCTGTTAGTTTAATAGTGGAAGTACTGCACTTCTAACCTGGCTCTGAGGGTCTGATGTCTAATCTAGAAAACAAATGAACCATTTGATTCATCACTCAGGTTGAAATAAAACCAGAAAACACATGGCATTTATGTAACTATGGTCGAGATCCCTGGTCTAGATAGTTAATCTATCTCATTAGTCTTAGCCTTCCTGAGTCAGTAGTATTTAAGCGGCCCTAGTTGCTGTACATGTGAAATCATATAAATATGACTGTACAATTATAGAGTAGTAGTAATATGGTGCAACCAATGCACTCCTCAGTTTGGTAAATAATGTGCAACTAACAGGAAAGTTAAATAAAGATACTAAATTTTTTTAAAAAATGGAAAAAACAACTCAATCAATACAGTTAAAATGTAGCTATGTAATGGAATTTATTTTGCACCAATTTTTGGTTAATTTATCTAAAACTGAACCTTAAACAAACAGCTACAATCTCACATGATGTATTACAGTATTTTAATGCTTTTCTGTACCCTATAAAACAGCACAATTTGGCTTAATATTTTGATATCCACAGCTCCAATTGTGAGATGCTGCAGCAGTAATCAGAAGAAGTCGGAGGGTAGTGGTTGCATTAGTTACAGAATGTATCTGAGCTTTCCATTGAGATCCCAGCCTGGCTAACTTGGCAGACAAATTCAAATGCGGCTGAAGACATTTCAATTGAATGCCCTGTGCCATAGTGCTTCCATAATAAAAATAAGACATGTGTGGAGTTTGCACACCAGCGTACAGTATATAGTGCGCGTCATTCGTCTGACATGCTCACTCTCTGACTGTCACTGGGAAGGAATGGGTTCTTGAAGCTTCCAGTGGAGAGGAATGCACTGGAGACTCCTGCTCCACTGAGGGGGTCCGGTCCAGAGGAGGAGGCAGTGCGATGCAGGAGGTGTGGGTGTGAGGCTGATTGGAGGTGGGAATGAGTGGGCGTGAGCGAGGGAAATCTACACAAGGGCAGAAGGGAGCAGTAGCGGTGGGGTTTTTTTTTTTCGGCTGAAGCAGAAGGGAGAGTACTGCACATCCTCACTCCCACACACGCTTTTAGTACATACACTAGTGTAAAATCTCAACAACTTTCAGAGTTCTGGGAATAACATGAATTAAATAAGTACCGTAAGGATACATGCAAACATAGGGTATGTGTATACATAAAAAAAGAAATAAGAGGGCATCAATTCATATACTGTGTAATATTATGATATAGTATGCATTAGAAAATTAGCTCAGAATTACACTTAATATGCAGTTCATGGCTGAAATTGGCTCAGGAGCCAAAACTCAGTTTTTTCTTTGTATGAAATATGTATGAACTTGTAATGAAGAACAATTGCCACACACTGCAATCCCGCACGTACAATTATTTGTCTGTGACGTGGCAGATGGAACAGAAACTCAATGAAAGAACAGCAGACTAAGGGATGTATGTCAGCCCCATTGAGGTGAAATGCGGAGTACAAGGGTGAAAGACCTGGCAGGACTAGAGGCCAGAACAGCTTTTTCCGACAACATTACTTTAGTCTTGAAGACAACAGACAACTGAAGACAATAACATAAGCAGAACCACCCTTGATTTAAATTTCACAGTTTCTCATATCTGTTTGCTTTTCTATCTCTTGCCAGAATTTTTCCAATGAGGTCATAGCAGAATCTACATGAACACCCAGATATTTTGCCTGCACAGTCACTTGCTGCTCAGGATCAGCCTTTAATTACAGGAAAATGGCTGTCGCTTGCTGCATGATGAAAATAAGATATCGGCACATTCAGATGGCAAATCTACTACATTACTAAATAGAAAAATATGAAAACAAACATTAATTAAATAAACAAGTGCAGGTTACATTGTGCTATATAAATTATTACAAGCTTCACACCGCTTCACAAACAAGAGTAAAATATTGTTTGGGTTCGGGTTTAACTGTTTGATAAATGCCTTTCAGATTATAGACCAGTACAAGGTCACACTGGAAACACCTGACACTAGGAACATGCTCCTGCAAGTGAAAAACGTGATTCCTGTAACAGAATTTGTAGCATTATCCTAATTTACTATTCCAATATACACTTCCTATGACATTAAAAAAATATGCAGAACACGTTATTCTGATATAATCCATCTCAAAAAGAAATGTGCTTCCTGTTGATTAATGTCAATGAAACCTTTCAAATTTCATTATAAAACATCACTTAAATTTATACAACAATCCATACAACCTACAGTTTCACGTGAGATGTAACCACACCATACTGTATGGGAATGACTGATCATGCATTGTAATGCCTGGAAGTCAACAGCTGATGAGGTACAACTCAGCAGAGTCAGGCTGAGCTAAACAGCCTTTTGAAGAACCTCTGTTCTGGTACAGCGCCAATGATACGCCCTCTAGTGGCTATATCATTACTTATTTTTCACTAAAACATTAGTCAGGCACCAACGCCCCCACTCCCTGCCTGTCACGCATCATGAACCCGACCTTAATGTCACCTTAACAATGACTGGTCGATCTTTGATACTATAATGGTAAAAGCAGGTCATTTCTTTCCGTATTTTCTGCACATGTGAACATTTTGAAATTTGCTGCAACACAAAGGACAAGGCATAAAGGCAATGGGGTTTTGATTCCTTCTTTTCTCTGGGTGGGGTTCACAGAGGACAACATGGGTCAAGATCAACCTACCCTGGTTAGGGTGAAGGTCAGAGAGTGCAACGAGCACAGAAACGTACCAAACATAAATGTTTTCTTTCTGAGAGCAATGTTTCCTGTACTTTAACACCATACTTAAGTCTAGGTTTCTAGGAAGGCATCAAATGAAGAAAAATCAAGATTGACAAGATTTATGTAAGATTTCAGAGCAATTCTATCCATATATTTTATTATTAATAGCGTAGTTTGCATTTTAAGGGAGTCTTTCTTTTTCTGTGAGAAAACACACGCAGTACACATCGTTTCACTAATACAACAAGGCGAAAACTGCCTGATTTAATTGTTTTTTTTCACCTAAACCCAACCACTTTTGTCAAAAAGAAGTGATAAGTAATGCGTTTGTATAAAAAATTCAGTTTAATTAACTAACAACACTTTAACAGAGAGACTGTCTGACCTTTTTTTTATCTGGAATTATTCTGGTTACACTTATCAAAGAAATATGCAAAAGAAAAGTATTGATTTATCACAATGCGACAGTTAATTTTTTTGCATGTGAAAAGATGGATTGCTTTAAAGTAGGGATATTGCTTGTTAATCCTGTATGCATTTTGCAATCTAAATAGAAAAGTAATTAAAATGATCATTAGGGATCTGTTAATAAGCAATTTGTTTGCCAAGTGATTTAAAGCATTTTCACAGATGAATAAAAACATGATAATAATACTATATTTCATTCCTGAATGAACAGCCTTAATTAAATCCAGCCTTTAAAACACCTGTTCAAACAATCTTACTTAATCACTGTGAGATTAACTGTTTTACACATACAGTATAATTCTTCTCACTCCTGGAGTCAATACTTAAGACAGAAAAGGAATAACTGCAACATGAAAATATTACTCTTTATTATATTACCCTCTACATAATAAAGAGTGATATTCTCTCTCCTCTACAAGCATCCCAAAGAATGAAACACAGCAATCATTGTTCTGCTTGTTTTGAACACTCGGCAAATACATTTAAACATTACTCAAAGGCTCAACTTTGTACAAAACGTGGAGAAATGTCTATCCCCTGTAATGAACTGATTAAGCATACCTGATTTAGCATAGACTCTGATTAAATTAGAATTTTGAGCAACCCATCAGTCACAAAATACTTGCCCATTATTTGATGGCTCCTCTTTTCTAATTTGCAGTGACCAATAATCTTTTATTACATACCAATGGAATTTGGAGCCTCTACGTTTTTAAGACTTACCCACGAGGACATGCAGTTCCAACTGAAGCAGCACCAAGTCTCAGAACTGCAGGCATGCAGAAAGTCAGACGGTCACTGTTTTACCTGGAGAACCACATGAGCTGTGACTACCTGGTCTCCTACTCCTGCTGATTGTGCACCCACACTTTATTACAGGCATTTATTTCTTTTACAAATAGGATTCTTGCATCTACCCAATAGAAATCTGCTATCATGTAAAAGGTTTGTCCTCTGTGAGTAACTGGTGGGTCAAACATTTTCTGGCCAGCATGGAGCTTCTTTAAAAAGCAATATTCTTACAATCCAGCTGTTATCCAGCTACAGTAAATCAATATATGGTACAAAAAAGATATAGTTTCATGTGTTGATAATATAAGTTTCAACTTAATATTTCTTAGAAATATGGTTATTTGTTGCTTTTTCTAACCCTTTACTCATTACATGATAGCAAGGGATAGCAGCCAATTTGCTTAGCAAAGTAATTCCTTTAAAAAAAAATATAGGTCACCTTTTTATTACTGTTGTATTATTACAAAATTATTAGGAAATGGTCCTTTATCGCATTAACAATGCAGTTGCATGTTCTTGGAATTGTGCTAATGCTAAGTTTCAGCATATATGCCTGGAATTAAATACACTAAATTTTAAGAAATAAAACAGCTGAATGTACTGTATACAAATTTGCTGATGCAGAAGAGATTAATTTGGATGAAAAATACATGCAAGCAAAATGTTGCCAATGGCAGCCTTTACCCATTTAGGTGTAACATACTGTACCGTCCTTAAACCAGTAAGTTAAAAGTACAGTAGCTGTATAAAGTCATAGTTTTGTAAAATGTGAAACACAGAACATGGAATTCAAGATTATGCCATTTCTTGTGGCTGAAAGATCAATAGGCCTGCTTTTTGTTGATAATTCAAGAGTTTTTGATTTAGGTATTGTGTGATACTCTTATTACTCTGATTTCCAGTTGAGATACCGATTTGGCTTCAGTGCTCCTGACTGTGGGAACAACAGCTTGGCTATGGGGATGAGTCCATTGGAAACCCCATGGTAGGTGTAATGAGCCAAGGTGTGTCTGCAATCTGAGGGCGGGGCAGAGGGGGAAAGATAAAGCCGTGACTATCAGGATAGCCAAATCACTAGATGCTGTGATCAAAGATTTCTTATGTCAGCAACAGGAAACAAGGTTACGTTACGTCTGTACATAAAGCAGTCTGTAAAGAAACAAAGCAATTCGGAAAGGAACAGCACATCATTTTGCGTTACCATTCTGCAACCTTCAACTCAAGGATAACTTTTTTTTGGGGATAAGAAGTCACCTGGGCCTCTGTCATGCATGAGAAGATTTGTCCCTCACCTGCTCTTCCTGTCCTTCAGGGAGACAGAACAGAATCTGCTCTGCATTCGCAAGGTGCAGAGCCTCAGCAGACTGCAGCTTGAGGCTCAATCTGAGAGAGCTTCTGTTTCAAATGCATGCAACAATATAAATGCCACAAAGACAAACTAAGCCCCCAGCCTCCCTCCCTGTGTTTGCTCACTTAATCAGCAGGTAGATTCCTGATCAGAGAAAAAAAACAACACATTGATAAAAATTGAGGGGCAAATCCGAATGTAGAAACACAAACTCTACAGTTTCAATGCCCGGTTGCCTGTTGAAAGCAAACAGCACCGAGTCCATGTGACTGACTGCAGATCTCTGTGGGGGGCTTGTTCTAGGCAACAGCACTTGCCAGCATCCGTCTTGTTAAATCTACCCTATTAAACCAGCTTAGCACACAGTGAAATAATTACTTCAAATGTTACAGAATCAAATACAGCCATGAGCAATACAAAATTCTGAAGACTCAAGTTATTACTTTATTTTCTTTTTCTTCAATTAACATTAGCATTCAATTATGCTGTGTAGTAGGAAGGACATGCAACTGATTTAAATGTGCTTAAGTTTACATTTATAAAAATAATGATTTCTGATACTGCTATCTCTATTAGTCTTTATATGCATATCCTAGCAATTTAACAAGACCATTTATTTAATGAAAAAAAGATCAGAAGTTTCATTCTATTTTCCATTATACTGTAAATTATTAATAGCTCAAAGTAATTCAAGCCATCAACATAAAATAAACTATGGCACTTTAATTTCTCAGTATGTTTTTGTACCATCTTCGCTTAACTTGGTCCTATATAACTGTATGTATCAGAATAGTCATATGTAATTTATGCTGTAGTTTAGTGTTGTTATATATTTTAACATCTGGCTTCATCAGCAGTGTAATAAAAACAGATTTGATAGCAACAGATGTCACAAACTTTTTGCGAGTCTCTTTAGGTTTTAATTTTAGATGATTGGGGCAGATCATCACGTAAAATGCTTCAGTGATGAATTTAAATATTGAAATGCCTGGTGCTTAGATTATTTACTTCACTTAATTAAAAAAAGATAAAAGCACTGTAGACCCTATTGTGTTTGCTAGATTACAAAAGGAAATTATCTCCAAGGTACTTCAACTACTAATGAAAACAGTTCATAGCAGTTGACAGATGAGCAGTGTCCTTTGTGGAAACGTGGCAGCTGTATGGAGAAATTGTTAGGGCTCTGGACTCAGAACTGGCAGGTTCAGACCCCAAGTGGGACAGTGGTGTTGTTCTCTTGAGCAAGGTACTACACTCAGATTGCTCCAGTAACATGCACTGCTCTATCAATGTATCCAACTGAAAGTCGCTGTGGATAAAAGTGTCCAACAAATAAATGAGTAATAATAACCGTAGGGTTTCAAGCAACTGGTATTCCCACAAACCCAATCAATATGGGGCTGATATTTACTGGTATAAAACAGAAACATGAGGGTTTAGGCAATCATTTATGAAAGAAAGAAAGATTATTTGTCTGGATTCTGAGTTTGAGAATCTATTCAACAGAACTATCACAGAAGAAGATGCTTCCATGGTGCAGTAACGTTTTAACGAGTTTTCAATGCTTTTTTATATATTCTTGGAAGGCTAGCACAGCACATGTGCATAGAGACCCTGAATTCAAGACCTGACAGAAATTATTTTTCCCTTCTAGGAAGCTGAATGAGTGGGACTCCCAAGCCACAAAGACTAAGAGGTAAGAGCTGCTTTATTTACAGTTGCTAAGGGCTCATTGTCCTTCCTTCAATGAATCAATGTTGTAATTTTCCCAACTGGTCGACCAATGCCATAAATTTAATAAGGAGGGAGTTGGCTGCTTTCTTGCATTTACAAATTTCACACATTAAGTAATTTCTTATTTAATGTATTATAATGAAATCGCTTAACCTTAGTCGATAATCAAAATGTGATGTAGACGCCTAACGAAACCACACAAGAGCCCCTTTTACTTTCTCAGATTTTGAGAAATCTTCCAAAGACCAAGTGAAAACAAATCAATTAAATACTGATAATCAAGCACTTAACAGCCAACCAAAGGAGGCTAGCAACAGTAAATCAAGTGAGGCAGAATTATTTAGTGTACTCGAGCATATCAAAATGATTCTCTTACCCAGATTTTAAAAATGATATTATTATAATGGCTCAAACCAAATTAGCACTAATTCACTTTTAACAGCTCTGCAGGGAGTAGAAGTGCATGCTGAGATTTGTTTTCACTTCCTTATCTGGGAAATGGACAGCAGAACCTGCACAGAGGGATGCGAGCAGCATGTTCCAGAAAACCAAGAGCTTTGTACAGGCCTTTTAGCCAAGTCCTCTTTCCAGAGGCCAGCAGGACAGCAGGCAGGTCTGGCCAGGACCTGCCAGGACGAGGCAGGTGCGATTGTACAGCCCTCCTCCATAGGCTCGGAGGAGGGTACCTGTCAGCTAGAGTCTGAGCCATGCAAATGCATGCTGAGCCCCATCTGCTTCATGGTGGAAGAAAGCTGAAGCAATAGTTCTGTACAGCATTGGGAAAGACATTAATTATTAATTATCTCCACAGTGTAAGCTATCTGCTTATACTGTAACTGAATTCACAGACAATGGTGAGTCACATGGGACATATTTATACAAAATCTACAATGTTTTACAAAAAACATTTTCTATAGCAGTAGTATTGTTATAATACTAGTAACAGATAATGCAGCATTAGTATAAATCATAAAATGATCTCACAGGCAGGAATTGATGCAACCTTTCACACTGCATTTGTTACAGCCAGATGTATAAGCCCTATATCTACTTTATTTTTCATTCTGGGACTAAGAGCTATAGCCCCATATACTAGATTAGCTACTGTATATGGTTTACACACTATACACTAAACAAACAAATAGTTCCATCAACGCCAGTTTATTCCAATGGTACACCCAGACAGTTTGTGCTACTAAATAAGCATGGTTTATGTATAAAATATAGATATATCTAAATAACCCTGCTTAATTTCAAACTTTGGGATGAAAGACAACCCATAATGCAAGCAAAAATGCATAATGTAAGAAAAATAAACACAAATTAAAAGCTGACTGCCATTGATCTAATTACTAAGACACAACATCACTATACAATTCCTCCGATACAAAACTTCAATGTTGAGGGGCAATAATACCCGCTACTTCTATCCTTTATTTAAATGCTATGGGGGTAAACCAGATATTTCAGGTCAAAAAACATTAAACAACCTTGCAAACATGTTGACAGGCTTATTATTAATGCAGATACACAAAGCAAGGCCCCATATGGCTGACAGCTGATGTGAAGTGGAGGATGACAACCTACTTTTCACGGACTGGAATACTATCATTCAGTAATGTTTGGCACATTTGCACAGGCTGTCCCAGATAACTGCAATGAGGTGCTTTAGAGCGTGTGCTATGGTCAATTCTTTCCTGATTTCAGTAACATGTTCAGCACTCGTTTAATGCAGTTCAAATCTGAGCACACACTCACCTCCTGTAGATGCAAGCATGCTCTCACTTACCAGGTTTACTTTCGTTTGGCTTCGCCTGAATCTCCTCCACACATTCTGCAGGGAACCATCCCACATGCCCTCGGGCACTGCCTTCCCAGAATCCCCCTTCTCCTATACTTAGGACTGGGACAAGGAGAAGGAAGAAAAACGATTGGACTTAAATGTGTAGTGTGGTTTAAAAAACGCACACACACAACTTTTCGCTTTAAAAGATGTAGAATCCTAACACCTTCTTTGGACGACTGTCTTGCCTGTTAATTCTCCCGAATTAATCTTAACAGGCAACGGAATCAATTTTCTTATGGCTCATAAATTCCAAGAAAAATAAGGGCTGTAAAAAATATTGTATTCCTTATTTTGAATAATTTCCATTGTCTCTTTACTTCAAGTGTTTACAGACTTATTTTAAAAGCAAAACAATAATGCTTTGGTTATGTATTTTGTATTCATTGAGTTTTAGGAATTATAAAAGTGTATTGTACTGTGCAGATCATTACAATGTAAAGCAAACAATTGATCAATTAATTTTATCCTCATTTAGAAAGTCTACCTTAAGTCTGCCCTAATATCACTCTAATTCTACCTGTAACCCAAACATACTTTTCACCCTAATTAAATTTGAGCTCTAACCCAAATCCAAACTGATGCTGCTTTTTGCTGGAACAACTAGTAAAGAAGAGGCCAAAATTAATTGATTCCCATATCTTTGCTCTTGGATGTTTTATTTCACATCGGGATAGTAAATGTTTTCTGCAACAGTCCAACAGAGCACTGATCTACTGGTACAATCTGGGAAAATCATATTGCTCTTATACAGTGAGTTATAATCATCTATTATATTATTAAGATGATTCGTTTTAAAAAGGGTCTTTCTGTATTTTGACAGTTGATAGTTATTTTAAAACTTTAAATAATCTAAGAAGATTACAAATAATATATTCTCAATGATAAAAGAAAATGAAATACAGAGATCCATTATCCCATGCTTAGAAACACATACAGTAATAAAATATATTACTGATCCATCATTGTTAACCAGAATCTAGACGGCACAAACAGCATTTTTGAGATTGGCTGACCAATTTCCTTTTCCATGGAGTTTCTTCTTCTCTGACACACAATTAATGGCAACATGCTTGCAGACTTAGACCTTGGAGCCGTCTGTGTTGCAGTTTAAGAGGATGAAGGAAGAACCAACCTTTTACCCTGTCGCTTTTGTATAGAGGTATCTCTCCATCTCCTTGAGGTTGATATGGCTTCACAACAACAAAATGCCTCCCAGGGACGGCACTGTAAAGCTTCCGTTTCCCTTGAAAATCCAGGCCGGAGACTGCTTCCCTGTTGGCATTCGGACTGCAGGAGAACAAAGAGATGACGAAAGTCACCGGCTGCTAAATTAGAAAGAGGGGAGTCCTAAAAAAGACAATTTCACATACAGAAAATAAACTTTCTTTGGTGCAGCTTTGAAAACTTTTTTTTCTCCCCAAGACAAACGATTTAAGCAATTCCTAGTTGATAAATATATATAAATATAAATATATATCAAGTTGAAAATATTTTATTTAGGTAATATCATCCATTTCTAAAACAGGGTTATACCCAGATCCTTCTTCCCCAGGATGAAGACATTTTATGGTGTTTAACAAGAAAGGTGTTTAAGAAGAAAATAACTGTAGATTTAAGTCAAATTGAGTGCTTAGTCCATGTTCAGATGTTTTATAAAGGAAGCACTATACCAATATGTGCTGTAAAAAATAAACAAGGTGAAATTACATGAATGCATAAGAAATGAGTTTGAAATACCAGAATTATATAAAATTAGCATAATCAGAAGCATAAAAAAGCACACTTCATCTGTTCATCAAGAGCACTTGAGAAGTGCCCCATTGAGTAAATTTGCTCTGCTTCTGTAGATAATTCAAGAAATATTATGGTTGAATTTAGGACCCTGAAGATTTAATGTGCATTCCTCTAATCCTAAAATTCATACTTTGCTGACTTTGATCCCAGTCACAGTGATATATTTTTTTCTGTTTTAAGAGATGATGACACATGTGTCCTTTGCATTTTCTTACCTTGTTAAGAAGTCTCCAAGGTATGTTCCAACTCACGGAAAATGACAACTTAATCATTTTACTTACTCTACTGTAGCTGTATTTCAGCAATGTGTTATAGAATTAAGATCAACAAACACGTTTGGACTAAAATATAAATCAAGTGAATAAGAGAACATAATCTTTCAAAGGCGTTCATGCTGCTTCACATTAGGATTTTAATGGGGTATGTAATGATGATCTATGAGATGACTAGGGAAAACGGGTCAGGTTAAATCGAAGACTTGAAATTTGCAAAGAAGTCACTTTCTCTGCGAGTAGCGTGCTAAAAATAAAAACGTTGCGTAACAGCGCCCTCAGGTGGCTAATACGAGTATTTTATCGTACACCAAATAAGGAAGCGCTTCCAACAGATCTACGTAATGAGATTTTTAGTAACCCTGGAGCTCATATATACTAGCAGAAGTTTTATTATAGTTAAGCGTTAAAATAAAAAATATTGGAATATTTAAGTAGTATGACTTGAAGACTTTCATACTATATTATACTGTGATTGTCATCGTTTATACGAGGGCATGAAAATACGGTAACCATGTAGGAATAAAGAGGATATGTTTCCTGTTTCCCAGCTTCATTATTTATTAATTAAAGTGACATTTATCGCTATTACTTTAATTGCGAAACAGATAACAAAATAAAAAAGATTCACAGAATACTTCAGCCTTATGCAGTAGTAGTTATCATTCATAGTATACTTTTCTAAAATTACACGCATTTCTGTAGAACACGTGTGTAAAACTATTTTTCGATTTACGGGATATTTGCATTAATGAAAACAAAGCAGATTTAAAAAACAAGAACGGCACAGGTTAAAGACGGGTCTGGTATTTAACTTTCTCTCTATAGCAGGTCTGACTGCACTCCCAGTTAATGCCTCTAGTGATGAAAGTGGCTGTTTACCATAAGATGACTTGAATCAGCAGTACTAATAGCTTGGTGTGATAAGAAAATTGGAATGTCACAGTGGATTATTAATTCAGACACACATGAACCTTGATAAGATCCCATTATCACAACAGGGAAGAAAAAGCTGTGGCATCAATCTGCTGACATTTTTTTTTAGAATTACCAGGTTAGATCACAAGAGAATACCTTATTTCTTAATGTGTCAATAAAGGGACAAGGTTTAAAATAATATCAGTAATTTTAAGTATTTAAAAGTGAGAACTGCAAGCAAGATAAAACAAATACTACAACCATGATTATTTCACTCAGTATACAATCTACTTAGTTTTTCCTTAGTTGGAAATACATTTTTAAGCAGTTACCGTATGACAGAAAATGGTGTCTGCTGTATTTTTGTATCTGTATCTGTAATTGTCCCAAGTAAGTAACACGTGTGTGTGTGCATTTACTGTAACTGTATTTTAGCACTTAAATCCATTCCGTGATATAGTAATAACAAGTAGTCTTACAGAATATGGCCTTGTGTTTTTGGTTGTGGATTCTGAAATGTTACCCATCCACAGTGAAGCTGATACCCTAGTTTAATCTGGGAAACAACTGGACTAGATCTTCAGATAAGTAAGGTACTAACAATCAATCAGGTGACAGGTGAAATGGCCTCTTCTCCTTTGCTATCCTTGTTGTGGTATCTAAATGTCCTAAGACTATTAAAGTCACCTAAGCAGTAAAAAGACTAACTGAGGTAATGACTTCACAGATAGTTGTTTTCTTATCACTATGTATAGAACCATCACAACATTTAACTGAGAAGAATTGGGCATTTGCCACTGAAATTTCAAATAATGGATGCTGTTGAATTTCAGATGACAAATATTTCTTAACACCGAAATGCATTTTTCAATTCATTCTCGGACATCTCCTTCAAATATTTCTAAACCTTCAAGATGAAATTCAATCAAGTACATAATGTATTAACTTTCAATTTTTTAAGTTTATCTTTTCTTTTTTTCACATTTGAATACTTTTCTACACAAACTGTATCCATTTCCAATGTCAGGGATGTACTGTACATGCATCCATGTGGGCTCAGCTCAGCAGTCAATGCTGTGAAAGTCATTTAATTAAGGTATCAATAGATCCAGCAGTGTTGCAGTAAGTAGGGGTTTAACAATATCAGATAATTTTCAAAGTAAGGATTGTATTAGAAAATCTAATCTTGTTTTTCTTTCTCTATAAATACTTGCAATTTGAAACTTTGGGCATTAAGTAAGGAATTTACTTCCTACACACTTTAAAATGAATTACACTTGCCAAATACATAACAGGGTGACTAGATTACTCAACCATCCGACTGTCTTTGAAAATTATGGTGAAAATATGAGGTTTAGTTATTTTTCATATCTCAGACCACCAACTCTGTCTGTATGTATGTATTTGTTCCTCCCTTGCTTCCCTACTTGTTGAGTGGATGGAAACGTATAATTTAAGAATCGCTTTAATTACTAATTCGATTGAATTATTTAATTATTTGTATGATGGCTCTTATTTTACCCCCACTTTCCCTGAAGTCGTTTTTAACTGAAATACTTTAGGGTCACACATTCAGCTCTAAACAAAAGACAAAGCTGCAATGCAAGAATGCAAAAACTCCTGTACAAGGCAGAGAAAG
Source organism: Lepisosteus oculatus (assembly GCF_040954835.1). Classification (NCBI taxonomy): domain Eukaryota; kingdom Metazoa; phylum Chordata; class Actinopteri; order Semionotiformes; family Lepisosteidae; genus Lepisosteus; species Lepisosteus oculatus. The sequence continues at coordinate 5,875,705 of NC_090716.1, forward strand.
GATGCAAACAGCTCAAGATGGTCCCTTAAAAATAGATAATAGGCAGATGTAGGAATGGGAGACTTTATTCCTTAACCTGTCATTCATACATCATAAGGCTTACCCACAGCACAATCCTTCCCCCCTCCCCCACCATAGTTAGTTAAATACCTGTGCATAAATTAGACTTTGGACTAATTCTTGAAATTGTGTAGTGTGAGACAATAAGTTATATGATTTAAAAAAAATATGCAGCACAGAAACCAAAGTGAGGAAAAACAATTTGCCAGGAAGTAAGAGTAAACACCCTTTCGTCAACATGTACAGTAGTATCAATAGGACACTATATGTGTAGGACGATACAATAAAAAGTGCATTTCCAATTATTTCCTCAGCAGGATGTTCTGTTCTTCGATTTATGAGTTGCCAACAATTACCTTTCCTCTAATTTTACTTGTCTCACATAGGGCTTATTAAAAACCACTTGAAAACCACAAAGAAGGCAGCCTACAGTCTACGGGGATCCATTAATGCGTAAAAAAACAGCATACACATACGAGAATTGAGGCTCATGATTAATAAACAGACAAGCTACTTTTACTTCACACTTGCAATTTTTTTTTTATAAACAGCAATAAACAATCTCCCACTGGCCAATTAAAAGGGAGAAAAACCCGTCAGCACCAAAGTCTGACACAAGGCCATCTTTATTGATTTCTTTATTCTGTGTTTGCTGTTTCAAAACTTGGTGCAGCTAGCCTCAGTGGTTGGGGGAGGGTTGGGGTTGAAAAAGCTTCTCCGCATACTGTTCCAAAACACCTCAGTCCTGACTTGAAGGACAACACCTGCCAGTCAGAGAAGCCTTAGCCAGCCCTTCCTCTTTGCTGCATCTTGTTTGGAGGTTTGTAAAACCGGGTCATATTTACACAGGAAGCAAACAGCGCCAATCTCTTCCTGCACAATACTTCATGTTTCTTTTACAGCGTACTGTGGCATGTTTGGGGGTTTTAATAGATACCTCTCACTTTATTATATTAATATTCTGCAAGACAGTTTCTCAATTAATTTTAAATGTAAACCAAAAAAGACATAACATGCATAACATGACTAAAACTGTCCAGCAACCAGATTTCTCAACAACATTAGACTTGTGTTTTAAACATACTTTTACTGTTGCTCTTAAAAATTATTCAGCATATTATATATATTATCTACAACCGAATGGAAGCAAACCAATTCAATTTGACTACAGCAGATTTCGAGTTGTCCTTTTGATGTGCATCTTTGACAACTCCAGTTTTTGCAGTGGATCTGGTTCAGTGCATGGTTGCTTTGGCATGACAATTGGTTGCAAAGTCCAGCCCCAGCAGAGTGACAGACTGTTCCTGGATTATTCTGATCATTGCAGCTGGGATATAACCAAAACATCTTCTCATATTCTGTCATTTTGCTTTGTTGCTGAGATGCTTGAATGACAACAAAAAAAGCCAATTGTTTATGCCTCAGCAGCAACAATTGCATGAGCCTAAAGTGCTAATTCCAAAGTATTACATCAGTGCAAAACCCCATTGATTCTGCTGACACAGGTTTTTTGAAACAACGTTATATAGAGTGTATGGTGTAACAATTATCACTATGCTATAATAGACATAGCAACCATTCTAGTAACCAAGGAAAAGAGAGGATCCCATTTTAAGAACTACTTTCAGCTGTTGCACACACTAACATCTGATGTCAGCTTAGCCCTTCCACTTTTGAAAAAGTACAGTGGTTGTGGAATATACAGCATATCCAACCCACAGGACATGTCACAGAGCCATATTTATGCTTGTGGAGACTGACTGTCCTATAAAAAGAAAAGAAACTCGGAGGCCACAATTTATCTAATAAATCAAATATATGCTACAGCAGGGACTTTAAGGCTTAGAGCATGTCCATTTCTATGCTTTTTCAACCGCCCTAAAGGACATAGAAATGCATACATGCAGTTTCTCATGATTGTATTACTTCTTCTTATTTAATCATATAGCTTTTTTAATATTTAGAACCTTCTCTTTTGTCTGGTTATATAGACCTTAAGGCAGTGTGATACCTTTTTGGGCTGACAACCACTGACGATGTAGTGAATCACTATAAAACTTTATAAAGAAACATTTTGTTTGTACACAAAAGCTATTGGTCTATAGAGAAGAATCTGCATTATGTACCCACTTGTTCCTTTGATTCTATAATTATTAATAATTGTGCAAATTTCTGAAAACACACACATGACAATTCATTAAAATCATCACTAGTGTTTTATGAGATAACATAACATAAGATAACTTAAAATGTGCCCTCTCTGTTTCACAAGGAAATCACCGTCCAAAATATATTTTTTTACACAACACAAAATAATTTAAAAAATTAAAATATAAATTTAAAAATATAAGAAGGTAATAGATTGTCACTGGTTACAAAGAAATTACAGACAAGTTTACATCAATAATGAGACTTATATTCGAATTGCTCTATTATTCTTAACTCATCTCAGGCCCCGTATATCTTACAAAGTAAGTAATTCACCTTGGTTTATACAGTAGTTTCTTCAGTTTTCCTCTGGTGTCCCTATATTAAACATTTTGTGTGTACCAGTTCACTTGCTCTGCAAACGATTTGCTCTTCTCTACCTTAGATACTGTATATTAGAACACCATAAGAAAGGCTTAGCAGTCATTTGAGGATCTCATCTAGCCATTTCTTGATGGAAGCCAGGGCATCAGCCTCTACAATACGGCCGAGCAGCTTAGTCCATACTCCTACAACCCTTTGGGGAAAGAAAGGGCTTTCCATTCTCAGTTTTAAAAGCCATTTCACTTTGTTTCCAACTACACTATTCATGTTTGCAATTTTCCAAAAGAAGACTCAAGTGGAGCCTAAATACTTCACAGACTGTTTCCTTTATTGTCCGCGCTTGTAAACAGAGAATTTGAATTAAATGAAAAGCCATTAAATGTAAGAATTATATTTCATAAAGAATATGTACAAATCTGGGTATACAGTATAGGCTTTAAATGCCACCAGAATGCTCATATACTGAATATACCTGTACATACAGTAGATAAAATGTTGTCTTCAAAATCAAGCACTTTTTTTAGGGATAAAAAATGGCCTTTATAAGGAAAACATACAGTATGGAGATGGAGAAATAATGACAACTAAGCATTTTAACAAGTTGTGCTGTTAAATGTGATGGACTGTGATGAATATTATTACCTGTATTCATATTAAATTATGGTGCAGAGATCCCGACTTTAATTCTTCACAACCGAAGTGAAAACTATTTTTTAAATTCCAAATCTGAAATTCACACAGGAAAAGGGATGGATAGACTCTAGAAAAAAACTGTTGCTGTGTGTCCGCTGTACTGCTTATTAAATAATTTCTTTATCCCTTTAAGGGAAGACAACATTCAATCCCCAAACTTTTTACCGTTTCCTAAAATAAGTAACAATTCCAATAAATAGAGAACATTTCTGAAATCACAGCATAGAAGTTTGTGATCATATTCACTGCATGCATTTTTTCTTTATAAGACATAAAATCCAACAAAGGGACTGTTTGTGTCTATAAGGCAGCATCAAAATATCATTACAAAGTCATTAAGAGTATACTACAAGGGCATAGTCAAAACATAATAGTGTGCAGTAAAAACGTACAGCATGAAACAACTGTCATGAAACACCTTAAGCCTCTTCATATCATTTAATGCTCATCTAAACCCCAAAAAACAGCTATGAAGCAAAAGCCCAGACTTTTATAAACATCTGCTATTGATTACAATATGTCTTTAATGGACAACATCACAGACAGCACAAAGTGAACACCAGTTCTGCTTTTCAGCCTTTCTCTTTAATAAACCTCAATCTGATATTACATTTAACTTAATCAGGGAATGGTTCAATCAGGAAACATACTGTACAATATGAAGTTGATGCATTACTGAAAATTGGACCCCTTTTGAAAGCTACTTCTCAGCAAGCACTGTGCTGCAGTTTAAAGTACCTTTACCTAGGCTGGTTTTAGTTTAATCCTTTTAACAATATGTTACACACTTTTATTGCATACAAAAAGACCGTGTTTGATGTTCCTTTATCAAAGAGAAAAAAATCAAATAAATATATAATTTATACTGTACTTGCAGACTAATTCTGGTCAATCTGGGCCAAACTCCGAAATGGTGCTTTTTTTTTTTAACGCTACCATGTCCCACATTTTGAATCATTTTAGCAGTCCCCTGGGGATGCAGAAATGTGCATATGATCAGCAGATGAAGACCTAGATTCAGCTGTTCTACAATCTGGACCACATAAGATAAAGGTGTCTTTCTCTTTGTCTGCTGTTCAAGTGTTTTTGTCAAATTGAAAATGCAGAAAAGTCTGAAAAAAGTGAAGGCAGGGTGACACGCAGGATCTCCACCTAATCCTTTGATTCACCTCCACTGTTCCCAAACCAAACCCAGAAAGGCACCACAAAACACAAGTACAAAACTCCAAACCTGTCAGACTGTACTGAATCATCAAAAGACGACAACCGCCCAACTGCACTCAGACTTGGGGATTACACAGCCCTTCTCCAATGATGCCACCTGATGAAATCGTTTACGTCCAAATCAACACTCTGACCACCATCTCCCCGAACAATCGGGCTCCCCAGAAACTGGATCTGGAGGTTTGCCTGGTGCTGTGCCTCCGGCCAATAATCTCCGGCACCGCCCAGCAGTGTCGTGAGCTCCGCCGCGGATACGGCCTCTTACCTGACTTGCCGGTGGGGCTGCCTCTTGGCCTCCTCCCCCAGTCGGTTCAGAGAGGGCGAGCGGCTGCGGGGACCCCTGGCGCCACCCCCGACTGTCTTTACAGTGCCATTGGGGTTGTTCTGCATCTGCTGAAGCAATTGTGGCGAAAGGCTGCGGTGTGAAGAGGGAGCGGAGGCGGCCGGCCAGTCGGGGAGGTTGTTGATGTTCAGGTTGTTGTCGCTGTTGGAGCGCAGCAGGACCCGGGGGGCTGCAAGCGTGCTCTGGGGTCCCCTGCGCCGGTTGGAGTATGTTGGTGCCTCTCGGAAAGGCACTGAAACAGACATCCACAGGAAGAGGAGGTACATTAGCGCTCAGGATGATGGAAGGGCCAATACTGTACATACAGAAGACATCCATGATCCGGATGTTGGAAGAGTCAATACCATTGAAACCATTCGCTCCACTGCTTTATTTGCATGATCCTCAAGTGTCATCCCATGTCTTGGCAGAATGATCAATTACCCAAAAGCAAGACATGTTTATGTGCGCGTCCAGTCATAGTGGTGTCAATCCAATATAACTGATACAATATGCAAGTGAAAGTTGGACTTTTGCAGCTTGATTTGGAAACATCAAGACTGTTAAAGGCTTAGAGGCTGTTCAAGGACCAGAACCCACTGGGGTTTTTCATTTATGGATTTCGGACTTTACAGTGATGACACATAAAAACTGTTGGGGAAAAACACATTTGCATTCATTTCTGCCATGCGTCCTAAATGCTAAAGAAAAAAAGAATACGCTTGTCATGTTTTTCAACATGGTCTGTAATTTTACCAGGGATTAACGGCTCCATTGGTTCTGATGTCCTCAAGTGGTACCCATTGTAAATGAAAGAAGTGATTAAATGTGCTCCTCCTAATATAGATTAAGGTTTCATGAGAAATCGTAAGTGCTGGATATAGAGAAATTTGATACACAATCTATTCAGAGAAAAGATACATGGCAATTCTTTTTCATGGAATCAAATTCTCATAATAATTTTTCTTCACTTGACCATAATTTTATGCTAGTGAACACTTAACAGAAGTGTCTGCTTACAGGTCAAGCACCTGGGTATTGGTCTGTTTTGGTTGAATTAAAGAATGGTTACGGGAACCATTCTGCTGATCATTTTTATGGAAACTGTTGTGAAAAATAAGCATTTTTTTACAAAAAGCCTCATGTACTACAAAACATATTCATTAAGTGCCATATACTGTATTTTGTTATTAATTCAGAGCAGCGGTGCTGATTGTATTACTTGTCTGTAACAATATAAATACTTGCTGTTTCCAGGCAAGGGTCATTTTCTTTGATCCAACTTAAAAAAACAATCCTCCACGTTCTATCAAAGCTACACAATCCAACAGGAGCAAACTAACAACAAACTCTAAGTATCTCTTGCTCTGCAGATCCACAACAGCTGAAACAAGGAAGATCGGTTATTTGAAGTTAGTACTGATACAGATGCTGTCAACTTCAACATAACTTTGAAGTTGACTTTGGTAACCTAGAGGTATCCAGAAGGGAGAGCAAAAACGTTTGAACTTGCATGAACTTGAGAAATAATAAAGCAGCTCTTCCCCCTAACAATAATACTGCAACTGTGAGACAGACAATGTCACATGTACAGTAGAAGCATGCACAGGCACACACCTAATAATGTTTATTGGAATCTCAAACGAGCAACCAACTGCACCATGCACATATCAGTGCTTCCAGTGCCCTTGTGAAACAAGCACTACACCGTTTCCGAGAACAGAGCACTTGAACCATGCAAATCATTACAGTTGGTCAGTTGCCCTGAGACAGGACAAATAAGTTAGGGAGCACCTGCTTGATTACAGTACATTACAGCACATTAGGCTTTCGTGAGAAGCAGAAGGGGCCCAACAAATTTAACGCAAATGTGGAGAAAAAGGGCAAAACAGCCACAAAAAAATGTCAAAATCAAAGGCATTAATCGCACTGTAAAAGGAATTGTCACACAGGATTCTTACTCTATATCAGTTATTTTTTCATTAAAAACAGTGTGTGTTATGCAACAGTGGGATTTAATCAGTGTAATCTATATTATTTCTTTGCCTAGCAGATATGCAGATTAAAACAGCCATCTTATTACTTCACTGGCTCTAATCCTAAACCTTAAAATTTCCTTTAAAAGTATTTAACTTTAATTGTTTTTTTAAAAATAATTTACATATTAAAATGTTAATTAAACATTTGGGGAGGATAAAAAAACACAATAGGATGATTTCAATGTCTTATACAGTATGTGTCCAGAGTCTTTTGAGATTTTAATTTCTAGTCAATTTAATGAATAGGGAAGTAACAGGGTTAAAACAACAACTGGTTCACATGGAAAATTGATTAATATTCCACCCAGCAGAGCTGCCGTTTTTTTTAGAATGTCAGAGAAATGTAAGTGGGTGTCTTTTCTCCACTGCGAATTGTAGAAGAGATATATTTATATCTGTTTTCCATTATATAGCAGCGTAATGAGATATTACACACTGAGACATATTTTTTCAAACCAAAAACTTTAAAACAAATCGACACACATCACCTAAAATGCCATGATACTGTCAATTTGAAAAAATGTTTGGCAGATTTTTATAATTTACTAGCAAATTAAATACTCTCAATAATACTCTCATCAGCAAGGAAAAAATTAAAGTTGTTATTTTATGCGTAAGTTTCTTAAAACATGTTTCATATCATTGAGTTGTGCATCTCTGTTTTCAGGGGAATATACAGATTCAGACCAATATTTTTTTAAATCACAATTCATCAGAAACTATAAATGAGAAAGTAGTTTTCATATAAAAAAAGGCAATGGAATAAAAAGATGAACATTTAGTAATCCAGTACACAAATGTTACAAAAGCACACCAATTAAACATTCAAATACATAGAATAATTAAATGTTAACTTTCAGTGTCTGTAATAATTGTTATGGCATGCTATTCATAGAAACAAACTACAGTCTAAAACCACTTCAGAACTGAAGAACAGAAGTAGTCTAACAGCAAACAGAAAATACATGAGCATCATTAAAATCACAACATCAAAAACAATAACATTCACACATCCAAACATCAAGTCCCATACTTGATTGCAAAATATTCTCCCTCTTACCTTCTTTCTTTGTTAAGGCATTCAACAAAGACTTCATTTTCCCTCTTTCCCTACTTTAACTCCAATTCCCTCATTGTAATTTCTTTGCGCACAGGACAAAGGAAACAAACAAATGAAAAGACTCCCCCAGTTTCTCTGTGACTTAGCTGCCTGCACCCTAAAAAAACCCAGCAGGTTCTTGGGCACTGAGTAATGGCAAACATTGCTAGGCACGCAGCACCCAGCGTTCTGGTGACAAAGCCCACCCCACATAATGCTGTCTGTCAGCTGGGGAGCCGACTGTGAGAACAGACTAAAGCTGTTCAAAAAAACCCTTCTCACAGTATCAGTCATGTGAATGCTACCAGCACACTCTTCTTTAACATGATTCTCCTGTGGTATTACTACCGTTACCAGATTCAGAAGGAGGGAGATACAATAACATAGGCAATAAGACCCCTAACATTTACTTCTCCCACTGCTACTACTACATTTCTTATTAATATTATGAGCTGTGTAGATTTCATTGCTGTTTTTGTAATGGTTGCTATGTTTGTTATTGACAATTATGATCCTAAGAACCGTAATAAGAAAAAAAAAATGTCATTCATCACACAGTTCTTTAAGTAAAACTGTCCATTAAAAATTAATTCAACAATACATTTGACCCCAGAACATTAAATAATCCAGATATTGAGGATAAAAACATTAAAATGTGTTTTGGCACTTTTTAATCTTTACAGGCATGAATTAAGCACTTCAAAAGAGAACAGTTTTAAAACTGCATTTTAACCCTTCCTTCCCAAGAAACAGCTGTTTGAGCAACAAATCTACTGTGTTGCTAGGCAACAGCAGAAAGGTTGTCTAAATCCGTCATAGGATGTTGTTTTGTTGAGTCTTTGGCTTTCAATTTATTCATTTCTTTTACTATGTCCTCAGCTACATAAATAACAATTCTAGTGTTAAAGTTTTATTGAATTTATGAATTCATATTAACTGGATTCAGCTGACAGGAAAACAGGCATTATTAGCGTACTATATGTACAGTAAGTTATTAAACTAATGGGGAAAAGTTCAGCAGCATTGTGTTTCCAATGAACAATAAAGAGAAGCTAGGAGTATAATGAAATCATAACATACTTAAATAATTCAGATTATGTTTCCCATTAAGTTACAGTATGTTTTAATATTTTTTAGCATGAATAAGAAAGATTAGTCATTATTTGGGTGATGTGATGAAACCTTCCTAAATTCAGATACTGGATTTTATTTTTGGACCTCACTGGAGTGACACATACAGGCAGTAAAAACAAATGTTCCATCTGATGCATGTATTCAAAACAGAGCTTGGTTTTTCTGAAACAGCTTAACTCTTCAGATTTTAAAGGAAAAAAAGGAAAAAATGTTTTCAGTTTACAACAAATCTTTCCTCACGTAACAGAAAGGCATACTTTTGGATCATAACTCCCAAATATGTGTCTTCTTTCTACCCTTTGTGCCTGTATTTATGACCTACAGTATAGGTACAAATCTTTCATCAAAAATGTAACTAATTAGCATCCCACTTCAGAACCGATGAGAAAGACATACAGGTCATGAAGATATAGACCATACAGGTACGTGGACCTACAGTACTGTGAGTACAGAAAATATTGTAAAATGGCTATTTGTCTTTGAAAACATCCATACAGTTTCTATTTCTTTATCTTACACAATGCTGTGTGCATAAAAGTACTTCTTCACCCTTGGATTAAGTATGATCAATAATGGAAAGTCTGTAATTGTTAGCTGTCTGGGAACAGGACTCTAGAAATATGCTCAGTTATGCTCATAAAACTCATTACCAAGCAACTTGTATAACTTGTATATTTAATCGCTACATTTGAGCTTCCTGCTCAACACAATAATTCCAGTATACTTCAAAGAACAAAGCCATTTTTGATCAAAAACCAAAAAACTTTCTTATTTCTTTTAAATCAGAAAATGTAAATCTCTTAACAACAAGCATGCATGTGTGTAGTGTTTTTTAAAATAGTTTGCAAGAAAAATCATGGAAGTCTATCTATTAAATAATGAACAAACCCGAAGTAAAAAATGTTCAATAGCAATCCTTAATGGTAACAAACTGCGGCAAATATTATTAAATCAATATTAAATGCAATTTACAAAAATAAACTTAAATACAAGGAAGCAGAATCTGTCAACTTCATTCATATTTTTTACATGAAAAATATGAATTATATCATGATATTCAATTACTGCAAAATCTGTAATATACCCCAAGGTACACATTGTAATACAGATATTCATATAAATAAGATCAAATCCTATTTTATTTGTAATCTAAATGTATTAAGCACCAATAAAATTTCACAATGTGGCCAACATTTTCAACAACATGCACTGCTTTCTCAAATAGACATGAATAATTCACGATACAGGAAGTGGCAGCATGATAGTGAGGCAGTCTGCACTGCTAGCTCACAACTCTTTGAGTCCTGAGCTCGACCCTGAACAGGGATGCCTTTCTCCGTAGGGTCTGTATGTATATCACAGGTCATGCATACTTTCACCAGGTCCCCCACTTATTATAAACCTTCTGCAGACTTGCTTGCTAGGTTAATTGGGGTCTTTAAATTGTCCCTGATTCTGATAGCCCAGGTATCTTGATCAATGCCCCTTCTCCCAGTTTCAGCACAGGTATACAGTAGGCTGTGGATTGACCTTAACCCTTGGGAAGAAGTAGCTTTCTGATAATGGATGGATGGGTCTTACAACAACGTATTGATGTATAGTCAGGAATTACTGTAGTGTGCTGTTTTTGATCTCAGCAGATCAGCAGTGTTTTCCAATAACATTTACAAAACCTTAAACTCCTCTTTTGGTCATAATTACTTGAGGTAGTGAATACGAGAATGTACAGGATATTTCATATTTCATGTCTTATCTTCAAACTATTTACTTAGCACGAGATGTCAGAGGTACAGAATTTGTACTTCATAATTGCCTACAGTTTTTCACTCAATTTAGAATATTTCACTTGCTCTCAAATGTAATATTTACTTAAGGCACTCATGAAATACGTTTTGTATTAAAACACCTGAAAGGAACCCTTACAGTTGAGTTTGATATTCTTCGATAATTGTTTTACCTGTGGTTCTGATGATGCATTATATAGTCTGAGATAAACCACAGTTTGGGCATGTGTTTCTGAGTGGAATGTGTGGTCCTGGTTGTTCATATGGTCCTAAACATGCTCATTCTGACCTCCATTGTCATCACATCATCCACCTTAGGAGGTTATGATAGTCATCCACAAATCAGCATGTTTGTGCTGGCATAGAGGACAATTTTTCTCTCATCCTTTGAGTACATGGTGGGGCTGGAGGGGAGTCCCCATTACCTGTAAGGCGCATTTGAGTTGAGTGCTCAGAAGAGCGCTATATTATTATTACTATTATATACTGTCAATCTGAAGCTGTACCTGCTGATTATATGGTTGGCCTAGCAAAGCTGATCATTTCCTTCACTTTTCATGATTCTTGCCTTCATGCTTGTTGTGTTTTCTTGTGAGCTAACAAAAATATTGGTTGGTCCATCTTCTGGCTGTATTTGAAGGTTATTGCACCGGCAGTGAAAATGGCACTTCTCCAAACCCTTGAGTTGCCTTTTATATATTTCTAAAAAAATTCTGCAAAGCTCCAGAGGGTATGATGGAAATCATGACTGGCTTGAAAGGCATTTAACTTGGCTTTGGGCCTGATGTCACAATCTTCAAAACACCTCTTTCCTCAGGTACTGTAGCTAAAGATTGCATTAAACTGGAGATTTAAATGTTTTAAAATCCCCAGAGCTTAAATTGGTTATACATGAGCTTCGGACTGATCTTTGTAGAGCTTGTAGATAGAACCTACCTATCAACAAGTTGTCAAAAAACAGTCCAAAGTATGTTACACTAAGCATTAAGTATCAATCCAATTTTCTTCAGGATAAAAACTTTAACTTCCATTGAGTAATTTAGCTCCACCCCAGATGGGAGCTTGTTGGAGGTCAGAGTAAGGGATGTGAAAAACATCACTGTTGAGTGATCTTTTGTTGAGGCACTGCTTGAAGAGCACCCCATTAAAAAAAAAAAGCAGAAGACTTTCACAGTAATATGAATTTTTGATCAACTACAGCTCCTTTGGTGCCTTAATTACTAATGTGCACATCAGTCATGCTATGCTAGGAACTGACAACTGCTAGACCAACTTATCTGCCTCCCAGTGAAAGTCCTTTCTGGTAGGGGCATCGTAGTGGTGTATCGTTCACTGCTAGTGTGAGATGTGGTCACTCAGTTAAGACACTCATTATTCCAATACGAAAATCAGTAGATCTTTTAATTCAAATTGATGGCAAAATCAGTCCATGACGCCATCATTCATTCCTGTAGACCACTCTAAAAAGAGGTATAGGCACTTCCTTGTACCATGAGCAGTTCCTATGTTTGCCAAGTCTTAAGCAGGGCACAAAAGTCAAAATCATATTGCCAGAGTCTCAGGCAATTATTGCAGTAGAGCTGTCCATGAAGCCTCTGGGTTTGCAGGTCCTGATTTCTGACTGTGTTTTTTACTACATTAAAGGTGATCCCATTGGACACAGAAATTCAGGCAGGAAATGGTGAGACTGGTGAAAGATTAGGTTTTGAGGAACTTTTTCCTTTTTCCATCTAGAGTGAGTTGAGGGGATTCTGATCCTTTTCCCCATTCACCTTAAATACCCAGATAACCTGTTGACAGCTTGGATGTAATACTATACAGTGTATATAATCACAGTTACCTTAGGTTCTATACTTGCCAACAATACACACTCTCAGTGTCTCCCCAACAGCGATGTATCCAATTGAATTAAATTAGAACTAGATAGGTAACAGCAGAGTGTAACACAATATAATTAATCATTATAACTTCTATTATTAACTAACAACAATGTAACTTTCATCCGAAACTGTTCTGAGCTTTACCTTAGATTCACCTAATGAAGGGTCTGCATTTACTACAAAATCTTTTCAAAATCTTATTTCTGTTTATTGTACTTAAATTTTTGAGTATGAACATAATGACCTAATTAAGTCACATAGTTTTCAATTTTCTTTTCCTGCAAGGGCACATTGAAATTGAACAACTTTTTTTTCATTAACTACTGCAAGAAAATTTCATATTGTGTATTGAAGGTCATTTTATTTCAGCAGATGGGAAATCGCTGCATAAGATTTTCACCATGAAGGTGTTTAATGTGTTTAATTGCAAAAAGATTCTCAGCTTGTCTTTTAACCCACTTGCTTTCTGTACTCCACTGTCACTCTTTAGTTCTAAGAAAAGGCCTGTTCTGCCATTGTGACAACTTAATAGGGAACATGTGTTTCACAGTCCCAAATATTTGCATGACATCACCTATGCATAAGACATTTGGTCAGAATGAAACTTTAATGTGATCTAAAATCCAAAGCACAAACATAGTAAAAGTGAAGAAAGCAAAACAGTGTTCTTCTACAACAGCCACCATCGGTATTGTCTTTCTGGTGTATGTACTCTTGTGGATGAACTTAAAGTTGGCTTTTTAAAAATTAACATTCCCTAAACTACAGTATATCTCTTCACCTATTTTCTGCAGACCTGTAGCTCTTCCTCTAAGGGGAATACTAGGGTCAATCATCTGCATTGAAACACATGTTTATGCTTGGTGCTGTACCTCTCAGTCAAAGGCCTTCTCAAATTGCATTTACTGTACACAATACAGAGCAAAAATACCCTTTTAAATTCACATTCCTTTGTGTATCTGCTTCCAAGGGAAAAATCATGATGGTTTTGTAGTTACTGTAAGATCTTGGAAAGTGCTTATTTAAATTACTGTATATGCTGTGCCCTTGTTCATAGCAAAACATCGTCTGTAAAATATGAAAACGTAGACATTAGATTTCAAGTTAAGATACCTGTACCTGCCTTCCTATTCTCTCCAAGAGTTTTCTGAGGATAGTCTGGATAAGAGTGCCTATCTTATAATGTGTCCATGCAGTTAGTTTTTTCAATGCTCAAATCACAGGGTTCAAGAAAAATAGACTTTCTACATTGAGACCAAGGATTACATTGAGCCCAAATGTCTCAGGGAGACACTACAAGCTGACAACAGAATTCCCTTTGGGCAGGACCTTGCTATGATTCTGACAGATAGAACTTTAGATGCCAGATTTATGCAACAGCGATGTTAAGAAAAGGTAACCATACTTTGTATTGTCAAAAATATAACATTGAACGTTATGAAAAAAGCAACATTGGAATTAGCAATCACTACCTTCAAATAAGTGTAACCAATAAAAGCATAACCCAAACTAGAAGAAATATAAAAAATATCCTTCAAAGAATTTGTAATGAAAGTTATTTTTATTTTATATAAATTCATATATTTAAAATGGATAATCTCAAATATATAAACATGACTTTTCCTTCCATTACACTTTTAATTCTAACAAAGAAGCAAACAAGATTTCAACTTCTTGATTAGCCAATTGCCATATAACACTGGACGCCATGGCAACCATTTGCTTCTGATTCAGGGAGCACATATTTACATACTTAAACTGTGCATTGCCTTTGTGCCTCCGATACTGGTCATGGAGATGAAGGGAAGCCAAAAGCAAGAGGTTTCCACTGCAATATTAGATCCATATTGGTATAGATTCAAGTAAAAGAACCTGAAGTGAAATAAAATGTCCCAGTTCATTTGCAGAATCTGTAGTCCAAGTATATTCAAAGTATATCTTTGCACATTGCACATTAGTATAAAGTCCAGAACACCTGAAAGGACAGATGAAAGTTTCCTAAATGCTTTGCTTAAAAACTACTGTATAACTCTGGTTGAACTGTGGCCTAAGGATATGACTTTGACATTATTGTTTAAAATAATGTCAGCTTCTGCTGCAAGAAAAACATGCATTGAAAAATCCAAAGATGAGAAAAATGATGACACAGGGATTTCCAGATGACATTTTAATCTGCAGCTCAATCTGTGTCTTTCACTAGAGAACACGCTGCTTTAATATTCTACAGATAAGAGTCAAATAGAATACTGCTTGGCCGAAATACTTCCAAGAAATTTAACTTAGGGTAGGTTTTAATCGATTAAAATAGGGCATAGTTCTATAAAAATGTAATTTAAAAATGCACTAAATTCAGAAATTCAGAAGTGAATGGTACAGTACTTCATTGTTTGCTGAAACAGGATTCTATGGAGATCTTAAACAGCTGGGATCCACTGTGTTTTACACTGCTATTCAGTCTCATTTCTTAAAGGATGTATAATTATCTAAGTAGGTCAGCAACAGTAAATGCTGCAAACATCAAATGCAAATGGGATGAGTTTTAACACTCTATAGGATGAAAAAAAACGCATGACATCATATCCTTCTAGGAAAATTGTATAAATCATACAATCTTACAAAATATAAATAATGCATATAAACTCTGTTTTACTCATGCCATTTTAACTAAACAGGAAATTTGAAAATATTTTTATTTAAAATAGAATATATCCTGTCTGAGATTTAATTAAGAATAATGCTATAATGAAAATATATACTTTGAATTTGTCCATTATTTTTTTTGTTTAAATCTTTCCAAATATTGTTCACTGTACTGTACACAAGAAAGTAAACCAACCACTTTTGAGCCCTGTCAGAGGTAATTTAGAAAACAGTGAGTCTTTGAAAGGCACAGTTTGTGCACTACGGTATGCTGTATACAAGATAACTCAAAAGTGCCACTTTTACCTCAAAACATATTAAAATAGTAGTATGACTTTCCCAGAGGAAGACTGTTTTGATGACAGATTATGATCTACTGTACTGTAATTGACTGTTAACGTTCTTAGCAAATGCTCTTACAGTAATTTCAGATTACATGATGCACAGTTCCGGTAAGAGAAATATAATTTAACTATGTACCTAGCAGCAGCGAACACAGATTCCAGTCCAAAATACATCTTCACATTTGCCTGATGTTACCTTAGCAGAAAACACATATTAAATATAGAACTGCTGAAGAGTTACAACAACAAACCTTGTTCTAGTGTTGAGCTGGCACAACCCATGACAGCTAATCCACTTGAAAATGTATCCCATCACAAACAAGATATATTGCAGGAAAAATGTAGGTGATCCGAAGGTGACATCTCCATAGCCATCATCTTGCAATGTATGTACAACTTTTATTAATAATATACTCAAGGGCCTGGAAATTCCAAATTGTCATTGTTACCACAGCGTTTAGGACATTCATCCTAAAGACTCCATAATAACTGTTGGTCAGCAGATGTTTCCTAATCCTGCAGCACTATTCATTTACTGACAGACAGCTGTGGAGTGCTGGGAAACAATCGAGGATTACATTTTTTTTTTTTATTTGTCAGTCCCCACTAATCCTCTTGTGAACCTTTTTAAATAGAATAAATTTATTAAAAATAATTTTGGATTGAACAAAACTGAAATGTTTGTTAACTCATTTTAAATTTACTTGATTTTAAGAAGACAACTCTGTGGCTGATCATAACCGTCAAAGGTTTCGAATTTGTGCTGAACTCTCTATGTCACCTGAATGATGCTCGAGTGCACTGCAGACAAACTGATTAATGCCTTTCTGTGTCTTCTAGTCTTTCTGTTCATGCTGTCAGTCACTGTTTATGCCAGTGAAAACAGAAAAACTAAATTCCCATGAGAAGTGTTGGCTCTAAATATAGTACTGATCAATTAAATGAATTCCACATAATTCCAAACAATCAATTGGTCATCAGTTGGTTTCTGGAGAACACCCCAGAAAAGTTAAAACACAAGTTCAACAGACATGATCATGGATAGTCAAAGATAACATACTTTACAGCATAAAGTGGTGGGTATCATTTTTAAGCATTCCATTACTTTGCCAAATTACTTTCCACAATCAAGAGGATAAGCCTATGAAGATGAAAATACAAAGGTGTCCTATGTGACAGACAATAAATAATACAACAATACATTGTATCACATATAGACATCTGGAAGCATCTGGAAAGAAAATGTTATTTCTTGCCAACCCCTTTCACAATATGAGTGACGTAAAAAATGTGCTTCCATTATTGGTGTAAGCAATGATCATAATGGAAGCTTAGAAGACACTGACAGACAAAATAAATGTAGAAAACACATATTGAATAATTGTTAGTTATACTGGATGTGTTTTCTCACAGGTGCAAAACTTTTTATTGCAGCTAATATAAATTCTATAAAACTGGACATTAAATACTTTTGTTTCTGAATGCCATAAATCATGTCACATATGTAATTTGCAAGTACAGTATGAACAGCAATTAGTTCCAATTTCCAAAACCTTTAACTTGCTCAAGTGTTCAAAACACTAAGTGTACATAACACCGTTTGGAAGGGAAAACAATATTTTGGAACCTCAATCACTTACCTATATCAGTATCTTTGTGATTCTTGACTAACTCAGCCAGTTCAAAATTCCCTGCTATGATGGCCACCTATGAAAGAAAAATGAAAAGTTGTAAATACAACTTTATTTTACAAAACATTTCTTTAATAAACTAATATATAAGAAACAGAACTTTGTGATACAAAAACAAAAGTAACTACAGAGTAAGAGCTTTTCTGCACACTTTTTTGTGTTTCTAACTTAATGACTGCTGTGAGAGAGACATAAAAACAACAGAAAAAATATCAAGTAAAATACGAGAACTATAAACACCCTCCTAATATGATTTAGTTTTAAATATAAAAGCTTTGAAATACGTTTGAAAAAATCCTAAAGAACATATACAACCCACTTTGTCACAGCACCAAGAGAGTAATGCTGCTTATGACCAAATTACTATTTACGCAAAGGGTACTTTTCATTTAGGCCTACTTGAGTTGACTACTACAAAGGTTTTATGGTGCTTTATTGACCTAAACAATAAATTGTAAATGTTATGAAGGGATGGAGCTACAGTACTAGATGGATATCTTTAAAATCAATAATGAAACACAAGCCAGAGGGCACAAGTGACAACTACAAGGAAGTGATTTTAGAACAGGGAATGGGATGAACATCTTTAAGTATATACGATTGTAAGGGTCTGGAACAAGCTTCCCAGCCATGTTGCTGAAGTTGATACCCTGGCTTCTTTCAAGAAAACGCTGGATGAGATCCTCACATCAATTAACTACTAACCAAACCAGCAAGATAAACCAAATGGCTTCCTCTCATTTGTAGCTTTTTATGTTAGCCAAAATTGGATTTCAATATTTGTGATTTTTTCAAATTTCACCAGTTTGTGTATGATATCGTATAATGTTCTGAAGCCCATCCAAGCACAGTAGCTTCAACCTAAGATTGAACCAGCTGCAGCATCAAGCTCACTCACAAGTCTCATTTGTTCTATACAATTACATCACCATAGCCTGCAGCCATACAGAGACCCAAAACCTACAGCCATTGGCAGACAGCAGCCTTGTGACATCAGAGACGTCACATCATTTTTTGCACTCATTGTTGGGAGAAAATGATCTCTACAGGAATTACGCTGTTGTGAAATGACCTCTTGAACAATTCTTTAGTTCATAGAAGAACATAGAAATAGTCTCAGTGATAACAGTCCAAACACATACAGTGTATGCTTTGCTCTTACATCACAAAGAAGTGGTTAAATGACCTTAGTCAGACTAAATAAGAAATAATAAAGTTAAATGATGAATCATTCTGAAAATCTTAATGCCCTTAAATAATAACAATAAATGAGCTTAATAAATTAGCTTAATGATCATATAGCACGTACGTATTTCCTAGCTATTAACTTTTTTCTTGACATAAAGCATTCACTTTCCTGTGCAAACCTTTCTGCTGTGACTTGTGAAGTGCATGTTAAGTACTCAAGGACAAATACCTTCACAGATAATTTCTCAAAACTTACTCTAAGAATTTGAGCAGAGCCTTCATCTAAAACAGATCTCTCCTATAACATTTCTATGTGCAGATCAGAATGGTTCTTTATTTTAATATTAATATATATTTTTAATAATACTTAAAGAATACATCTGAAAAAAAAACTACAAAGAAAACAGTAAAGCATAGCATACACAATCTTTATTCACATACCCCTCTTTTATCAAAAACCTTGATTAAGTAATTGCTATTTCGTACATGATATGATGGCATTATAAGCATAATTTTAGATTTAATTTCAAAGTTTTATGTGTATGTCTGATTAAGTCATTTGTAAATTGCATTTTAGCTTTATGTTCAGTGAAAAGGGTATGTTAATCCATCCATCCATTCTCCATAAGGATCATAGCAACTCAAACAAACAATGAACCTTTGAAATTAACAATGTAAAGATATGCCTAATTTACAAGAGACATATATTCTTTTAAGCTGAGACAATTAATAATTAATGTCAATAGCAAAAGCTACCTAGTACTGACAAAATAAATTTATTTTTTGTATATAATTACCAAGAGACAAAGTCAGTAGAGCATAGGTTCATTTAAGTTGTGTATGGTGACTTGATGCATGAACTCTGATTTTCTTGTTATAAAACTGTGATTAACATTGTATTCACTAGGGGGCGATAAAGATCGTATTTCCTTAGGAACAAGTGCCCTGTTACATTCACAAGTATCCTGGAGGAATGGACAACCCACTACCACTACAGTATCAATGCAGAAATAATAGATGACTGTTCACTGTTAAAGCCCCCATAACGTACTGCTCTAGACAGAAGGTAGGTTTCAAAACCTACATATCAAAGTAAATCTCATGCAAGCTGAGCAGCTTGCCTCTACAACATTTCCTAGGTTCAAACTTGTTCTTATGGCGAACTATTGCATCTTTGATTATTGTTTATGTAGTCTTTACAGAGAGAGAAAAAAAAGAGAGCATTTTAAAGAAAAAAAGAGATAAAGAGTCCCTTAAAGGGTGGGTGGAGGCTGAGCTAAAAAAGAAAAAAAAATAGTGCCATACTAGTAAAATTAAACCTTTTCATCTTACTGAGTGTGTAAATTTGCACTGTTACTGGAATACATAGTAATAAATTACCTGCCTTTCAAACTGTGTTAAGTAGTCGGACAAAACTGTGTGTCTTTCCTGGCAGCGCAGTCGATGCACTAATTAGAAGCTCTATCCATTCAAGCAGAGCAAAACTCAGATCACACTGTAAATGATATATTAATTGCTTTACAACGTGTGGCTCATTTTCCTCTACTGCTTTTTGCAAGGATCCTTCTTGTGCACTCAAGAGACTAATATTTCCCCTACAAACAGTTATCCATACTTTCTGAAAAGCGTAAGATGTATTCATGATTTTTTTTTTCTCATATACTGTAATGAGGTCCTGGACAGTACCAATGAGATTATAAAACACAGCATGTGCACTCAGCTGCTACATATTTACAGCAGATATTCTATGAAACAACACCAAACTAAATAGTATTTTGTATGTTTAACATATTCAGTAGATTGAAGAAACATATGCTTTTAACTCAATGGTCAACATTATGATGGTTATACTGTACTTCATCAACCTTCACAATTCAAATGCACAATGTACATCATTTGATAATGTACAGTACCTTAAACTGTGTAATAACAGAAATATAACAAGAAATGTGCCCAAACTGATATATTTTAGTTGACTCTTATACAATCTAAGATATCGTATTATTAAGGTGTCAGGAAATACCTAAGTATTAACCTCTTGGGTACCACTCTTAGCAAAAAGATATCTTGGAATTAGTGGTATCTTTAAGCTGCCTAGGGTTGCCATAGAAACTCCTTTTTGTTTGTGGTTGAGGGGGAGGGTTAAGCCTGCAGCAATTTCTCAAAAAAGAGAGATTCTTAATTAAGACAGAAGGTCCCTCATAGAGAAAAAAGTGCATTTTATTTTAAAAAGTACATGCTTAAAAAATTATTGCTTTATTTCCACAAACATATATCCTCTTTCATGTTTAGGAGCTGCCATTTCTAAAGCAAAATTCTAGGCTATGTATGGTGTTCACTACAGCAGAAGTATAAAAATATCTCCAAAGACTACTTCACATTACATTTGTATATTAAAAATATTAGTTTCAAGATCAATACAACTCTTTAGGGGTGGCATATCAATTTCATATGCCTGTCTTGTCCTAAAATTAGCCACAAAATTAGAGGTAAAAAGGATAATGTAATAATGTAATAACTCTAATTTCTAGTTATTAATTTGGGAGACTAATGGTCTAAAGTAACTGGTTGCAAGTTTTCATTTCTAATGCAGAATTGTTCAGAAAAAGCCTTACATTATTTTCTCCAAAGCCTGAGCTCCTGAAGAATATCTTAGCCCATGAGACGTACAGTATAAAACAAACACAGTCAAACACCTTTCCAAAATTACAGGAAAGACAAAGAGAGTTACTTTCCAATTACATGTCTATGGTGTAATATATAAAAAATGTCAGGATCCCTTGTTTGTAAATGTACAGTTTATACAGTAGTATATTGGGGGGGGTCAACAGGATTAAGTCTGATTAAAAGTATAATGAAATGCAAACTCACTTTCATTACACTGAATACAGGGTTCAAGGGGAATTATTATTTTGTGGAAAAGATCCTGCCACATTAGAAAGCTGTTAAATGTTGACAAATAATCCCAACAATTGAACAACAGGCTTTGTAGCTAGGGGCAATGATTCCACAGAACACTACTGCCGCAATACTGAAAAAACCCTAATTAACCGAAACAGCTGTTTGTGGTTTATTGTGGTTGCTAGTCAATGGCTCGCAGCAATACATATACCTGCTTACAAGATAACTTACATATTAAATGTATTTGAAGAATCGGTGTATTGAAGTTTTATTATTATTGCAGTTGTTATTATGTTTGTTGTTTTAATTGGTCTAGCATAGTCAGCCCTGTAAAGTTCTCCCCTTAATTCAATCTGTTGTGTAGAGGGAATCCTTCTCTTCTGTACTTCAGTGGTGGATGAAGTGGGTCTTCTACAGTATACTGTATTTAGTGCTTCCATTCACAGATTGTTTCCTTTAACACTTTGTTCCAGAATTTGCTTCCTCATAGTCCCCCTTTTCACTGCCATCTCACCTTTTCTTGCTCTTTTATTTTCCCTGTCCCATCTCTTTCCTTCATATCTCTGCTCTCTCTGCTCCTCAGACCTGAAGGAGTTTCTACAGTTGAAACATTTCCCATTTCAACCTGTCCCTTCTTTTTTTCAGTGTGAATTATTATATTGTTTCTTTTGCACTCTGAAACACTGACAAAGTACACAGTGATCTCTAACCTTTTTGAAAATGCTTGTCTGTCTGTCATAGCTGGAGTGGAATTAAGTTCACTGCTCAATTCAAGTTGCTGATCTGTGTAGAAAGTGTAGCTTCCGCCCTATACATACTGTAAATATTCAACAGGAAGACACTAGATTACTGTCAACAGTCATCTGTTCAAATACAGCACTGTGTCACACCACTATTTAAAAATGCTGCCTTATTTTCAAATGTAATATTTAGATGTAAGTCCATTAGAAAATTTTTAGATCCAATAATTTTCACAACTATAAATAATGACTCACTTATAAACTCTGTTTCCTCACTCTGTGAACAGTCTATTAAACTAAATCCTTTTATTCAAAGTGTGCCTCGACAAACTACTGCATGGCAAACAATACATACAGGCATTGATTTATTTTAATTCACTAAGCTATTAGTGAACTATTAGTCTACACAAACCTTTATGATAAGTTAAGGACAATGAGATGTAAAAGTTATGTGGGATGTTTTCAGTACTACTGTACTTGGTTGTGTTGTTAATATCTGTAAGTATATAAACAAAGGTTCCAAATTAAGACAAACTCCTGTAAAGAAAAACATCTGCCTGTGATAAAGAAATCCTAAGCATTGACTCTTGACAAATAAATTACAGTACATAAAACTGCCATGCATACAGTTAAGTAGATAAAAAAGTCTTTAGATATTATTGACTATTCATATTTAAAGATGAAAGTACAGTAGAAAGAGATTGAAAAGAAATGCTTCAATAATTCATCGTTTTTAATATATTGCACAAGAGGAATGAGGTTCTCTTTAATAAATTATGATTTCTTGTTTGATGCTCATGTTTAAATGCCATCTCATGGATACATACAGTAGATTTGTCTAAAAATACACGTTTGCGTGTAGTTTTGTCTAGAGTTTTTACAAAATGCTTCTTAGAAGTTTTTAATGTATAGGTCAGCACTGATAAGTCCACCCAAAAACGAACACAACGACTTTTCGGATTCAAGAGAGCAAGTGATTTATGTTGTAATATTAACTGAATGAATTAATGGTGAAGACATTAGGGCTTTCAGTACAATCTTAAAGATCCTGAATGGACTACCCAAATCATTATTTTAGATATGGTGTAGAGGCCAGAGCTGGAGAAAAGCTATTGAGCTCAACAATATTACTGAAAAATATTTTATTTAAAAAAAATGTGGTGGGTGTTGGGAACAAGATACAAGGTCATTTTGTAACTGATGAGTCACTAAGCTCTAGAAAGAACCGGCTACATGAAGTCTTTGGATCAATTGATTATGTGCAACAGGGTGGGATTTGACAGACTGAGTGATACTTTTTACTGTTCTTATATAAACTGCTAGATTTCCCAGTTGTTAAAATTCTAGACAATAAAACACTACCCTCAGAAATAACTGAAACATCTGTGCTAACCATCCATCACTTCATTATTAAAATCAAGACTTGGCAAATGAACCTAGCTCTTAACCCTTCCACCTATTTTAGTTCCATATTTGAAAATAATGTACTTCAGGTCATAACTTGATTTTTTAATCATGCTATACAAAATACAGAGAATATATACTGTACAAAATTGGATCCCAGGCAATATGATGTCCACATCCCAAAACAAAGATATACAGTAAATCCACTGTATTATCAATAAGAAAATCTGAAGATTCTTAAATAATAGTATATACAGGAGCTGGTAACAAAGAACATTTTTTATGTGTACTGTGCACATCATATTAATGATATTTCCAATTTTTAATGTGGGAGTTCCTATCATTTAAGTAGATTCATTAAACACTTAACAGAGTTCTGTATTCCTACTGTTGGCACTACTTTTAGGGTTTCCTTTGATAAACCCCTCAAAGGACAGAAAGTTTTGCTTAAATCATTATACTCAACAGTCATAGAGAACAAGAGAGTGAAGGGATAAGGAATATAACCCAGGATTCCAAACCAAAAGTAATTATTTTTGAAAAGAAAAGTATGAAACAGTACTGGCTCAAGTACATTATATCTTTTCAAAGCTTTAATAATTAATACCCATAAGAACGGCATTCTAAAAGAGGAGATAAGTGAATTTATGTGCAAGGTGTAATGTTGTCTTATCTTACGGGAAAGTGTGAAATGACACACTGGAGTTACGTGTGGGTGGCCACTGCCTCCTAGAAACCTGTTGTAAATGAGATAAACTGTATGTTTCAGTAGATCTTATTTCCCTGTACAGTAAAACTTATTTTTTTAATTTTTAGAGAGACCTGAAGTGGTGTTATTTCTGATGGAGGCTCAGAGTAGGCATGTTTCAGATGCAAATAAAGAAATATCAGGGCATTAGCAACTGGGCAATGCAGAAGCAGAAGGGAAATTAAATATATCTAGCACTTGAAGTGTATCTTTCACTTTGACTCCAATCTGAGCTAAAGAGTTCAGGTGTTTAGCCACTTTGCATTGGAATTCACAAGTGAATTGAACGTTTAAGGGTGAGCAAATGTATTTCGTCCTGAAAACTGACTTATCAAGACCAAAATGAGCAGAAGTGTTTCAAGTTTGCACTATGTCAAATCAAGATTTTCTGAACCTCCCTCAGAGAGACAGTATGAAAAGAGATATTTCGCATTTCAACTTGAGGGATTTTATAGAAAACATGGTTATGCTTTTTTGTGCGTGTTTCTTCAACACAAGAGAGCTTTTAATTAGTGAAGTGAGACAGCACCACCTTTATTTTTCAGTATCACATGATAAATAATGAAAACCATCAGAAAATGCATCAGTAAACTGGATGTAATCCTCAAATATACATTACATAACCATACCTCCTACATGTTAGAATAAAGAAGAAATGAATAGCAAATTGACAGTGATGACCAGATGCTCATTTGTGGCTCACAAAATGAAGTGTGTAAATGAAAAATAGCAGTAAGCAATGTTTTTTTACAACACAATAAATATAAGTACACAAAAGAGAAAGGCAAAGATGTTTATATACAACAGATGTGTAGTGAGTACTGAGGCTGGCTTCCCATTTGACTACACTAGATGTTAACCAGTTGGATGAAGCATGAAGTTGAAGTGTGTGATTTCACCCTGTCTTGTAAGTATTAGCTTAGGGGAATACAAACACCAACCAGCAAGTAAAACGGTTAAACTGGCTGTGCTAAAACCTTCGTTTTAGGCTAGAGAATGAAGAGGAGCTTCTTTCTGGAACAAAGAGCAGTGATGGACTGATTTGCACAGGAGCTTGGAGCTTGTGTGAAGAAGAGCCCAGGGCTGTAACGCCTTAACACGGTTTGAAAACTGCTTAGGTAGCTGCAGTGTTTTAAGGGGAAAGTTTAAGACGTCACAATCTAGCATATGGACATCAGTATTGCCCTGGGGGATCGTTGATCTAAAAAAGACCTTTGATCAATAATAAGAAGGCTAGTTTCTGCCCGGAGAAGGTTCATCACTGTTGAAAAAAGCATGGCACAAGACCATAAGCCCCAGACTAACAACCTGACTGTAGCAAATAACACAGGACTGGCAAGTAAAACAAAACCATGCTTAGGAGAGTGACAGTGTTTTGATAAACAAAGGATTAAAAAATACAAATAAGGCAAAATGAGTTTTTCTTTAAATTCATGCAAAGCCAATTTAAAGACTGCTCAGATTTTAGATAATGTCAGTGTGCAAATACATGTTGTTCCACCTTTAACATTTCCCACATACATAAATAGCTTCATAAGTGGTATTTAAAGGTGTTTGGCTTCTGTTCAGGCCACCTGCTTAAATCAGGCTGTTTAACATTTTGAATTTTATTAGTGTGTTTCTCAGGTCAACATATTACGTTGCCTATTGAACTTCCACAGATCTGACTCTAATAAAAGAGATTAATTCCTCCTGTATACCTTATTAAATTAAATTGCCCGATGCGCCTGGATAACATGGCTTGGACAGTATAAATCAGTTGTGCATTAATGGCAGCTTGCGGTAAACGTAAGGTGGAAGATTTTGTCTTATGTATTATATAAGTACTGTGTACTCCAATATTTATTCAAGGAATTTTTCTTGTGTGAGAAAGCAGAAAAGTAGAGACTAAAAAAATAAAAGGAAGAAAAAAATAACCTACTATCCCTTTCAGTAATAGGGACAACTTAAAATACCAAAGGCAGCATATTATATGTTAATAGAAAAAGTTACATATGAAGTAGATTATTAATTCTAGGACTGATTTTTTTTCAAAATGTTCCAAATGGCTTTGTAATTGACAGTATACACATTTTTAAAGACTCCAAATCAGACAACTTGATATTCTTTAACTCAGTGTATCTACAGTAAATAACAGTCAAAACAAAGCTGGGTTTAACACAGAAGTACTGTACTCCTAACGAATATTAAGGACTCCCTTATATAAAAGGCACAATAACCTTTATCTGTGATTAATATCTCTGACTCATTCTCTGTAGATCCATTCTAGTTAAAAGTGGTATATTATGGCATTACACACTATTTGAATAATCAGCAAGCTTTTAAACATTTTGCATATGGTGATCAATACAATGATAACAGCTCGCTTACATATGTTGAATATAAATCTAAACAACTGTAAGTGACTCACTCTCACTTCTGTCGGAGCTCTTAAAAGGATTTATTGCAATAAATCAGTACATAGGAACTCATCATTGATCATAATATTTTAATAAAAAGCACAATTCAACACGGCTACAGAAGATTTCCTCTATATTATCTTTCAAAGTTTTAATGAATAAAATCCATTCAGAACAGGGATTCCCGTCTTACCGTCATGAACAGAAAAATGACAAGGTATGAAACTGCTATGTATTGCCTCATTAAAAGTACTACATATCTCCAACCAATGAACAATCTTCAGCCTGTGAGCATTTATCCCCTCAGGCACAATTACTGCAAAAATGGCACTCTGCTAAATTAATTACAAATTCGAATTGCATTCCGACTCAAAATTCCTCAGATTCAAACCAGAAAGAACTGTACCTGGAATGGGGTTTGACTGTTGTAGTTCTTGATCTCCTTGTTGGCTCCACGGACAAGAAGAACTCTTGCACAATTATCCTGCAAAACAAAAACAATACTTAAGGCTTGTTAACTAATGTTATCTTGGGCTGCTTTTGTCTGCCCACCCCCAAACCATACCCCCCTCTTTTCCTTACCGAAGAGTGCTCCTTTTAACCTCCTTAGCCGCAATGCATCTTTCTACCATGAATAGAAATGAACTTACTGAAAGAGAACCACGACTAATTGCTAGATCTTAACAGCAGCTGAAGGTAGATCTGTAATGTTAGCAGCACAATCCCAGTTCTGATTTCTGGATTCATCAGCCCACCCACGAAAGCTTCACACACGTTCATAAGCACATCAGGCTGGTAGTTCTACTGCAAATACTGAACTCCCCCCCATAGCCAGTTTCTCATTTTGTTGATTTAATGCACCACACAAAAAGTAATTTATTCTCAAATTATCGCTCTAAAGAAAGACACCTAAATTTCACCCCTAAAGGGTGCTGGCATGTAATTGCTTAAATTTTAACATTTTATCTTGTTTTGTTTTTCCTCAAGTGTTTCTGAGTGATCAAATGAGTAATAGTGTTTGACAACAAAGCTAGTATGTATAGAGTATGTACCTCAATATCCAAAACAGGGTCGCAGAGGACCTGGAGTCTATCCCAGCAAGCAATGGAGGCAAGGCAGGGTTCACCTTGGATTGAACACACACACTCACACCAGGGCTAATTTCTTCCAGAAGACAATTAACCTACCAGTACTGTATGTCTTTGGACCGTGGGAGGAAACCGGAGTGCCTGGAGGAAACCCGTGCAAACAAAGGGAGAGCATGCAAACTCCACACACACAGAGCACCACAGGAATTGAACCCAGGGTCCCAGCTCTGTGTACACCACTGTGCCACCATGCCAACCAGTATTCATTTACCAACCAGTAAAACGTCACTTTTGTCTGATTCAACCCCAGCACCTGGCCCGTTTTTTTCTTCCACAATTTCTCTGTGCTGTCGTCTTCATTACTTTATGTGCACATACAGTACAGTACAGTAGCAGTCAGAATGGATTTTATTCAGCTCAGACTGAGAAGCAGTTAAATCTAAACAAACAAGGGGTCTTAAGAAGTCTTTGTCTCCACATTGAAAACTTTACTGTATTCTATTCAAACAGGCCATGCAAAGTATTCACTGAACATTCTGTCAAATGTAATTCATTCAGTTATGTTCTTTACAGCCAACAAATGATTGCTACCCGTGATTGGACATCTTTACGTCAGGTTGATTGAGTTCCAGTGAACATAAGAAGCTCTAGAAAAAATGGCATTAAAACCTCAGAAAAGAGAGACAATCTGACTGCTTTACTCACCACACTAACGAACCAACACATTCACAAGTAAAGAAGCCTAACGAGCTACAGATTCCATGCTGTATGTAATGATTTCTAATGACACCACTGACCTCTGCCTCACTTTCCTCAGGGCTAGTGTGTTACATACACTATGGTAATACAAACATACTTTTAAAATTGTCTATACAGTAGGTCTATTCAGTGTACATTTAAAAATCATTTCTTTATTTTGCTTTGTTTACATTCTCTCACATACTGTATAAACCTGCCAAGTGAATCTTGTCCTTAATTAGCTTTACTACTGTATCTTATGTTGTTACTTAAAAAAAAACATATATTGCTGGATCCTTGCCAGGCAATTAGGAGACAAATACCAGAATTATCCTGCAATAATGTGTTGAGGGTGACATTTATTTTGCCTTTTTTACTTTCTTATAGGTTAAAGATAAAATAGCTGTAAGTCACACAAGATTCTAAGAGGGGGACCATAGTACTTTTATTTACTTAAAATGAGATAAAAAGTCAAAAGTGTAATATTTTGCTGTCTGAGACAACATATGTTATGTTGTAGGAATCCATCTTTTTTTCCCCTTTTTGTTTCCAGTTTCACTGTTCACAAATGTTACAATAATTTCACAGAAGTTCATTGAAAAATAAAACGTGAAACTTTTCCAGAACATTAACAATAGTTTGAAATTACTGTAATATGGCAGTTAGAACATGTCAGTTTTGGAGCTAACAAGAGTTCAAAGTACAGTAAGATTAAATAAAAGCCATAATCGTTATTCAAAATAACTGTAACTGCCTCTGTTAATTATGAAATCAACACAGTCTTCAACTTTAATTGTAGCATCTACTGTATTTCCTAACACTCATTAACTAAGTTAAGAATAATAGCTAAAAAATTGAATGTTTAAAAGGATTTAATGGAAAACCGATCAATAAAAGGTTTTGTCATTAATTTATTCTGAGTATAGATATATTAACAATGGTGAAAAAAGAGCACTTGTCAGGAGCTTTATTAAGAGAGCTAAAAGAAATCTCTGAAATATATCACGTGATTTCCTATGCTATATAATGGAGCCAAGAAACGTAACACTCAATGGTTTGACAGTACATCCAAAATACAATATTAACAATTAGGACGCAGAGTATGGATAACACTAAGCTTTGCAAAACAAAAGGTAACAGGTTTCAGCAGAAAATATATTAAATGTTTTAATCCTTCATTTTCCAGAATCTTCTCAAATAGGATCCCTGTAGGATGACTGGTTGTGCTTTTAAGCTAATGAGATACTGTATGTGCCTATTTTGCAGATGACAGCCACCAGTATCATAATAATAATAATAATAATAATAATAATAATAATAATAATAATAATAATAATAATAATATGCATACATATGTAGACTAATAATGTTTATCAAAAGAATGTTATAAAAAACAGTGTAAAGGTCCTTCAGATATTCATATATTTCTTATGAATATATATTTCTTATATATATTTCTTAGTGTACCATTGTTTGCTTAAGTAGGTGAAACTGTGTTAACTCTAAAGTAAGTCTCAGTAAAGTGAATAATTTTCCGTTATTCAGACGTGCAGTATGATACCATGGAGTTCAGCAGAAAGTGATTACAGATTCCATCACTTATCCCAGAGCAATCGATGGCATCCTTACAGAGAAATTAAGATTACAGGACTCTTAAGGGTTTTCCACTTTTTAGTAGCCCTCTACTACTGATACTGTACATCTAAGAACATAATAAATGACTAAATGTAAAAAAAGGTTTAATAAGAATTACACATAAATTGTGCACTTTAACAGTGTGTTAATTCATTAATAAACCAGACTTTTATGTACAGTAAATGGGGATGTACTGAAAGAATATATTTCTCTATATATGCATAGATAATCTGACACTACCTAATTAAATGCAACCACCCACAGGTGCAGTGGAATCTACAGCCCACACATGAAACCAAGAACGTGCAAAGAAAAAGCAAACAGCCTTTACAATGCCAGCATTACAGAAAAAATCATTCTAAGGATCCATAACAATGCCAAAAAAAATTCCTAAAATCCTCCAGAAAACACACAAAAAATGTTGAGAAATGACACAAGAATGTCCATTTTCAAACACCACCTTTATTTCTTAACAGATTACACTCCAGAGGAAATTTGTTTTGATTAAGTGCAAAAGGGAAATTAAAATTTGCCACCGAAGTGGATCCCAGTACTGCTTAACAAAAAGAGCTAAGCAGATAAACCTGTGACTCAGGTGACAAACTCCAGCACTCACCTGGTTATACAGAGCACAGATGTGCAGCGCAGTGTTCCCTGAAGCATTCTGGGCACTCATATCGGCCCCATAGAAGAGCAGATGTTCCAGATGCTGAACATGTCCATATCGGCAAGCCTATTAAAAATCAGGTAGGTTAAAAGTTAAAGAATCTGATTTGAAAACAAGAAATTGATCAAACAGAAACAATAAAACGGTATTCTTTACTAAAGAAGTGTAACAATTCAGAAAAAATAAAAGTCGTGGCCAACCAAATATATAATATAACCTGTATGAAGGAGACAATAGACATGAAAGCAAATGATGTTTTCAACCACACAAAGAAAATGAGAAACAAAACAATAATTTATTTCTAATACTTAACCTGAACACTTACAGTATGTGTCAAATTAATAACAGCTTCACTTCTGTTCAATATAATTAATATTTTCTATCCCATTTTGACAGGTAACCCAAATTCTTCTAAAAGTAAGACTTCCTGCTACATCTCCCTAAAGAATTTGGGCAGCTTAATAAGTTTCCAGTTGCCAATTAATGGAAGCCTCGTGGTTGCTAGGCAACAGCACCAGTAATTCCTAGAACTAATCTTTCATTAAAGAACAGCTGTTTTTTCTAAAGCTGCATCACACAAATATGTAGTAAGAGCATTCATCATTAAAATCTTAAACACAAGCATAAATCACTGCATTATATGAAACTGTACAAACAGCTTGTAATATTTATACAGCTGGGCCCTAGCCAGTGGAATGGAACACCTTATAAAGCCATTACATCTATTATGTTGATAGGAATGTCAAAAGTACAACTGAATATGAAACAAAACATAAAAACGGATAAACGTGGGAACACATTATAGTTTTATTTTTCCCTTTTAATAAAAAGAGGCCTCACTGCAAAACACAAGGTGCCCACAGAAGTCTAATCCTACAACTTCACCCACTAAAGTGAGCTCCGCTGCTTCCACCCTGGACTCAACAGCAATATTGTTTGAATTTAGAATAGATAATACAGAGATTACTTTGCTAAAACTATATTTATACCATAATTATAGCATAAACATGGATACAAATTAAATGTTGCTTAAAAAGGTGAGTAAGTCTTTTTGTTAAATAAAAACCAGGCATTGTTTTCACATTTAACCCATGAGCGATTTTGCCTCATACGATAAAGGGAATTAAGTACTTACTGCATACACAGGTTATTCAATTAAAGACACAAACAAACTTGAATTATAAGAAGAAAGAATATTACCTATGGTTTGAAAATACTTTAAAATACCACTGTTATGTTTGTAGAATGAAGAAATATATTTTAAATGGAAAATTAAAAGCCAGTCTGGATTGATTTTTCCTGTGTTGCTATATTATAAAAAAAAACGATTACACAACTGTTGTGCTAATGTCATTGATGACCTAAATTATATATAATCTTTATTGTGTCAGTCCAAATAATAACAGCAGTAAGAAATCAGATCAGTAAAAACTGTACATTTCAAGAAAGAAAAGAAATTAAAAGAGGAAAGTAAATTGTTTGTGATCTTTGTTTTTGTTGTACTGTTGTGTTGGTCTCTGCTGCAAAACCAATTTCACCCAAGGTATAATAAAGCTTGATAATAAACCATTACCACACCAGCTTGAAATGAACTGAATTATAAAAAAACAGACTTTAGTGCTTTACATAAAACAAAGTTCCACTAGGTGGCACAGTTCCTACACAACAAGATGGGAGCGGGCAGGAACCACTATGCCCAACATAACCAATATAACCCTTTACAGTAGGTCTGTTTTTGTCTGAGGAGAAATACTCCTTGTGTGTTTATTTAAAAAACAAAATGTTAAGGTTAACTTTAATAACCTTTAAGAGATGTTCCAATTTCATTTGACAAAAAAAATAAATTTACCATTTAGAAGTTCTCTGTGAAGCAGAAATAACATTGCTAAGCATAAGGGAAAATAAAAAAAAGTTTTTTACATTCAGCACATTTTTTTACATTAATAAAGCTCTTTGTTCACAAAGAGGTACAGTATTTGTCTATAATACTTCTGCAATTTTTGCTTTCTTGTGTGGGTAAATCAATCCAAATAACTGAACTAACACATGCAAGGCAGGTAAGACATTTACAGCAAAAGGACAAAAGTATCCAGTAATTGCACTGACAATATGCCGACCATAATGGACTATGGCTAAAATATATCCATCAAACTTAAAAATTAAATCAATAAAAAAGATAAGCAATTGCTTAATATCCATGCAAGAGTTTATCAACATAGAATAACCAATAGCTTGTAGCTTTTCAATTAATTATTAAGTAAAATTTAGTGCAGACCTAGAAATAAAACGACAACAGGTTGTTTTTTAATAAATGCACTAACAAGGGGAGCAAGTCCAGTCAGGCTATTGAAGAGATAGCTTTAATATTTATGGAGGCAGAGTTTCCAGTTGCTCTGCATTCTAATAGATTCTTGCAGCATCACAACTCAGGCCCTGCTACTAACACTGGCCATTAAATTTGATATGTATCTGATGGAATATGGCACAACCCTCTGTCAGAGCATTTGCAAGTTCAGCTAGGGACTGTAGTGTGATGGCTCTGGCCCTCAGGCAACATTTCAGACTCCCCAGAGTTCCTTTTTATGGAGCTCTGGGATGGCTCTTCCATTTTTTTTTCTTGAAACTCTCGTCAATGAGCCACTGCCTAACAGGTGCCACTGTATGACAAGGTGCATTGTCATGCCGGCAGACATCAGTGCCTTCGCTGGAGAATTGGATCACAAAAGGAAGTGCGGCACTATCTGTGCAGCACAGGAAAACAAGGTTCACATTGTTCACTTAATTACAATCAAAGCACCTAGCCCATGACACAGCCACTGGCTCCAAAGCCTGATCCTTCCTCTTTCACACTTCCCTAGTTGGACAATGCAGTCATTTTTAAAACATTACTTGACTGGTGCCACACCCCGATCTGTCCTACTGATGCAAACAGTACACAGTACTGTATGTACAGAGAAACGTCATTTTTTGTGCTTCCTATCCCTTTAGAAATCTATGGTTCATACATGGCAGCTCTTCCATGACATCCTGCAGACCACAGGACTGGTTGACACCAGTTCTTGTTTGATAACAGTGTTTTTAACTTCACAACCCACTGTTCCCCTTGTCTGAGTCTAACAGGATTTTTGGCCTGTCTTCCCTTCTTTCAACATAAGCATGGTGTCATCATCCAAGTTCTAAAGTCATGCCCTACAACTCTAATAACTAAGTCACTGGTTTAGTCTAATTGGCATAAAAGTGTTCTGGATGAAGAATTTGACCAAGCTTCATTTAGTTAAGGAGATGATAATGCACAGCAGAGATTTTTCAAGTTTAAGTACGTTGTGCACTCAGACAGGAATCTTTCAAATTTTAGATGGAAAATTACAAAACACAGTATGTGTAAATACTGTCTTCTGCATAACCAAAACTAAATATACTAAACATCATCCTAAAATACCAGTATTAAAAATGTAAAACTAAAGCAGCTCAAAGTGAGGGGATAACATAATCTGTTTATTCTGCTTGAATTCTATTTACAGCTTAGGTATTGTGTATATTCTGTGTTTTAATACTGGAATAAAAGCAAAAAGTGAAAAATTAAAGTCTGGTTCATACATACAAGCAAAAATGATATACAAGGCCCTCTGCAAAATTGTAGGTGAAAAAAAACACATCCTCATCTGTGAATCATGGCTGTGTATATTCACTGGCCTAAGCACAGCATTTATGTTCAAATATGATGCATGGAATTGTCCAAAAAGATCATATTAGATGGAATATTATCCAAAAAGATATTACATTGTACCCATCATTCATTTCCATCACACATTTAAAATGCATGACAGCAAAGCAAACCGTTTTTACTTTGCTGTCCCAGTTTTGTTATAGGGCAATGTTCATGGGGACATATGCAAAACACTGTACAGTACTTGTATACACTACCTCTGGCTGCATAGAAAAACTTGACTTCATATTTGCTAGAATAAAATACAGAATCTTGAAAGACTTGGATTGTCAAATGAAAAACATTTGATTGTGAATAGTGCTTTAAAAGGTGTTTTATAGATTGCAGTGGGGTTATGGAGAGCTTAGAGTAGAACATTACACAATTCCATTGAGAAAACAGAGCCTGCGGCCACTGTCAGTGATAGATTCTTACTATTACATCCCACTTATTATTTCATACCAAATCAAATACAAAAAGAAAATTAGGATCTTTCTTTACATTGAGCAGCACATTAAAAATCCAATTAACTAATTAAAAGAGTTTTAACTGATAAAAATGGTGCACAAATATAAGAAGTAAAAGGAAGGCAGCATTACAGTTAAACGACTCCATTCAGTCTATGACTCATGTTGCACATATTGCTGACTGAACCTGAAGAACTATTATCTTTTTATTATTGCACGTTGAATCCTGCTATGCTTGGTACACTTGGGCCATTAAAGTCGTTAATAGCTTATCACATCATTAAAATCAGACATGATTTTGTCATTCAATTGGAGCTATATACTGTTAAATGGGCAGTGTGTTTTAATGGTTTATTACCGTATCTAGTGCATAAACATTTGTACGGAGACCACTGGGAGAATGTATTTTAAAAGCGCATAGAAGAAGACTGAAGCAAGGTTAGTTCAGCAAGATGCATCCATTCATTTAATAGTAGTAATACACGCGCTTTATGAGTCAAAGGACTTCCAAAAAGTGCCCTGTCTTTAAAATATTCTTATCTGTTTTGAAAGAATGAAACAATGTAATGAAAAATAACCAGAGGGAATACATCTAGAGGACAATACCCTCTCCTGTTGGACAACCAAGTTGAGTAACAGATTGACACCTACACAGAAGATATACAGTAATTCCACTTGGCAAATATTAATTCCTACAGCTGTTTGTTATGAATATCTACCCAGATATCTATCAGGCCAGCTCTCTACCTGGATCTAAAGTGCTACAGTATTCCCATAATATTTTTTCCTTAATTCCTTAAACATCTATAAAATACCTGTAGTGATTAAACTGCAACATGGAAATCCCTCAAACAGAATAATAAATCTTGTACTTAGCTTCATTCTAAAACCATCTATAAAGTAATAATGCACTAAAACAGCCATCATTCAAAGGTACATTTTGCAAAAGGGTCAGAGCATGCTACTGATATACTCTCTATGTTCTGTGTTTTAAGACAATCTCCTCTTATCTCGCTTTACTAAACTTACAGTATATTATCCACCTAATCCTGTCTATTCATGAGTTGTTTTGTTTTCTTAATTAACACAG